>NC_052643.1:16108076-16417300 GCF_016161935.1 Mauremys reevesii | reverse complement strand
TTACATCGGTGCGATTCCCTGACATAGACCCCAAGCACCAGTATAAAGCAGGACTGGATGGACTCTCTCTAAATGAACAGCCACCGGTGCCTTTGCATTGTGCTAGCTCCTGGGCTAACAGCTGGTTTACAAATGTCTGGAAGAGCTCTGTAAACGGCTTTCATTATTTCCAGTGGCGGACAAGGCCTGCTTTATTTCTCAGCCTCATCAGAAGATGCTGCTATCGTGACAGGCTGGCGTTCTTTAAGCTTTCCTCTGAGAATGCCCTTCTTGGAATCTCCCCACCATGCTCAGTCCTGCCTTTGCTTTTAATACGTGAATTTAGTGCTGGTGCGGGGGAAGCAGCCCTGGAAACTGGAGGCCTCTCAAGGGCCAGATCCAAAGCTCATGGAAGGCGGTTAATGGGAGGCTTTCCATTGGCTTCACTGCTTTGCTCCGGCCCTTCATCCATCAGAGAGGTACGGTAGCCCTGATCTCCAAGCACTTTGTGCCTTAAAAATCAGACCCAGAACACCAGTGTGAATGAAGCAGGTACATTTCACTTCTCAGCTGGGGAAAGGTTTGCAAGCTAGTCTCATGCTGTAACCACTGGATCCCCCTTTCCCTGATACAACCATGAGGACACTTGTCCAGTAAAAACTGAAATTAAGAAACACCAGACTCATTCCAGGCTATAAGCCAGGCGTAAGAGGGCAAATGATTCTTGGTGACTAGCATGATGGGTGGAATCAGAGTCATCCTTAAACAGGGAGCATGTGTTAAAGAAAATGGTCTCAATACACAAACAGGTCCACCACCGAACTTGAGTTCCAATTTTGTCTCTCTTGTTTACCAGGGACAACACCCTAACTAGAAGTCTGTATGGCACACAGAGATGCTTAGTGGCTGAATAATATACAAGTAAATATGATACACAGCTATTACGATGACCCTCTCCAGTGACCAGAAGTTGAAAGTCGCTACTTATCCTGTTATATATCCCCTTAGCCAGATGGCTTAGCTGTCCATTGCTTTTATGCTCTGAACAAAAGGATGAAATCGTTGAGTAGCTCTTTCAAGGGCAGCTGCTTCATTATGTTTTTTCTTCTCCATCTGAATTTCTGACTTCTTGGCGCTAATTAGCAATGTTTGTTCTTATGTCTTTTCAGAATCATCCACTATCTGGGAAAGAATGTTGTTTGTTTTTATTCTGGTACAAATTGTCCTACACTACTCCTCCCTCCCTCCCTCACCCCCTCAAAAAGAAACAACCCAAGAAAATTCTAAGAATTTGTTGCTGACTGGGATTTTCATGCCTGTTGTCTGTTGTAGTTTACTTTCCCATTGAGATCTTTTGGGCTTTCAACTGCATTTCCTCACAGCATCAAAGATTCCCTGGTGGTTCTAGAGGAGTCAGGCATTTTCCTTTCTCCCTTTCCCTCCCCTCCACTCATGCCCTGTTCCTATCCCAAATGTGGCAGTGTGTCATTGAGCCAGCATTTCCAAACTGCTCAATAGCCAGCCATTCCCCCTTGGAAATCTGGCCCATTCTCCCTATTTTACAGATGAGCAAAGCTGAGGCCCAGCGAGTGAAATTACTTGCCCCAAATCATGCAGAGGCAGAGCTCAGAATAAAACCCAGGTCTCCTTTATTACCAGTTCTGTGCTCATTGGACCATGCTGCTTCCCTCAATGTGAATGTAACCCTGGATTGATACACATGTAGAATTACAGGTCAAGTACTAATGTAGCATACCAAAGTGCAGCAGCAATAATATCTGCTACAGGGTGTTTGGCAAGCAGTTTTCTGCCCCCTGTTTCAACACAGTTCCCTTGTGCATTGGTGAATGTTGCTGCCTCCTCTCAGTCCCATAGCGCTGGTCACTGACCGATGACTGAGCTTCTGCTGGTGTGGGTGAAGCCCTCGTAAGTCCAGGCTATGGTGGACGCTTCTGAGCTGCCATTCTAAATTAACCTTTAGCAAAAATATTCCATCTCCTTTGCTGGCTAGAGGAAGACCTTGTTTTCAGCTCATTTTCTAAACAGCAGATCTCTCTCTCTCTCTCCAAATAACTGCAAGTCTTCAGCAGAAGCTGATGACAAGGAATAATGTGTGCTGTTGAGAGAGATGGAGTTCTGGGGTGGCAGATACTTTGTCTCATGTTGGACTGGGATGCTCCCTAGTGCTGCAGCAGATTAATAACCCTTTATACTGCATAGTCCGTTTACAAGGCAGAAGCTTTTCCTGCCTTTGCCATAGGCAGCAGTCTCTGTGGACCAAGAGCTGCACTGAGAGACGCACACTCTTTTGAGCTGGGCCACCAAGCAGCCAAAGCATGGAAAATACCATTCAGCTGCCACCACCCTGGGCTGGATTTGGACTAGTGTCCTGGAGGCGAAAAGTCACTGCTGATCCCCTGAGATGTCGAAGGTGACATGGATGGAGACTGACCTATCCTCTGACTTCTAAGGTGGGCCTTCCAGAACAGAGCTGAGGACCAGCGGTGGGGTGACATGGAGGAAGCGTGCCCTGCAACTGCACATGCTCTACTTGTTCTGTAGATACATAAAAGGAGTTCCAGGCTCCTGGTCTGTCACATGGCACTGTTCACTCCTGTGCAGAGGGCCAGTAGCGCTTACAGGCCCCCACCATGATCAGGTTCCCACTGTGCGAGGTGCTGTATGTACATGAGACCATTCCTAAGCCCTCAGTTGATGGAACAGGAGTGGTGCATAACCCTTTTGTCCTAGCCTGTTGTACAGGGGTGAATTTTACCCTTAAAAGTTTGACCCGTGTAGCAAAGCCAGATCTGTTTGGAAACACTCCAGAAGGAGGCCATGATATGGTGATGTAACCATTCTAAATGAAGGGGAAGAGGGAAATGCAAACAATAATCCATGTGAATGCAAGTGTTTATTTTATGAGCTAAAAGCTGGACTTGGGAATGCAGCCACGTACTGTGCATTATACATGGAACAACCATGCAATGCTCCAAGCCAAATACACCAGCAGCTGGGGATGAAAAAAATAGAGCAAATATAGAAACCTTGCTCCTTTAACAAAGGAAATGCAAAAGTAACCAGTTCTTGACATTTTGGGGTCTCTAAGTGATAATTTCAGTTCTTTGGAACAGGTTGGTCTCTAAGGGCAAGTCAAAGCCACTTGGAGGCAGCTTTCCCCATGTGATATTTATCACACAAAGTGTCTTAGGAAATGCATCCCTGGTTGGTTGTTGGGGAGAACCAGCCTCCTTAAATGAGATCCGGTTCCAGGTCAGCACTCCTAACTGCCGGGAGGAGAACACTGCATCGTTAGCAGATACATTTAAGTTGGTTATATCCCCCCATCAGCCCATATGGCTTCCCTCAACTGTAAATTGTTCCACTTCGGTTACAACTGTGTGCTGAGACGCAAGCCAGTGTTGCTAGGAGTATTTTCTGTCCAAATGTAGCTGGACTGTCAATTCCGGCATATAATCCAAACCAAGTATCCAGAGAGGAGAATTTAAAATCTATATTGAACAGAGCGGTGGATTAACAGCAGCATTCTGCCCTTGACTAATCCCTTTCATCTCAGGATTTCAAAGCACCTGAAAAAGCTAAGAAAGTATTTTCATCCCTGCTCTGCAAGTGGGGGTGCAAAATCAGAGGGGCTAAGTGTCTTGTCCGAGGTGTTGCATGGAGCCTTTGGAAGAGCCAGGAAGGGAATCTTGAGAGCTGGCAGCAGGATGTGAGAGCAAAGAGCCAGTGGCAGGCTGTGGGGAAGGTCCAGGTCCATTGAGGGCTGCGTGTAAGAAGCCATTGAGACACATATTAAGAGCGACAACTTTCAGAAGTCCACTAAAGGACCCAGACGTGACTGTGACTTTCTCGGGGATACTCGGTGCTCACTGGGTTAAGAGTCTGTCTCCTTTACAGCTCTGTGAGCAGCCAGATAAAACCTGTGAATAGCCCAGCATAAGAACTTTCCTCAGCTGACCCTTTAGGCCCTGCGCTCACTGCCAAAGTAGCTGAGGTTTGTCTTGGCCACGTTGAGCTGATTTTCTGAGCGAGTATTTGGCTTAAATAGAAAAAGAAAGTTCTAAAGGATCCAGCATCTGGTCGGAGCTGCACGCAGGGAGAGGAGTTCCTGTGCTGACTGTCGCAGTGCCTGCCCCACAGAGTGAGAAAGGAGAGACGCCTGCTTTCCAAGAACCACTCTCGCTTCCCATCCAGGAGAACCGTACCCTTACCTGTCCCCTTCAAGCAGAAGCGTGTGACACTAAACAGCCCTGAGCTCCTGTATCTTCTCAGCGGCCACAGTGACCCACTTGGGGTCAGACTGGGCGGGGCTAAAAAGTAGCAAGATTTCTGCTCCTATCCAGAATGTGTCAGATGAACTCTGTCAACTCAGGTCAAAGGCCTTCACTGTATTAAACTGCAGTCTCCCTCTTGAATAACCGATATGCTGCAGCAATTAGAGCCTCCAGCATGCTCCTTGATCAGACGATTCACAGTCTGTGCAGAAGAAAAGTGGGTCGAGAATCAGAACCCTCCAGCCAAACTTTGCTACTGTTGGAATCTGAACCCAATCCATATTTCGCAGATAACCCTGTAACTTTCTAGAGTGGGCCAAAGCAGCCAGCCTCCAACTCTTCCACATGTGGTGGGTGTTTGGGTTCTGGATTCACCTTTTGCAAACTTACACCTATATGATCTTTTCCTTGGAAGGACGGCCCAGTGGTTAGGGGACTAGCCACCTGGGTTCAAGTCCCTGCTCTGCCACAGACTGTGACCTTTGGGCATGTCAGAGAGGTTAGTCTCTGTGTGCCTCAGTGTCTCATCAGTAAAATGGGGATGGCTAGCACTGCCCGCGCTCACTGGGGTGTTGAGGATAAATACAATAGAGTGTGAGGCACTCAATATTCTGGTGGTGGGAGCCACAGAAGTACCTAGATAGATGAATATCACGTTGAGACACTTCATGCATTATTGGTGCTTATTGGCCTGACAAAGGGCTGACGCACTGGGCCGTGGTGGTGTTACACACGCGCTAGTGAAGTTAATGTTCTGGCAGTGTTTGCTAGCGGTGTTTTCCATTTGCGTTAATACTTCTCTGGTCATGTCTATGCTGAGCCGAGGTGTAATTCCCAGCACGGGTGGACAGACCTGGACTAGCTCTGCTCAGGCTATAGTGTGAGTGGCCGTTGCAGCACAGGTGGTGGGGTTGGGCTAGCCCCCGTCCTAGGCATGTATTCAGGCAGCCACACTGCTATTGTTAGCATCTCGCTCGAGCAGAGCAGAGCTAGTGCAGGTACAACGACCCACACTGGGAATTTGCGCCCCCCAGCTGCTATGTAGAAATACCCTCATTGGACAAGAAGCACTAGTCCGTGCCCAGAGTCCAAGTGCCGGTGCAAGTTTGCAGTTTGAGCTTTTCGTTATCGTCAAGGCTTTGCCCCAACTGTGTCTCTGCTCTCACTTCCTGCTGCTATTCCTCCTCCTTCCAGTTCTAACCACCCTTTCCTATCCTACTCTTTGTACCTTCTGCCATGCTGCTCCCTGCTCTGGCTACGCCCTCCCTATGTGCCATGCAATCCGACCCCCCCACACACACACACACTTGTTCCTGTTCTAGTCCCTTTGTGAAACGTGCTGCTGTTTCAGAGACCCTTGCATAACAGTGAGGGGAAAATGTTTGTAACATTTCACAACTGTTTTTGTCACTTTTGTTCCAGGACATTTCAAAACCCCAGAAACTTCATTTTTCACTAAATTCCCAGGAAATGACCAATTCTGCACTGGAAGCACGTGAAATTCTAACCGGTAATAGTTTTGGTTGTGAATGAAGGGATTTTTTGGTCTCAAATGAGATCATTTTTAAAGACACTCACATCAAAGTGCAGAAATCATCCACTTTCTGCGGCTTTCAAATGTCACTTAGGATTTTTTTTTAAATTTTTTTTACACTAGCTGGCAGTGAGCGCTTCCCCTCTTGGGAAAACAGGAGAATTGCACGAAGTCCTGCGTCTCATATGCCTGGCTGTAACCAGATAGCAAAGTGATGTCAGTTCATAGCCGCTTGTTATCAAACACCTAATCCTGAAAGGTGCTGGCCGGAAAGACCAACAAATCACAAGCACGAGATGAGAGAATTTCTGGCTAAGACTTTCAATAGCAACTAGTGATTTTGATTTGGTGTTTAAGGGGAACTGATTGTTCGGGGCTTGCCAAGAACCCTCCCTCTTAAAACCAGACCCTTTGGAGTCCCCAGTCGAGACTCTTGAAATAAATGAAGGCACCCAAAACTGCCACTCCCTTCTGGAACGCTTGAGCTCTGTGTCTCAGTCCCAGATCAGTGATCACTTAACTCCCCAAACCAAAACACAACGGTCCTTTAGGACTCGCCTGCCAATTTCCAATAAGGAGTGAGTTGATGTTTAACTTCATCTGAGCTTTTGTAAACTGACCAAAATCTTCAAAGCAAAAAGGCTCTTGCTGCCTTCAGCCCACAGTTGCATTTTTCATTCTGCTCCTGTCGATGGCCTCTGGCAAATGAGAGCTCTTCTAGCATTAAGCATCCCTCATGAACCGTTCCAAAGGCATGATGCTGGCTTCTGGATTCCTTTTTATTCCCCTCCCCGTTTTTATTACATAAAGCTGACAACTGCAGATTTGTCCTATGCCGACACTCAGCCAGTCAAATGAAGGAGTTCGTGTTCATCCCAGCTTGCTTCACTTTGCTGGTTCCTCCTCCAGCCCTAACTTTCTGCTCAAGTAACATGATACTGCTTGGCAGGGGCTGATAGAATCCCTGGCACATTGGAAAGCAGCTTAATGTAAAGTCTGCTTTAAAAAAAAAAAGGCTTTTTCAAAGGCTGGTGGTGGTTCCTTAGAAATTTTGACTGCAGGGCTCCTTGCAAATGCTCCAGATGCAACTGCGAGCAGGAGGGTTACAAATACAGTCCAGAAATTGATTATTTTCCCCCCTCCCTTTTTTTAATTAAAGGCAGACATGGATCAAATGGAAGGACTTTCTGCAGACAGCAACAAGGGCTTTCTGTCATCTGCAGAGGAGAAGTGTGGGAGATATAAATCCATTGTGGGATTTTTATGCATTTTATACATTTTCCCTCTGGTGGCTTTGCTGGCTACTCTGAAAGATCCAGTGGGAGCTGCAGCTCAGAAACCTCAGGTAGGGATGGGATCAAATTCTCAAATGCTTGGAATGGGATACAGAATATGGGGGGGGGGTGTACTTGTAAACTCAAGGGGTGACCTAAGTCAGCTAGAAATTCCTTTATGGCTGGCTTGTCAACTCCAGTATCTGTTTGTATCTAGTGAGTCCATTTTTGCAAAAGGATCTGAAAGGGAAATGAAGAACCCGAAGATTAGGTTCAGAGGCTGATTCCAGACTTCTGAGGATATGGCAAATGTTTTCTTTGCTATATCCAACCAGTAAATTCTCTAAAACTTGGTGTTTCTGTCCCACAACCTGGCATGTGGAAAAACTCTTCAATTTGGGTCAGAGAGTAAGTACCCTGAGAACCCAGCTGTCTCAGCCCAGTGTGATGTGGCTCATGCATATCCCAGCCTTGTAGCAGCTGAATCAGCAGAGCTCTTTACCGGGAACTCCGCAGACAGGGCTATTGGGAGATCAGAAAGTCCCCAAAGTAGGAGTTAGTGCTGGACCCACAGAACCCATTAGCTGCTGTTGTGATAGATTATTCTGATTCTGGGGCATCCATTAGCAAGATCTTCTGAAGCAAACTGGGATTCATGGGGAACTAAGGCAAAGATGAGGGCCTCCCAGGAGCAGATTTAATTTTGCTGCTTATGTCACATCATGAAAAGTGTCTCTTGCTTCCTCTCCTGTTTGTATGTATCATCAGCTGGCAGTAGTGCTCCAATGCCACTTTGCATCTCTGAAACTGGTTCTAAGCTATCTAGCTGCACTAGAGCGTCGCTAATGGAAATGGAAATCCAGGAATAGGACAGAGATAAACTGGAAAGAACTAAAGTCTGTGCAACTCGAAAAAGCAAATTAGTTTAGACAAATATGGATAAATAGTCTCTGCAATCATTGTAAGAGGGTGGGTGGGTAGTATGAAATCGGTGCATTGGCCGATACACCTTTGTTATCTTTGTGTATCTTGGACTCCATTATAATGAGTAAAGATCGTCCTGAACCAAATGCCTGGATCTGAACACCCTCAAAGACTATGGGTATTTGAAGGCTTAACCCAGGTGGGAATGGGCCCCATCTGTATAATGGGCTGAACTGCAGCCCAGGTCAGACCATTCCCAACAGGTTTTAGTTACCTCCACTGGGCCTGATTCTCCCGTACTCTGTTACGAGGCCAGAGCTGGGGAGGACAAGATGGCTTTAGAACTCCTTTTATCCTGGGTCAGTGCCCAGCCCCTGACGCAAGTCAGAGCAGCTTCAGGGTTGCTTTAATATACACTGCTCTTCCCATGAGCCCTGAGAAACAGACAATAGCATTGTGTCCTCTGGCTGCACATCCCGTTTGCTCTGACACGCAGGGACTGGGATGGAGTCAAGACACCAGCTCTACACCAACTGAGGTGGCCCCCTGTGCAGGGTATTGCCAGGGAGCTGTTTCTACCCATTTTGATGGCTGCCCTACATTGCCAGAGTGGCATAAAAGGGCCGTACTGTAGCTGAGAATGGGCACCACTAAGGCCAGTGGGATTGCTCCTGCCTTATGAAAAGCAGCTAAGGCAAAACGCAGGCACGTAGGACTTGCTTAATTCATTGCCATCGGTGACCTGCTTCGAAATCCTTGGATCAAAGGTGCTGCAGAAGAGCAAAAAGTACCTGATTAGTTGTTATCCCCCAGTCCACCTGCTCTGGTGTCCCATGCCCAGCACTGACCAATCCCTGGGCACCAAGGCAACCTTGAAGTCCTTACATTTAAAGAATTCAGTTGTTTTCAGTTGCTCCCCTGAGAACAGGAATCCATGTCACAAAACTGGGTCAGACCCACAGCTGAGCTGGCATGAGGCCTGTCTCCCCAGTGAAGACAAGTGGTGCTTCCAGGTTAGAGTTAAACCTAAGGTTGGGACGAGGGGGAGAAGCCAGATAACCTGTAGCTGGTGGACCCAGCTGGTGGACACAGAAGAGACTCCGGTTCCCAGCTATGATAGAGTCTCTTGGCCTTTTGAGAAGCAGTGTTAGCTACGGGGGGGGGAGGCAGCGCTGTCTGGTAATTAGAGCACGGGCTGGTAGTCGGCATGCTCGGGTTCTAGCTTGCCACTGCCACTAACTTGTTGTGTGACTTGGGGCTGTTGTTTCACGTCTCTGGGACTCGGCTCCTTCATATGTAAAGTGAAGATAATTCTCGCCTTCTACACAGGCATTAATTAATTAAGCCATGTCTAAGAATTATTAGTCGTATTGCTAATATATTGTATTGTTGTTTTGACATCCTGGGAGCAAAGACATGTAGTAAATATACAGTATATGAATCCTGAGCATAGGAGGCAGTGCTAGTAGAAGGTAGCTTTCAGGGACCTCTGACACCTCATCCTTTCCCCCTCTTTTGGCAGAACTCAGAGCCAGGCTGGCCTCTTGCCTAATCCAATAAAGGCAGGGACAGCAGCAAACTAAAGGGATTGCTTTTAAAGTGTCTCCAGTGCTCCCAGTTTACTTGAAGGGAGTTTCAGGTCCACAATCCAACTTCATAAAGAGCTCCCCTGGCCCAAATGTGAGCCTGTTTGACTCATTCACCCAGTGTTTCATCTCACAGTAGGATGATGCTAGAGAAAGTTGGCAAAATAAAATGAAGTGAGAACTTTCCAGGAACTGCTGCGATCCCTGTGGCCATAGACTCAGGCTTTGACTCATTCTGGGCCACCCAGCACAAGTTAGGGCTGTACAGAGGCAGGTCTGTAACTTACACCACTGATGTAAGGTCCCTTAGAATCCGGAGCAGTGGAACTCTGCTCCCTTCCCTTCCTGCCTGTCCCCTGTCACAAGAACTCCCCCAGCACACACCCTTACACCAGGAACTGGGGGTAGAGTTGGGGGAGCCAGCGTTCCCAGTGGAGTTTCCTGATTAAGAAGAAATTCTCCACTGACTTTCTACTTCATAGTGGCGTTAGCAGACTAGAGAATCCGGACAATAGATGCTGGAGACAGAAATGGCTTATGAGCTCCCATCTAGTTCATCTCCTGCCAGGAGAGGACTCATCTCTATTGGCCATTCCTTGTGCTTTGCACCCTCTGCCTTCTTGCACAGCTACCTCTAGAGCATTCTGAGTAGTCTGTCAATGTAAATCTTGCTGTGTGTTTTCTGTGCTAACGGAGAGGAGACTCCCGCACAGGAATGGATTCCCTAAAACACATTCTCAGCCACAGGCACTGGGAAGGAGTTGGTGGGGGGAAGAGGAGGTTGGTTTTCACCAGATCTCCTCATGGGGGTTACAGTTTAGGAAGATTGCAGCATCATACAGTCAGTGCTTTGCAGTCCTACCAGCAGCATTACGGCTTTGGAAGGGACACCTAGGGGCCCACAAGTAGGTACCAACATACACAAGTGCCCCTAAACGGGCAGGTTTAGGCACGCTGCTCGAGCTGCTCCAACTCCTTTAACCTCCTGTTTGTCTTTCAAGGAAGACGCCGTATTGCCTGGCCTTCAGGGGGTGATTGCCCCAGCCCTCCCACACCTACCCCATACACGGAGAAAACGATACACGCTCACACCAGGGCAGCTGAAATGGGACCACTTCAACCTGACGTACAGGTATGAACACATGTTAACTCTGTGCGTGCCGGGTCTGCAATGTTTGCTTTGTGCCTTCCTGCCTTGGACACTCATGTTTTCCTGCTGTGGATCCTTGTGCTAATTGAACTGCTTGTGAGCAGTGGACAGCTGGGAACAATTAGTTGTCCGGACACACATTAGAGCAGGCTCTATTCATACAAATACTGCTAGGTCTCTCCCACAGGTTGTACAGATCATGCGCAGAGCAGAACTTCTATAAGGAACTAATGCATGGTATGATGCTTGCTAACACCTGCAGAAACCTACAGGTTTCTACTGGATATGGTGCTGATCTAGGATGAATTCTGGGTTGACACACCTACAATTCCCTTTGACTCAATTCTGTGGTCCATTCACCCCTCCAAGGTAAATACATTTGGTCCCAGTTCATTCTGGGTGGGCTCAGCACTGGATGAACTGCTCTCCATGAAGTTGTTTGTAAAATTCTCATTGACTTCAATGGGAGCAGAGATAGTCCAGCACGAAAACCCTCTGTGCTCGTGGCAGAAGTGGAACTTTATCTTTTGGTTTAGATCCTAAAAACCAAGGGCTCATAGGATGGGAGAATTACCTGGCACACTCATAAGAATGGAGGTTCACCTCAATATCTGCGGCCAAATTTCATACCCACAAACGTGACCACCCGGAATGTTGCATGCCAGCTGGCTGCACTGCTCCGTTTCAGAAGTGGCTGTACTTTGGTGGTACTTTGTAGCTGTAAAGGGAGTGAAGATCTGTTTTGGAGGGGATGGAGCAATATACATGTACAATGACGGTATTTTCCTTTGTGAAATAAGCAGGCTGCTTCTACCAATAGCTCAAAGACCAAGTAGCTACAGAACCCAAGGATAATAAGGGACCTAATTCACCACTGGCATAAGCCAGTGCAAGTCCTTGGACTTGGTGATGTTGCAATGGAGAAAATGGCTTTGTGCACGCTGCACAATATGTGTCATATAGACTCCAACAGGAGAGCGCACCTCAAACTTGAGTCAAAACAATGCTCTCTGGAATGGCACAATCCTAAATCTATAGGCCAGTGTGACGAAGTGGGAATGTTCTTAATGTTTCCTCTGAATATTGTGTGGGTGCCTCAGTTTCTGGCCGACCCTCTGTCTCCTGGCAACTAGTGGCCTGGGCCCTTTTCCCCCTGCAAGGGGATGCTAAAGGTGTGGGAGAACAGAGGTCAGGTGATCTCCTGGCCCAGGAAAGGAACTCAGCAGAGAAGGAAGGGCTGGAGGGGGTTTCTGTTGGAAGCTAGTTGGGGACAAGGAGTGAGTACAGACGTGAGTGTCTGGTTCGCTGCCTGCCAGGATGGACCCAGCTGAGGGGTCCTGTTCTCTGTACCTACAAGCTCTGTTTTAGACCATGTTCCTGTCATCGAATAAACCTCTGTTTTACTGGCTGGCTAAGAGTCACGTCTGACTGTGAAGTGGGGGTGTAGGACCCTCTGGCTTCCCCAGGACCCCGCCTGGGCAGACTCGCTGTGGGAAGCACACGGAGGGGCAGAGGATGCTGAATGTTCCAAGATCAGACCCAGGAAGGTGGAAGCTGTGAGAGCTTCTTGCCCTGAAGACAGTCTGCTCCAAGGGAGAGGAGGCTCCCCAAAGTCCTGACGAGCTTTGTGGGGAGCAGTTCCAGAGCATCGCCCAGGGACTCTGTGACAGCCAGCTCCTGCCGATGTGAGCTGGCATAGCTCCAAAGTCATGCAGAATGACACCACCTGAGGATCTAGCCCTTTCTTATTACTTTCTGGCCACACTGCAATAACTGTAATTGTGAAGTGTTCAGCCCTTAAGCAAAACACTGCCTGAAATCACCAGTGGATGAATAGCTTCTGGTCTGCCAATGCTGTGCCCATCAAGCAAGCGCAGTGCAGTGAGTGTGCCTGGGGAATCCCTCCGGAGCCAGCTGAGGCCTGGCAGGTGTGACCATGCCGTTCTGGTGAACCTCAGGCAGCAGGCCAGGGGTCCGGATGTGGTTTGTACCTCAGCCTTGGCAGGAGTCCTCAGGTCTTGCTGAAGAAAGGCCCCTTGTTAAAATCCTTGCTGAGAGGGGAGGGCGCCCTTCTGGGAACTCCTGAGACAGTTAAAAGTGTATTCAGTGTAATATGTGGTGACAACCACCCCTTTATAAATCACCCCCCATCTGGCCAGTCCTTTACAGCAAGCCTTCTCTGAAGTGATTTTCCAAGGCAGCAGCTGCTAAGCAGACCCAAGTCTAACCAGATTAGTCTCGGAGATCTGAAAGTGGCCTCTGGCAGCAGGGAATGCCTGTTGCAGCCTCCGCTCTGCATTAGGAGGAGGGTTGTTTTGGGGCAGGGAGGGTCTTGCTCCAGCTGGGAGGCTTCCCAGACCAGGACTGAAATGGATGGGAAAGTCTCTAAACCAACAAACAAGAAAGGAAGGAGGATCCAGTTATATTTGCATTGAGTTTGCTGTAGGGAGGGGGGGGGGGGTTCTAGCTGCCTGTAGCTCTCACCTGCACAGGAATGGGAGTTCCTGAGGCACTTAAAAAGGGATCGAGTGGGCATTTCGGTGTGAGCAGCAGGCACAGACTGCCACTCCCTGCTCAGTCTAGCAGTGCCACTGCCTGGATTCCCTGGGTAGCAGTTCCATCTCGCTCCTTCAGCCACACAGATGTCTCATTGCAACTTGTCCTCCTGTTCCCCTTCTCCCCAGCACGCACTGAACCATCCCGGTCAGCACTAGGTCAAATCCCCCTAGCAGCCATTGTGGGGTCCTTTTCCTCACAGCCTGGCTCTTGGGGTCACAGACTGTCCCAGGTGCACATTATCATTGTCACAGTGTCCAGTCAGTGGTGGTGAGCTGCTGGCCAGTGGAATAGTCCTTCCAAATGGACAGGGAGGTCTGCCTGCCACCAGCCCAGACAAATAACCAGGGATGCTGCAGAACAGCACAAACGCCCCTGCTCCATTCAGCCCCTGAGCAGAGCAGTGGAAAGCCAGAGCCTGCTATAGCACGGGCAAGAATTAACAGCCATTACCTTGTTGCCTCCACGTTGCCCACGAGCATTGTGGTATCTCCTCATTGCACAGATTAAAGAGTTTATCACCCTAATTAAATTATCTGCTATTCTGCAAATAGGGCCTGCTCTGAACCCATAAAGTCAATGGAAAGGTTCTCACTGATTGCAATGGGCTTTGGACTAGACCCATAGTCTAGTGCAGTGAAACTCTTTAAGATGGGAACCTTTCCAGGTGAGCAGAACTGGAACCTTCAGTTGATGCAGGAGGATAGTCTGGGATCTGTCTAAAGCCAGTCTGTCTCTCCCTGCAGAATCGTGTCCTTCCCGAGAAACCTCATTAATGAGAGTGTCACACGGAAGGGGTTGGCAGCTGCTTTCCGAATGTGGAGCAACGTTTCACCATTCAACTTCAAGGAGGTGCCACCCAACTCGGCTAGTGACCTGAAAATAGGTAGGTCTGCAAAGACCCTGGGGACCTGCGCTAAGGAGAGAGTGGGCTCTGGCACTAGGGGATGTTCTGTGGAGCATTTAGTTGCAGAACTTTTCAGGTGAGACCCAGGAGTCCTGCAACTGGAATGCTCCTCCCCACAGCACAGGCTGGGCCACACCCTCTGGCTGGTATTGGTGATGCAGCCCCAGACCTTTGATGCACCTGCCTTCCCTCTGGGAGGAATCTAATTCGTGTATTCGGCAAGGGAAGGGGCTATAGTATGTATCATGACCCTAGTGCCTGCTATCCAGGAAGCTCAGAGAGTGAAATCTCCCAACACCCCCAGGAAGCAGGATTATCCCCGTTTCACAGATGGGGAAGTGCAGAGAAGTAAAGTGACTCACCCAAAGTCACAGTGAGTCTGTGGTGGAGTCCAGAATAGAGCACAGTTCTCCTGGATCCTAGTCTGGTGCGCTGACTGGTAGCCATGATGCCTCCTGGTATTTTATTTATAGAGAAATCCTAGTGGCACTCCACATGCCCTAGACAGAAGAACACCTCAGCAGTACTCTCCCTACAGTTCAGCCTGCTTCTTCTTCCTCATGCAGAGCAAGGTCTACCTGTATATTTATGTCACACTCGTCCCTATGGTATCTGAGCTGCTCTTACAGGTACAAACACACTAACTGAACAGGAAGTTCAATAGTTTCTCCTTCTCTGGGCTAGCAGTGGTGCCTAGTGGATAGAACACTGGACTGGGACTCAGGTGACCTGGGCTCTATTCCCAGCTTTCCCACTGGCCTGCTGGTGCCCTGGGACAAGTCACTTCACTTCTCTGTGCCCCAGATTTGCCATCTGTAAAGTGGGGATAATGATGCCTCCTTTGTAAAGTGCCTTGAGATCTCCAGATGAAAAGTACTGTTCAAGAGCTAACTATTAATATTATTATTCTCTCTCCCCACATGTACTCCAGACCATTCTTTAAATCCTATTAGTTATTCCTTAATTCTGGTTCCTTTCTCACCATCCACAGTACAATCCCTTGCAAGACCAGGCCTCAGCTTCAAGCTCAAGGATTCCGCTCCCCCTTCCTTGTTTATCTCCACAGATCTTACTGAGCCATTTCCCTTTGTTCCTTCTCAGCTGCTCTGCAGGTTCACTGGGTGCCTTTCTGAAGCTCTCAGCCCTGGGCAATCACAATGCAGTTTTTAATCCTGGATCATCTGGTTAGTTTCACATTCTAGATGTAAATTCCTTTCAGGATTTATGGCCTATGAGAGACATGATCATTCTTTCCTGTGCAGACTGTGGTGTCTTCAGGATTTCCAGCGAAGTTTCCATTGTTTCGCAACATATTTCTTGCTCTGCTATTGCGTGACACCACCTGAGAGCAGATGATCCACCTCCCTGGGGGCCTTGCCTAACAGAGAGCGAAATGCTGCCACGTAGGAGCTCCACAGAGCCCCATTCCAGGCACCTATTAAGGACTGCATGACATGTAATTAGAGCGCAGGCCTGAGAGCCAGGTTCTGCATGGTGGCCTGGAGCAAGTCACTTAACCTCGATATGTCTCTGTTAAATCCAGATTTAAAAGGGGATAACACTTATCTGCCTCCCAGAGGCATTTGTAAAGAACTTTGGATGGACATTGGTTGCAGGCAAGTGGTTATAACTAAATAAACCTTTTAGAAGAAGTAGCAGCTCAGCAAAGGCGTTTTTATGGCGTGGGCACTACTGTAAAGACTTGGTCCCTGCCTGAGGAGCTTTGTATCACTTTAGACGATAATACCTCGCCCTTCTAGTGCGTATTTCATCTATAGAGTTGGGCCTGGTTTGTATTATTCAACCCTCATTTCTAACTATCTCTTTAAGTTTGATTTTCCTTCTGTGCATCTGTGGGATGGAAAACGAATATGTCCCCGAGACACTCTCCTCTTTGTTCAGTCCATGCATGTGTGAAGTACACTGACGAGTCTCACTTTATGTATTCTCTTTCACAGGCTTCTATTCCATAAACCATACTGATTGCCTGGAGTCACTCATCCATCATTGTTTTGATGGGACGACAGGGGAGCTTGCCCATGCTTTCTTCCCGAAAAATGGGGAAATCCATTTTGATGACCATGAATATTGGATATTGGGAAACACTCGGTTCAGCTGGAAAAAGGGTATGTAACTTGTCTCTGAGGAGATCTACTTCTCCCAAGGGATTGATTGCATTTTCCCACAATGATGATGCTCACTCTTATTAAAATCCTGAAAGGTTCACAAGACACAAATGCCAATGGAGTAGGTTGTTAGGGAGAGACCCATGTTGCAAAGTCTGGTTCCAGACTGAAATATCCCCAGCACTCAGAGGGATTTTGAACCTCTTTAGTTGTTATGGCGGCACAGTATCAGTGTCATAAATAAGTCTGCAGGTGTCGTTATTTTCTAGATAGATATTACCTTTGATGGACCAACGTGGCACATGCTACTGACTTATAAAAGGTGTTTCACCCCATCAGTTCAAGCCTTTAGATGCTTCCAACCATGATCCATTTTCCTCTGTGTGTGTGTGGAAGGGGGTGATGAACCTGTGGCTAGATAGATTGCTTTGATATCCATTGTCTCTGCAGGAGAGGCTTTAATGACTTCATGAGGCTGTGATGGAATGGAATCTATAACTTTGTTTATCAGGGGTTTACTGCTGTAGAGGCCAATATCCACCCACCTCCAGCAGCTTGAGTAGAACTCCTTGTGTAAGGTGAGCAAGATTTGTCTTAGGTCAGAGTTCTCAAACGGGGAGTCGTGACCCCTCAGGGGGTCATGAGGTTATTACATGGGGGATCATGAGCTGTCAGCCTCCACCCCGAGCCCCGCTTTGCCTCCAGCATTTATAATGGTGCTAAATACATTAAAAAGTGTTTTTAATTGATAAGGGGAGGCTGCACTCAGAGGCTTGCTATGTGACAGGGGTCACCAGTACAAAAGTTTGAGAACCCTGGCCTTAGGTCTTTTATTTAGGTGCAGATTTTCTCACTGTTTAACTGATACTGGGAGAGTCAAAAGGAAAGTTTGGTGTGATTCTTTGTGGCTATTGGTACTGCTGTCGTGTGACTGAACTCCAGCCATGGAATATTCCCCTTTTGGTGGCAGTTCCAGCACTTTCTGAGTAATTCAGTGGGCTCCAACCACATTGTAAATAATCAGGACTGGCTTCAGTCCAAGCAGCTGTGCTATCTCTGGGGAGGGCCACGTTACGTTTGATTTCTTGGCAGGGTTGTTCACATTTTTGTTGTCCTCTGTAACCAGCTTTCCTGCGTACATAGTCATTTTCAAGCTTGTGGCTACCTAAAGATATCTTGGTTACTTTTTTTTTAAGTCTAAAGTAACATTAAATTACAAGCAGATGGTCCCTGACCAATCAGCAAACTCATTTCATAAGGCAAATGTTCTATTTCTTTGAAGTTAAGTTTTTCGTTTGTTACTAAAAAAGCAGGGTAGGAGAAGCTTTAGAAATGTATCCTGTGTTCCTGTTTTTTATCATTTTAGCAGAGGGTCTTTTATCTCTTTTGTGTGTGCGTGAGAACACATGTTCTGTAAGTGTATGTAATATTACGTATATTATGTATACAACATCTGTGCATGTGTATGTATGCTAAGATGTTTTTAAGTGACTGGTGCTTTTGGGTTTCCAACTTGAGACATCTTAGAGGGACTTGACTTTTCAGAGAGCAATGCTCTATTCTTCCTGAAAATCAGGCTCATTATAGTACTTCAAATTAGGCACCCAAAATCTCTAGTTGCTTTAAAAAATATTGACATTTTATTTACACACACACACACACACTCTCTCTCTCCCCCCCCAATTCACAAAAAAGATCATAACATGACCAAACAGTTGACATGTAAGTGAAAGATTGCGAACACCAAGGATGGAGAGGAATTACTTATGGCTTAGCTATATGGGGCCACTTGGGGAAGAGGGTACATCTGCACTACAGAGACTATACTGGCATAGCCCCATAGTGTAGACACTGACAGAAGGGGGTTTTCTGTTGGTGTAGGAACACCATGTTCCTGAACAAAAAGCTGAACTTTTAAGTCAACATAGCTACGGCTATAAGGCATATGGAAAAATTCAGAGCCCTGACCAAGGTGCTATGCCAGTGTAGCTGCATCTACACTGGGGGTTCTTTGATGAAAGAAGGCTTTTTTCAACGTAGCTACTGTCGATCAGTGTGGGCTGTCTCTACAGTATTGGGTTATGCCAGCATAGCTATGGTTGATAGTCTCCATAGTGTAGATGTACTCAATGTCAGCTGTGTCGATGAAAGCCTTATTCCATTGTCATAGCTGTGTGGCTTTTTCACACCCCTGACAAATGTAGCTATGCCAATATAACTCTACAGTAGGGGTCGGCAACCTTTCAGAAGTGCTGTGCCAAGTCTTCATTTATTCACTCTAATTTAAGGTTTCGCGTGCCAGTAATACATTTTAACGTTTTTAGAAGGTCTCTTTCTATAATATATAACAAAACTATTGGTGTATGTAAATAAGGTTTTTTAAATGTTTAAGAAGCTTCATTTAAAATTAAATTAAAATGCAGAGCCCCTCAGACCGGTGGCCAGAACCCGGGCAGTGTGAGTGCCACTGAAAATCAGCTCGTGTGCCGTAGGTTGCCTACCCCTGCTCTACAGGGTAGACAAGGCCTTAATTTAGCATTAGCTTCTCAAGTGGATTAGTTAAACCACATTAAAACCCCATAAGTATGCTCTCATTCAGAATTAAAGCGACCTTAGTTTGGTTTGGTTTAGTTCACTTTGAAATTAAGACCACTTTAATTCTGAATGTGTGTGTCCACACAGATTAGATATGGTTTAACTAATCCACTTTAAATTTACAGTGTTTTAGTTAATTCAGATCAATTTTTCCCAGTGTAGACGAGCCCTTAGTGCATTACAGCTAGAAGTAATGGGATACAATTAAGAGAGGGAAAATACCCTGCTGGTGAGAGTTACTGGGCTAGAATAATCGCCCAGGGGAAGTGGTGGAAGCACTTGCAACATGTTTTATAGTTAAACTGGATAAAGCCCTAGAAATAGTTCTGCAGTGATTGGGGTGGGGGGAAGACAAGGGATGGCTTGCACAGCTGTGCATAAGGCCAGCCCAGACCTTTACACCAGCTAATTCCCACTTACGCCTACAGCAGCCACACAACATCAGAGTGCTTAGCCAGTGTGAAATGGGAGGGTCTGGCTGAAAATTGGGTAGTTTTGGACCACTTTTGAAGGTGGAAGTCAGACTGAGTGCAGCAGCAGCATGAGATTCTCCTAACTCCCTGCCAATATCTGCTCTGTTCTGGAGAGAGGGATATACCTATCTCATAGAACTGGAAGGGACCCCGAAAGGTCATCAAGTCCAGTCCTCTGCCTTCACTAGCAGGACCAAGTACTGATTTTGCCCTAGATCCCTAAGTGGCTTAATGACTGAACTCACAACCCTGGGTTTAGCCGGCCAATGCTCAAACCACTGAGCTATCCCTCCCCCCAGAGAGTTCAGTCTCTGCGGTCAGCCTGGGTAATATTTTTTTTTTTAATGTGGACACTTGTCCAGTGGCTTACAGCTCATTAGTCACTGTGCATCTGAACTGTTGCCTTCAATGAAAAGACTCTATATCCTACTGCTAAAGTAAGGTGGGAATTAAATGATGCATAGGGTCTGGTGCTGGCCCTCTGCACAGGGGTGAATTTTACCCCTGATCCTAACTCCATTGATTTCAGTAGAGATGCTTCTGATTTGCAGTGGTTTGAATGAAAGGAGATCCAGTCCCTGTAACTGCTTGTCTCCAAAACAGTGATGACAATACTGATGATGCTGCAAGTCTGACTTCACTAATGTTTGTAAAGCACATGGTTCTCCTCAGACACACGATTCTTCAGAAGGGCTGAACTATCTGGGTGCACAGATGCAAATTAACATCACAATAGACAGGGATGAAAGATTCTCTCATCCACCATCCAAAGGTGCCTTGAGAAACAGCCAACAAACAAAGGTAAACAAGCATTTCTAGAGGCCCCCATTTAATGCATTAAGCAAATTTGCAAGATGCCATCTTTCTCTGAGAGCTGCTCTAGTTCAACCACAAATTGACTTGATGCAGAAATTGTTGGGTGAGATTCTCTGGCCTGTCTTATGGGTAAATGATTATAATCATCCTTCTGGTAAAATCTATCTGTCCCTGCTACTAACAGTCTCCAAGTTACTACCAAGAAGTTGCAGTTCAATTCTACATCTTAAGGGGATGCTAAGGTCAGTACAACAAAAATGTAACCTGCCTTGTAGGAGTTTTATCCCCACGTGTATGGAGAACAATCAAAACAGTGTGCTTTATACATGGGTAAATGGCTAATGGTTTCATCTCTAAATGATCATGTCCTAGTTAGAGCATGATGCTGTGGGAATAACATGGGAGAATGTTGCCAGGAACACATCGGCCTGGTCATGCTGGGGTTTTGTCCTGATTTCAGCCACAAATGTAGCAGCTCTAATGTAAACTGTTTGCACAGTGCATGAAACCAGGGTAAGAGCTGCTGGTGCAGATATCCACTGCTGATGCACCGGAGATGGAATTGGGGCAAATCCGCAGGGTAGATAAAACAATTCCTAACTGTCAGAACAAAGTCTGAAATGGTGTCCTGACTGAGCTGAATCCACTGTTATACTTTAAGGTTAGTGAACAGAACCATGCTGTGTAACTTCTGTTGCTGTTCTTTTCCTCTCTCAGGTGTTTGGCTTACAGACCTGGTACACGTAGCAGCTCATGAAATTGGACATGCCCTGGGACTCATGCACTCCCTGAACTCTAATGCCTTGATGCACATCAATGCCACTTTAACTGGGAAAAAGACCATCTCCCAGGATGACATCTGGGGGATTCACAGACTCTACGGTGAGAGGAGAGGAAAGGGTTTGTTTCTTGTAGCTGTTAGTGTAAAGAACACCAGCCTAAAGGCCTGCTCCTGAGCAGCACTGATTTCCTGACACCTATCATGGCTTCAATGGGAGTTGCTGGGTGCTCTGCACTTGACCAGATTGGGCTCTGATTTCACAAGCAAAGAGTTTTTGGCAGCAAGTTGACTTCTTATGCTACCCCAACAGGTCAGAGGGAGTCTAGGTAAGGCAGAAGTGAGTATGTCCTGACATGTGTTAGTAAATTTCATGCTGAAGCTAATGGGAGGGGGTGGAGGAAATGTTCCACTCCCCTCACATCTGCAAAAATACCGTGCTTATGATGGATACGAGATTGACAGGCCTGAAACCTAAAGTCTTGTTCCTTCAATGTATGGATCAGGAGCTGTGGTTTGCACTGCCACTTGCACATTTGCTAAATTTAGAGCTTCGCAGGGGGGAAGGCAGAAAATGAGACTAAGGCATATTTACAGAGTGGGAAGGCAATATGACCAGAGCAAGACCTACCCACAAACCAAACTGGGGTGCAGCAGGAGAGTTAGCTTAACTTGGGCACCAGTATTTATCAAGACATTGCTCAAAATGAGATTGCAGTGCACAGCTGTCTGTGCCAGACTGGCACGTTGTCTACTGCCATTAAGGAATAGTGAGTCAGAGCCAAAGCTGATGTCACAGCTCCATTGAAGTCAATGGGATCAGACTTTCAGCTGGGGCAAATTCACAGTTCCACTGACAGTCCAGCCTAGTTCATTCACTTCATGTCGGTTGTTAATTAATGTAAATACAGCAAAGCGCATACTTCCTATGTTATTTTAGGCTGATTCCCACCTCTGGCAAATCAAACTTGCGCGATGTGATCCAATGTCATTTTATTGCACATCACTTTCTTTCACATTCAGAACTGGCACTTGTCCTTTTAATACTCTGTCTCCTTTCATTGCAGGCTGCACAGACAGACTATTCGTATGTCCATCATGGGCTCGGAAAGGTTTCTGTGAGACTCGTAGGAAGTGGATGAAAAAGCACTGTCCATCCAGCTGTGACTTCTGCTACGGTATCAGCTCCTCTTCTGGGGTTAAGGGTCATAAGAGTTGATAGAGTGACAATGTTAAATTGTGTGATCTATCTGAATGTTAGTGACAAATGACAAGACTCTTCCAGACCAAAGAATTCAGCAATGAGTGATGCCCCTAACACCCTTGCTTTGCCTATTGCATTTCAGCCACAGGATGTGGACATTAAGACACCAGGGAATGTTTTCTAGAGTATGGAAAAGTCTGCTGTCCTGGTTAGTGTTCCTCCTCTCTGATCTAACATTCCAATGCCCTGAGAGGCTGTGAAAATATAATTGTTTCATGTGCCTTGTACTGCTTCCCTCCCCTATCAGATCCTCTTGAGGGAGATACCTCTGGATTTTGTCATGTAAGTTATGCCTCAGCTCCTGAGGGCAATGTGGTAGGAGGTGGGAAAGTTGTGAGCTAAAGCCGGTTGGTCTAACTTATACTGTCTGCATCAGCTCTGCACTTGTCCCTCTATATCTAACCCATCCCTTTGGAAATCTGCAACCTGGTAGTTGCTTTGTTAAACAAATTTCAGTCTCTCTCAGATAAGATAGGGGAATAGAGAGGAAAAAAGTGGGTCATTGGCATTAATGCTGGAATTGCATATTGGGTGTCAATCATGCCTGTTAACAGGCATTGCTGCTTTAGTGTGCCTGCTACAATGCAGTAGGAATATATTTGTGAGCCTGGACTAAAGGAAAGAGGGCACTTTAGTCTGAAGGGAAGTACACAACCCATGTGTCTTAAAATATAAGCACTGTCATTGAAATGCTGTTCTATGTAAACATTCTCGTGTGAATCCAGGACCTAGGATTTTAAATCTTCCTCTTCTCCTCCCCCCCCATCATCATGAGACTTGCACTAAAATCACAAGTGTTGGCAAGACTGAAGCCTGCCAATGTCATCTTGTGCCATGTAAATGCACTGAGAGGATGTTATCTGCATATAGAAATGATAAAGTAATGTCTTTCCAATACTAGCTTATTTAGGAGGAAGCTTTGAAGAACTACTATACAGAAAAGGAAATCTAAAAGTCAGTGTGGTTCCTCACAAATACTGTTATCTTCAGCAATGTTTTGCAATGGGATAAAGTGACTTGACTATTTTTTTCCTCCTTCCTTCTGGTGGACAGAATTCCCTTTTCCAACCATAGCGCCAACTCCTCCTCCACTCAGGACGAAAACCAAGATCGTTCCTGAAGGCAGAAATGTCACCTTTCGCTGTGGACAGAAGATTATTCATAAAAAAGGCAAAGTTTAGTAAGTGCTCTTCCCCTGTTCCAATCGTTTGAGACACGGCATTTTACAGACAAAACGACATCTAGAAATAATGTTCTGAGATGGGTTTTTTCTTTGAATAAGAAGTGATTTCACTGGAATAAACAGTGTTCAGAACACTTTTTTCCTTATGGAAGTGACACTACTGGGACCCATGGACTTAAGGCTTCTCTTTATAGCCATTAAAACTACAATGTATCATTTATTATTAGTATTGTAGTAGTGTTTAGGAGATGCTGCTATGCAGAACAAAAACACAATCCCTCACAATTTAAGTATAAGACATGAGAAAACAGGTGGAGACAAACAGAGCACAAGAAACAATGGAGAATTTAACCCCCCTGGGATGCTTTACTGCTGATTATGAGAATGCAATACTTAGTGTTGCACATGGGTATTGTTGGTTTTAAATATCCCAGAGTCTGACACTTTCACCATAGCTTATTTATCTGATTGTACTTCACTTAAATAGTAGTAATGAGTCTAATAACTCTCACCCCTAGGGAAATTTTCTGGTCTATGTTACACTAGAGGTTACAGTAAATCATCATCTTGGTCTGTTCTGGCCTTAAATTGATGAATCTATAAAATTAATACTTCTCTCAACCTATTGTGGCAAGTAAAGACTAGAAGGGAAAAAAGTCTTTTTTTTCAGCTTGGGTACAATGTGTATGACAGAGCTGTGTCTAGTCATTTTCACTGTTGTCTGCGTCTTTCACCTGACAGCTAGAGTGTGAGCATTTTTTTTTAAACATAGTAAAATCACAAATACTGCCAGGACTCAAACAGGGTCCTACTTATAACTCATTTTTAAAACTAACTAGGGCTAAAATTTTCAAATGTATTTAAAGATAGGCACGGAGCAGTTTAGATGCCTAAATTCCACTGATTTCAATGGGAATCAGGTAACTAACCTGCTTGGATGCTTTTGAAAATCTGGCCTTATCACTGGAAACTCAAGCAACAGTTGAGCAGTGGTTTGGAGAAGGTCAGGGGCACCCAATTAGCCTGCCTAGTGATTTCAGTGGGAGTTAGGTGTCTTCTGGTGGCAGTTTCAGACATGCCTAAGTCCCTAGGGAGGTAGAAGCTTTTGAAGTTTAATCTACATTTCAAGTTGGTCTTGTCTGTGCTATGATACAACCCCAAAACAAATTATTACTGACAAGCCCCTTTAATGCACTTTGATCTATGCTATGTGATTAATTTTCCCCATTTTTCTTATGACAGCTGGTATAAAGATAAGGAGCTTCTGGAATACTCATATCCTGGTTACTTAGCCTTAAATGATGACCACATGAGCATTATTGCCAATGCAATTAATGAAGGAACCTATACCTGCATTGTGAAGAAAAGACAAAGAATCCTGACTACCTATTCCTGGAGGATTAGGGTTAGGCACTAACAAGGGTCTTGAATGAGGACTTCAGTTACTGCTAGTTATGTTTGACAAAAACCCAACCTCTTCAGCATTTTATGTTTAACCTCCAGCAGAGCAGCCACCACAGATATCAGCTGCTACCAATGGTTGGGCAAGAAACTTGGACACTGGGACCTGATCATTGGAAAAAATTCTCCTCCAAGAGTTTACTATTAATGAATTTATCAAGCACATGCTGCTGCAAGAGAAAAAAATCTTGAAGCCAAGATGACCCAGGTAATTGTAGATCATTTAAAAACTAACCAATCCTTCACTGGATTAATGAAACCTGGATTTAGATTAAAAAAAGCACTGGTTAATGTTCCAGAGTTTGTCAAGCATTTCTTTGTATTTAAATAACTTTCTAAAATGCCAATATATAGCATTAGAGGGGCTTGAAACAAAAGACTGATGCCTGGCTGTATTCTCCAAGGAGTGGGGGGGTCCTAACTCCTGAATGAGCTTTTTCCAGAAACTCATTTTTATAGGGGAAATTTCTCTGATTCCAAATGTTGCATTCCCTGACTATTTTAGTTATATATCTCCCCCCTATACATTTTTCTGTGGTTTGCTTTTATCACAATGTGTTGTTTACCTCTGTCTGTAGCCTCCAAGCCTTTGTTAGATAACAAGTTACCAATAAATCACTAAAATAATTATGGAAATGCTTTTGTTTCTTGAATCAAGTAAACATCTGAGTAATGGGACAACCCCCCCCCAGGACAAAAATGATTACTTTGCAGTGATGTATGCATTAAAACAGTAGTTGAGCTGAACTTAATAACCTATTACTGTAAATATAGGTGTTCAATACGTAAACTAGAGGACAGAGCCTTAGCCAGTTTAAATTTGACAGAGCTCTATTTGCAGTGGAGCAAGTTGCTTTACCCCAGTCAAGGGTGTGGGCCCTGTTCATCTTTGTACCACATTCCTTCCCCCACCAATATATAGGAACTATTTCTTATACTACTGCACTTCCATTGTACAGCTGGCTTAGAATGGAGTGTTCCCTGCTTGCAACCTACCTTCTTTCAGAGGGCTTTTCCCTCTCCCCAGTCTATTAGCTCAGGGAGTCCGCTACCCCTGCCAATGACTGGTTGGTCCCTGCAACAAGTTTATTCAGTCCTGTTTCAAATGACTCAAGAAGTAGGCTTTCCACCACTGCCCTTGGCTGTTCTACAGTCAAACAGACCTTACCCTTTTTTTTTTTCCTCTTGTGCTCAGCTTCATCCTTTTCCTTTAGAATTTGCACACCCCCCACACACAAGGAAGGGGTTTCAATGTCCCCTCCCAAGTCAGGCCCACTATTATTATTCTCTGAATTCTAATTTGTTGATGGTCAGGTAAAGGCCATCAGTAATATTATGGAGATACTGAAAACTCTGGTGTCTTTAAGATAAGTTGAGAATTGCACTTAAAGCAGGATTATGTTCCCCTTGTCTCACCTGCCACTCCATTTTAACATGTTATCTAGGGCTACATGGCTTCTGATGTTGTTCCATTTCTATCTGACTACTCAGCCTAGAAGCTCACATTTCGCTTTCTCCACTGCCATACTTCATTACTAGCTACCATCCTGGGCAGTTTGGACATTGCTGTTTTCCTAGAAGTTTCCCATACATTTCCAAGACTCATTAAAGTTCTATTTGTTCAGGTTCAAACTCGTTTATTGCCCTGCCCTCATTATTTTACATTTGGCAACTGCAAACATCATTCACATTTAACTAAAGGAGAGTTTTACCCCTTTCCTGTAGGTAACAAAGATGGTAAATAAACCCACACCTCAAACTAATCCCTGGCTCTGATGCATTTTTCTGGCCATAAACTCTAAAGTACAAGGGGACCAATTTAAGAATGAAGGGAGTGAGTGAGTGGCCTTTACAAGGAGGGAGCTGAAGAATACCTGTCCTGGCAGTTCTCTCTCAGACCATGCTTGTGTCCATTTCAGGAAAGACAACACAATTAATTAAAAGGCTGGATGATAATCTAGTGAAGTCCAGCAGTTGTCTGTTTAGCACAAACATCTCTCAACACACACAGGTACAACTATACCAGTGTAAACTGCCCTGTGGACAACTTATTCTGGAATAAAAGTGATATTTTAGAGTTGAGTTTAAACCCTTTCCAAAGTGACATGTACTAAACTGTGAAAAGCTGATCTTATTCCAGAAAGTGTCCAGAGGCGTTTATACTGCCATAATAATCTCACTTTAAATCCATACTTTAGCTATACTGTTATAACTCTACTGTATATACAAGCTCTAGAAGATAGCAATATCTTTGTTCTAATTCCACATGCCTCATTATGCCCAAGTATATTACAGGAACAATATTTCCCCCAGCTGCTGAGTGGAATAAAGGATGTGAAAGAATTAAAACAGTCTAAGCATGAGGACAGACACACTCTGGCCCCTACTGAGGTGATTGGTGGAGCACAGGGAAATTATACTTTTCTGATTAAGGTTTTTTTGTTTGTTTACTCCCACTAACTGCTGCTGTAACTAGGGTTCTTTCCCAAATTTCAGGATTAATTTAACAACCACATGTGATATGTCAAAATAGACATCTTAAAGCTGCAGCAAACTCAAATTACAGAACCAGCTTTATTCCATCAGTGTTATAACCAAAATGTTCTTCGGTTACTTACAGTGCTGTGGGGTTAAAGTGAACTTTCATCTACCCAGACACAGACAAGAAAAGATCTGAGGAGGGAAAAGGAAAAAAAAATAAGTGTTTCTTTTTAGGGTCTGGGGGGGTCAGTATCAGCTTACACCTAAATCTCACTTTGAGACCCTAACTGCAGCAAATGTTTTGCTAAAAGTCCCTGCCTTGTATCATGTTTGAGATAGAGAAGCTACAATTTTCCACCCATCACTCAGTGTGGATTTCAATCTATCATCTCCAGCTTCCTGTGACACCTTGGCCATGTCAATCTCTCTATGCCCCAGCTCCCCATCTGTAATAGATGGATAATGTTTCCCCTGCCCAAGAGGGGTGTGAATTCATTAGTGTATCTAAGCTGCTCTGATAGTGCGTTACAGAAACATACATTCCTCCATGACTCCACTCTTGGGAATAGCACCACAGGCCTTTACTAGGGATTAACAGAGACCCCTGCTCCCATGACATGTCACAGGGGTTCTGAGAGAGTGGATCCCAAAGGAATAAGTTGTGGAGAGATGAGTATTTTGTTTATAGGCTTCCTGTAGCGCTAAAGTCTTCTGCTCAGCTGTTTTCCCACAGAGACAGGCTGGCTGTTGCTCACATGGATGGTGGAGGAGGGAATGCAGGAAGTGGCTTGCTTAGCAAAGGAGAGGCTCTACACACCATCCAACCCTGCCATACTACCTAGTTGCCATTCATACAGGGGGGGTAGGCACAGCGCACCAATATCTAAACCACCAGCGTTAAATAACCATGCCGACAAACCTACTAAATTTTTAGTCATTGATAGCATCTTCCTGGAAAAGCAAGATAAATGCAAGCAAGCACTTTTTAGAAATATTTCAGGTCTTCAAAGAGCAAACAAGTGCCAATCCTCCCAACTTTGCACAATATAGGAAAATCAGATATTTAAAAGCCTTGTATTCCCATTCCTCTCACCCAGCTTTGATACTGAAAACACTTCACCATGGTGGAATTATATTCTCATGGTAAGAAATGTCGTTAAATTTCACCTCTGCTGTTTGATTACTCTACTCTTGTAATGCCTGCACATTTTGAGGATAAAGTCCTGCTATTTCCTCTCATCCTCACAGAGTAGAATCTGCACAGGGGCCAGTGTTGAAAGCTTATGGAAACACAACACCAGACTGAATTCAAATGCTTGAAAAGAGTGGTCTCAAACCAATTTAACATTACATTCCCTGAACAAACTGTCTTCAAAGTATTTTCTCACCATATTTCAGAGCTTAAGTAAGATTAAAAAATAAACTTACCCCTCTTAAAGGCCCAGCTTTAATAGGAAAAACACCTGACCAGTCACACCTGAAAAGTATATGTAGGGCCTATTAAAAAAAAAAAAGAAAATATCAGTCACTTCTGGGAAAACATGATTAGCATTTCACTATTTTAATCCATTTTTTTCTTATAAATGTATTTAGTGTGAATAAACAAACTTAGGACTCAGTTTTATAATAATAAATTGATTTAGCTACTTTGAGGGTACAGGAACATAAAATAAAAAAAATATTTTTTTGTATAGACAAGTCAAACTAGGATCATACACAGTAAGCACTCCGTATGGAAAAACAGACATCTGAATTAAAAGATTACGTGTTTTCTTTGCTTGTTACAGTAAGCTGAGGCAGACCACTTGGAACATCTGGACTATCACACTTTTCAAAACCAGACCAAATTCCCATCTTAATCCAGCTTTAAAGTTGTTTACTAAAAAAATCTTTGACGCCTATAAATAATCCTGTGTTGCTGGGAATCAGACTTTTCCATGTGCAATGTCCATGGGTGGCTATAGCTGCTGTTGCCAAGGGAACAATACAAAAGTTATGATGTGCAAAGTTTACAGTGGAGCTTGACACAATATAAAGTCACATTTTTAATCCTTTATCAGCTATTGTGCAGGTCATTGCCCAAATGTTCTCCTGCTCTGCAGTCTGAGACATGTAGTACAGAGTCTGCTTTTCCATACATTAACTGCCACATACCCCCAATACAGTGCAATCTTGCCAAAATCCAGCATGTTTCAGAAGCAGACAGGTAACAAGACTAAAAAATCTCCCTCCCCTCCCCAATTCACTGCAAATTAGAAAATTAGGCCTAAGAAAATATTTTATACAATTTCCTCTAAATCTCTCTCTATAAAAATCCTGTTTCTAAGGCTCTGATCCAGCAAAACGCTTAACTTTAAGCACATGAATAGTTGCACTGAAATCAATGGAACTACTCATATAATTCAAATTAAGCACTTTACTGGATTGGAGCCTAATTCTAATTGCATGAACATCCAACTTTTTATAGTATCCCTTTCTGACATCTCAGTTATAAATTAGAAACACGTAAGAGTACAACATTCCAGGACAATTCCTATGGAAGGTAGCACTGTAAATTCAGTACACCTACCTTTTCTTTTTGGGGAAAAAAGGGGAGACATTACCAAGACAACCTATAGAAAATAATAAAGATTTAAATCTTTTTGATTTATAAAATATTGCAGCTCTTGTTCTGTACCACAGCCATTGTGAATATATACATACAGTAGGTCAAACAGTGAAGTGGTCAATCCATCAGAAACCACTTGGGGCCATCAGTGCTCTCAAAAAAGGTCAGTAAGTATTAAGCGCAGCACAACATGGCTCTCTCCAAGGCACAGAATAGGAGAGACACCTCAGAAATGCCTTTAGGGTTTCTTGCTCAAATAAGCAACGGAATTCAAACAGATAATAATCTTTACAAAAGAGCTTTTCTACCTGTGCTGACAATATGCTTCAATTTGTGTAAGCGCAAATGGGGATGATGGAGAGAGAAAAATGTCTCTAAGTTTCCTCTCTAGAAGATTTAGTGCCACCACCATCCAAGTCTGGTGCAGGTGAAGAAAATGAAATCCCTTCACACTGTTGAACAATTAAAAATGGATTTTAATTCTACAAATTTACAAGCAAAAAAAATTAAAAAGTAAAAAAACAAAACCAGTTCCGAGATTGTACTTCAAGTTTTCCTTTTTGAATTTTTGTAATGATCCTTGGCTTTTCAGATTCATTCATTCCAGTCCCCTGAATGAAATGCAGCAGTTATATTCCACACCCAGCAAGATGACATCTGGCTATTTCTGTGTAAAAGAGTCTTCCTGATGCGAAGAACAAAACTGGAGCACTTTGAAATCCATTAATCAACAGCATGGTTGAAGTCAAAGCTCTGTCTTTTTCCCTCCTCATATTAAGTTTAAAACTTGAGGCTGAAGCCAGGTCCTGCTGCCGATGCTCCTTGATTTGTGGTAGTCAGGTGAAAACCTGTATCTTTCAGATCATCATCACCCTGTGAAAATGAATATATAATTCATGTGTTTATAAGAAAAATGTATGTCTCACTGTTCTAACACTACAATAAAAACAAAGTGAACATACTATGTGTAAGATACAGGAAATACCATGTTAAATTTAATGAGTTTTATTCATGTTTTTCAATCAACACTCCAGGGCTATATTTCCAAATGGACTTCATTATAATTTCCTATTTTGAATGCTTATTTTTGAGTGCCTTTATCTCTGAGCATACAAAAACTATTGTGACTGCACTATCCACATTGGTAAATCAGCACATTAGCCAACTGATCAAACTAAGTTTGGGCACATCTGCCATTTGAGATTTTACACCCTCAAAATTATGGATATAGAAACTTACGTCAGTCTGTTCACAGGTGATCAAAAGAAGCTTGAGCACAACCAATAAAATGTATCATCTAACATATACTGGATTTGGGAAGGGAGAGAAGGTAGCTCTGAATGAGGAGTCTGAAGCATATAATGAACGAGATTTTGCAGCGGATCCAAATGGCTATGGCTTCTCAAGTCAAGCTTAGCAAACAGGAACATAGGAAGCCCGGAAAGGGTACGAACCTCACTTTTCTCTAGCTTTTATGGACTATTCTGCCTGCACCTTGGTGCCTACAATCTACCAGGCACGGGACTTCAGTCTTCATCCATGATCAAAATGCCACCACGCTTGCCACATTCACTTTTTAAGAACAATGAACTTGCTAGTAAGTCTAATGATTTCAAACCCAATAAGGCGATACAGTCCAGTCTATCAGTTTTCCCAACAATAGCGCCAGGGGACACAAGAAGGGACAGTAGGAGATTCTATGCTGGATTACCTCAAAATTTGGTTCTTTACCAATTTAGGAAACTTACCAATTGACTATACCCAAGTCCTCCCTCTGGAGGTCGGGGGCTTGTGCCACGCTTAACTCTTTGTTGTTCACTTTTTGCTGGCCAGGTTGGAAACATGGACGGGTCAATAGGAAGGGGAGTCTCTCGGAAATACTCATGCTTCAAACCATCTTCAGCAGTGATTCTTCTGCCTGGATAGTATGTCAAGAACCTGAAAATTATTCAAAGGGATGGAGTTTAAAAAAAAAAAAGGCAGAGAAAAAGGGGGAAAAATATGCAGACATCCAGTTTAAGATATTCCCATTTTCTGAAAAAGGATTATTTTTAAAAGTAAATAAAAACTGGAACTTAAAATCAGCTAGTTAAATTAAATTATTTTTCAGGTGTACCAATACCATCCACACTCAGCACCACTAAAGCCAAAAATAATCCTTTTTGAAGATACATTTGTTGAGTTGTAGAGCATCAGACACCTTAGGAAAAGCATCTGGATGAATGAGAAGTCAGATATAGCTTAGAAAGGATCTAAAGTGGTTCAGTTAACACAATTTTATATGCTGCTTCACTCTTTAGTAAAGATGACTCTTACGCAATTCTGTAATGTAACCTGACCAGTCAATTCGTGGTCAACTATTTCAAGCACTTAACAGTACAAAAGGTTTGTCTCTATTGTGCCATATACCAGGCTCAGCAGAATACGACCATGATACTGCAAACATTTGGAGAGAGAGACAGAGACAGAGAGAGAGATTAGTCCCTCTGACTTCAATAATATGTGTAAAGTTAAGCTTGTGCAGGACCACGGCCTACATACATGCAGCCTGCACTAACGATCTCTTCTAAGAGATAAACCCATATTAACCAAAGTAAGTGTGAGTTATACTACACTGCACTGACAACCATCTTTACTATTTTCAGAGTAGCAGCCATGTTAGTCTGTATCCGCAAAAGGAACAGGAGGACTTGTGGCACCTTAGAGATTAACAAATTTATTTGAGCATAAGCTTTCATGGGCTGTAGCCCACGAAAGCTTATGCTCAAATAAATTTGTCAGTCTCTAAGGTGCCACAAGTACATCTTTACTAGGACAGACTTTGCCTGGTCCCTTGGCAAGTTACTTAAGGGATTCAAAGTAATATTGTTATACTCATTCCAAAGAAAAAGAAGCAACAGCCGATTGGCATGTTTAGTGGCTAAATTGAGAGGACTGAAAATCCTCTTTTACGAAAGATGACCGAAGACTTTCCATAAGACCTGGTACCTGAATCTGTCCTTTCCAGGTACATACGCATGGCATGAAATCTAGGAAAACTTTCTGGAGAAAAAAACCCCTCAAGCCATTGCCAGCATCTTTTTTAAAAAAAGAGTGGGGAGAGACAGGGAAGAGAGGATCTGGGGTCTACAGGTAGAACTAATTATAAAGGCAACCAGAACAGCTGATTTAACAGAATTGACAAAATACAGATTTTTTTTCCCCCTATCAATGGCCATCAGTAAGCTGCAAGAGGGAAGACTCACAGGACAGGATAATTAAATGCAATATGGATGATCTAAACTACTACTGGGAAAACAAACATTATATTTTAGGACTCCACTGTGCTGACAGAGCCGAGGACTGGAATAATAAGAGGTGTTACATGTCAGGATTCAGGTTCTCTATGTGAAGGCCAAGAATAGAATTTAGGGAGTTGATAATTCAAGACTTGAGATGCATCAGTCTCAGCTTCCTGAGAAATTAACCCAAAAGAAAGCCATGCCTTGATGCAGGACTGGTGAAATTCTCCATAATTATAAGGCTGTAATAAACGGGTTCTTCCACTATTCCAATAGAAATTTACACTTACTTGTTCATGAGATCAAAACCTGGATCAGAAAGGAGTGCCCCAAACCTCTTGCGCAAGTTGTTATAGGGATACTCTGTGAATGTCATCTTCTTTACAGCTGGCAGCTCATTGTACCCAGGCCAGATTTTCTCACTCGGGGTACCCAGGTCCTGCAAATCAAAATATTATCTCAGAAGAACATACACACCACAGTGCATCTTTCTTGTTCCTTCCCCATATATGATTTGATAAATATCAGGAGAACACATAAAATAAAAGCACAATCTTTAAGAACATATTGACCACATGTATATGCTGAACAACAAGAAGGCTCTGTTATATCTATATCAGAGATGGGAGGGGGTGTTTATTTGCTTACTAAATCCTTCTAGAGCAGTGCTGGGCTACAACAATTATCAGGGACTCCAAGAGTATCAGTTACCTTAAAAACTTTGTTAATCTGGTCAATTTCTGATTTTCCTGGAAACAGCGGTTTTTGAGTTAACAGTTCTCCAAATATACAACCTACTGACCACATGTCTATTGCAGTGGAGTATTCCTGAAAATAGATAAAATGCACAAGTTACAGGAGGAATTATTTTACGAGACCCAGTTTGCCAGCCAACTCAATGATGATTTGACTACTTAGGTCACTGTACATTATAATTATTTCACCGCACATGAACAATGCATATTCTCAAGTAAAAGTTACTATGGATGATAAAATAATTGCTTATTATACACATAAACACCACATACTGAAATGTGACACTCACGAAAATGTCACCCCTTTTTCCTCATCCCATGTTGAGAATCATTCCCATCACAACTAGCGGAGGGAGTCCTAGCCACTGCCCTGTCATACATTAGCACTGCGTTCTGCATTTGACCCCTCTGCCCCAAGAATAGTCTCAGTTTAAGGGGCAAAAATCTGACCACAACTGTAGAGCTCTCTTCCTAAACAAAAGTAGTCTTTTCACCTGTAACAGCCTGACATATTGCACAGCCCGATTAATAAGATAGGATGAAAGTCTTGGACCCAAAGCATAGGTTCTCTCTGACTCTTGCACCATCTGCTTTGGTGATTCTTGCAGTGTTTTTAATCCCAACCCACATTCTACTAACCAGCCCACCAGCTAGAGTTTCATAAAGGCCTCTTCCAAGTCTGCTGTATGGATCGGCTAAGCAGCAGGCAGACACCGTGATCAAAGTGGTGCCAAATGCTTTGCTCTTTAAAGCAGTGCATCAAGCTTCCACATGTTGTAGAGAAAGGGGGTAAGATGCCCATCCTGCTGTCCCCTCCCCATCTCCAAAAATCAAGCAATCCAGTTCCCTATATGGGACTGATGAACACCACCAATCTCTAGCAGTAAAACCCTGGTAGTTCTCTCCTATTCAGATTCCAAAGAAGTATAGTTACACCCATCAACCTCCCTTCGGAAGCATGTAACCTTTTCAGCTTATGGGAAACCAAATAAAAATTTCTCCACTGAATTAGCAATTAAAGTATGGTTTCAGCTCCACATTTTTCCATCTCTAAATCTAGTATGAAAAATCATCCTTTGTATGGCAACTGCAAAATAAATAAGGGGGGAAAAATCAAGACGCTATAAAGAATAATTGCCATCTTAGCTCAGAGATGGACAGGAAGAAACATACCTTGGCGCCAAGTAACAGCTCTGGTGCCCTGTACCATAGTGTCACAACTACAGGTGTATAAGGCTTCAGAGGTGACCCATACTCTCGGGCCAGTCCAAAATCTCCAACCTGAATGAGAATGGATTATCATTAGCACTATCCACTAAAAAACGTGCATTGTGCAGTCATTTTCCCAATCCTCACTCCCTTAAAATAGTTAAATTTGCAAGAAATTAGCAGAATAAACCACTGATTTAAGTTAGCCTTGTAAAATTCTGCTTCCTCACTCATCTAAGAACAGTAATTTACTTTGACTGGTAAGGCAAATATAATTTTTTTTTTCTATTACTGACCATCATGGCAAAGGTCTAGTAGATTTTCTCCCTAGGCTGCTAAATTTTCATGGCAGAAAAAAAAATCAATATTAGATGGTGCTAATTGCAATCACATAACATCAAAATTTCATACAGTGTGAAAAAGAGTGGTCTTCTTCAGGAAAGGAAACAGCATAGGCTGCACACTACATTAATACCCAAAGGTTTCTGAATAATAGTAACTTTGTAATTTTGCCTCTGGATATTAGAACTGTGAAACTGAGGAAGACTTATATCCTGATCCTACTTGTTGCATACCCTTCCAATATGTTTTTTTAAATACATTAAAAAATGTGTAATCTGTCCCCAAGCATGAACACTCACCTTTTAATGTTATTTCCTTCAACAGGAAGAAAAATACTACAATTTAGCACTTATAAGTACTTTTCAATTAACATATTAAGTCTTACAATATCCTTGGGAGTTAAAAACATGTTATTCCTATTTTACAGATGGAGAAATTGAGGCACAGAGACTAAACAATTTATTTAACGTCACACATGTAGTAAGAAGAGGGCCTGAAACATAAGGCCTTGTATTAGAGGCCTGAGGCCTGGACTAAGGTAGTTAAAACCTTGCTGATATGTCAAGGTCAAGCAAAGTCAAGCTGTGAGCAAGAAGCAGGCCCTGCTCACAGAATTTGGCAAGCAGAGGGCTGATATGGCAAAAACACATACTTCTAAGAGGTGGCAGGCACAACATACTCAGGTAAACACATTCCAGAAGGGTGGTACCAGAACACCCCAATAACCACATTCCCCAAAGACAACAGGAACATGTGGACCAATCTTAAGGATAGGGCCAGGATGACTGCATGATGAATAGAGATGTTTTGATCGAACCAACAGGTACAAGGCAATGGGTAGCACCCTAATACATCAGAAGGTGGCAACCTGATACGTCAGAGGGTGCCGCATAACTTATTTGTATTGGTGTCTAAAGATGCATCTCAGAGGGAATGTCTGGCCTAGGGGATAGTGGAAAGTCCCGACACTAACTAAGCCAGTCCAGTGTCACGAGCAAACGTGTTAGTATACCTGTAACCATTGAGCTGGGGCATTAGCACTGTGCTTCGTTGGCAATAAACCTGACCAAGTGCCTTCGTTACGAACCAAGTCTGGATTTGTTGGGTAGTTCGCGCGAGGTCTGTTGTTCCAGCTCTCTGCGCAGAGCTGGGACAGCACTCGGGAGAACACACACACACCCAAACAACTGACAACACCACATAAGGGAAAAGAACCCTGATCTGGCTCCTAGGTATGTTACTATAAAAACTAGACGACAGTACTTCCCTTGACCACTAAACCATGTTTGTTTATTGGTCATTTCCTGGCATAAAGCCTTCAACCATGACAGGGCAGTCTCTGTATCTAATGGAAAATTTTATTCTATTTTGCAACAGTAGGTTTTCTTGCATGCTACAGCTGCAAGAATGGAAATGCAACACACCATTCAGATATTAACTGCTATCATGCAATGAAGTTCAAGGCCTTTAAAAAAAAAAAACCCACAACATTGGATCCTTACTTTTAAAATGCCTTTATGACTCAGCAGCAGGTTGGAGGTCTTTAAGTCCCGATGAAGTATCCAGTTGTCATGAAGGTGCTTGACTCCACGTAATAACTGAATCATCAAAGTTTTCACTTCACCTGGAAGGATGAAAGAAAGAACCTTGTGTGTTCAGTTCAAAGATGAAGTCTAGTAGTACTATATTTTTTGAAATAGTTAAATCAAGAGCATAGAACAAAACATACATAACCAAAGTAAGTACTAGTTATGCATTTAATTATTAAAAAAGAACCAGCATGGTTTACAGGATTAAGGGGAAAAAAGCAAGGGCCTTTATCAATATGGACCGAATCCTGATCCCACTGAAGTCAATTCAAAACTCTCAATGACGTAAATGGTGTCAAGATTTGGCCACAGAATTTTAGCACAAGATAGTGAATTAAATGTGTTCAGTTTAGTGTTCACAGCACAACCCATGCAGAACAGGCATTTCTCACAATGCCTCGGTGACAGTCAAACAAATCAGATAACGCTCACATGTGCCTAAGTTAGCAGAGACAATGGAATTGCTTTTCAAGGGTACAGAGTAATTCTTCCAGGGGCATCTGAGGAAGCTCACACTGCAGCACATTCAAATGGGAGGAATATGGTACAGTTCTGGGTACAATTAGTTAAATCCCAAATATTTAATTTTTCAGGGACTAATCTTGTTGCATAAAGTTACGAGAATGAAGTCTTTAATACCTGTGTTTCCCATGACACCTAATATTTGAAGTGAAATAAAACTAAATCAAGTAAACCTGCAACCCTAATGAATCAATCAAGGCAACTTCCCCATCAGTTTATATATTTGCTTCATCATCCATTATCATATATGTTGCAGTAGCACCCAAAGGCCCTGACCATCATCAAGTCTACATCATGCTAAGGGCTGCATATATAAAAAAACATAGGCTGGAATTTTCAGAAGAGCCTAAGGTAGCTGGCTACCCAAATCGCATTGAAACTGAATGGGAATTGGGTACAACACTTCCTATAGGCTCTTTGCAAATCCAAACCATAGATTCTTGGGATGCTCGTATATTATAGTGATGGTCACTGATCTAAGATTCTAAATAGAGAGGCCAGACAGGTAGAAAAATGAAACATTCCTGTTTCAAAGAGCTTTCAGAACAAGTTCCATCTCAATGACATATTCTGTCCCACGCTAAGCCAAAAATGTGCCAGTATAACTCAGGGACATATTATATTGATGTTCTTGTAATTCTCATGATTTTTACTTGGAAAGTTGAAGGAGGCTAGGAAATACAGTACCTGGTAAAAATGGCTGTTTCATGGTTTCCATCAGACTCTTGAGGTCATGTTCTACATAATTCATTACGATATAGATTTTATCCATATTACTGCCCACAACAATTTCCTAAGAACAAATACAGCATATTATCAAGGAAACCAAGCAATATTTATAAACAGTTAAGGATGGCTGTCAGGAATGTATAAGCAGGTGGAAAAAAAAGGAACATCAAATTTATAAAATTCACAGGAAATGTATGACACTGAAGTGTTCTAGACAAGTTCATTTTATATACGTTTTAAACAGATTTTATAGACAAAAATGAACTATTTGATTATACAAGGCACACAACTGCATACTGAAAGAAACAAGCTCTAATAAGCAAATACTGTACTTAAATCAGACCATTATAGGGCATTTTAACAGTCAAAGAGCAACTCTTCAAGAACAAAATGAATGTTAATATAAAAGTATTAGTGGTCTTACTCTAACAGTGACTATATTTGGGTGCTGTGCTTTCAGAATGGTGTTTATTTCTCGTAGAGAGGTAATGGGAAAGCCTTCTTTTTCCTTTTCCATTTTCAGTCGCTTCAGAGCCACAATTTCATCTACAAAGAAAATAATATCTTAAATAAAGAACCCAAATTAAATAGCTAATCAAAGACACATGAAGAGGGCACTTCTAACAGCACAGTAAATATTTTACTGTCTTTTTCAATGGAAGTCCTTATCCAGGCATTATATTAGCTTTTGTGTTAAAGACTGGACTAGACTGAGGTCATGGATAAGAATAAAACCCAAAGCAATTTTTCCCTCATATCATTTTCTAGGATTGCTGATTATAGGTTTTATTATAGTCCAATAAAACACAAATGGAAAGAGAACAAACAAAACTACTACTGTACTATATGATTTGCCTCTCACACAAACATTGACTTAACTTCCCAACAGTTGCTGGAAGGAAAAAAATGCATCTTGGGTTAAATTCACCCCTCTGAAGGCCAGGCACCACTTAATGCCTCAAAATATTAGCGTGAATTATCTGCATTGTGCTAGCACTTACGGGTTCAAATCAGGGGTCAGGACCCCATTGTGCTAAGCACTGTAAAGCACGTACCAAAAAAGGCAGTCTCTGTCCCAAAGAGCTCACAGTGTAAAAGTAATACAGGATTTAAAAGAGGAATAGGCTTTATGCTAGCCCCTGCAGAGGTGAATTTTTCCCTGTATGAATTAATTCTATGTGGCGAGAATATAAAATTAACAGCTGAAATGTGAATCATTAGATAGTAAAGTACCCCGATTTATTATATATGTCAATTACAGCGATCAAAGACATCTTTGGCATGTTGTGGTGTTGACTTGCATAGACTCAGAAGTGAGTGAGCACTTACAGACATGGCACCTCTCCTTTTGTAAACCATTTCAGAGAGTAATGTTAATGTCAGCCTCAGAGGAAGGCCACATGCCATGTAGGCTAGAGGAGGAAGTGGCCACCGCAGCTATATAACACAAGGAATGAATTTAAAGAAAATAATACTTTCCATTTGTATAATTCCTTTTCAGAGAGGATTTTAAAACCCTTAAAAAACCAATGAATTCTCACTCTATTCCTGTAAGGATGCTATTACCCCAAACTTGCAGATGGAGGAATTTAAAGTTTAAGTTACAGCAAGCGAGTGGTAGAACTGGGAATAACCATAAATCCTGTCTCCAAGTCTTCTGATCTAAATATCAGAACAAACTTCCTCTTAACAAACTGCTCATTTTGCTCAACACAACAAAAGTTTACAAATTATAGGGTTTTTTTGTTTGTTTGTTTTTTTACTGTCTGTCAGATATATTTTAATATGTACATCAATTTTAAATGTATATCTCTACATATGAGCCTTCTGGTGAAAAGAGCCAGCTTGCAGGAAAGTAATATTATTTGTGACAGCAGCAGTATGCGGAAATCATATCAGAGATGATAAGACAGTTTGCATCTTGCTGTATCGGCTGCTGTACACAATGAAAAGAAGTGATGCAGAATTAGCTTACATTTGGCTTTTGCATTACTGGTATCAAATGGGATAACTTTTCAGCAAGACAGCTACCACCAGAAGCAAGTTAAAAAAACCCGGATTTATTTATTTATTAAGTTTTCAAATACACACCACAGTTTATACCTGGTGAGAAATGTTTCTCAGCATGTGAGCTTTTTAAGTACTGATTAAAACAACTTTAGTTTCCTTCAAACAAGAATTAATGATGGACTTCAAAGCAAACTATAAAAGTGAGCTAACCACAAATTTCTGTAAAGAATGTCCACCACACACAAACCACTTCTTTTATAAAACCATTTAAATCATTTTCCATACCTATAATGACACCTATTGGTGTGTCTACAACTAATCAATTGACAGATCACCCTGCTATGCTCAACCAAGTCTAGTAGCTCGGAAGCAGGAAATCTCTATCTATAGGGCTAAAAATCAAACTCTTGTCAACAATTTCTACATGACTACATCCAATAAAAAGACACTGAATATCTTTAAAAGAATCTTATTTCAAATGCACACCACACTGAGGGGCAGGAATCACTCATGAAAAAGAGCAATAATAACTAAAAATAATATTTTAAACAGTCTTTTCTTATTAGTGGGGGATTTAGAAAATTATTTTGCCTTAGACCATAACTCTACAATGATTAACAATCAAATCCGAGAACAGAGTAGGTTAAAGCACACACCTATCCAACTATTCGCCCACTTCATTATATCAGAACATTTGATACAAGAAGGGGATAGACTGGTCTTGTGGTTAAAGATCAGGACTGAGAGCCAAGAAATCTGGGTTATATTTCCAGCTCTACCGCAGTTTCCTGTTATGTTCCTTACAGAGTTATTGTACGGCTTAATTCTTTCACATTTTTAGAACACTTTTAGGTCCTGGGATAAAAGACTCTACAGAAATGCAAAGTATTATTACATTAAGTTTGCACAATGTTTATACTTAACTTCAAATTTACCTTCCACAAAAGACTAACTGTTTTCCTATATTGAATGACACCCTCCTCAAAGTTCAGAGTTTAGTGCAGATCCCATGCCAAGCACTCAGGATATCTAATAAGCCAGCACAAGTACTTAACATGACATCATGACATCCAACTTTGGACTCCCTTGTTTAACGCTGTATACTGCATCACCCACTGTACAAATACTTTTGTTACATTTCATTCATATTGTTACCATCGTCTTAATGCTTAAATTGTCCACTGCACTAACACTGGAATGTAATATCATGTTGATCATAATGCGGAAGGTTAATATTGTTCTGAAGAAAAAAGATCTCCAGAAGAATTTCAGCACCCACAGTACAAAACAGGGGGAGCACAAAGTGATTATGTTGCATGCAAGAGAATATTCAAAATAATTAGCAACTTCAAGCACAGGTGTTTGTTTTCCAAACTGCAGATCCCTAAAACATACAACTTCCCTGTGGATCACCAAGAGGTGTAGCCCTAAGATGGGTCACTTAAGTTTTTTTAATATTACATGACACTTTGCCCTTAATGCTTAATAAGTATTGTGAAAACATTATGAGACCACTTAATGAACCCAACATTTTTAGCACTGTTTTAAACAGGCACACTTGTACCAACCAGTTTTTTTGTCTTTTGCCCTGTACACCACACCATATGTTCCTTCTTCAATCCTGTTCAAACACTGAAATTCCTCCACACTACGACATCCCTGAGAAAATAAACAGAAATTTAGTCACTAGGATTTACTTTTTTAAAGACATATAAGACATAGTAAGGCAGATTTTATATGAACAGTTTGTTATCCCAGAAGAATACAAAATAAATCTATGCCCAGGAAAACTATTTTTTTTTTGTTCCAAAGCATTTTTACCTAGTACTCTAAGAAAGTGTCCTTTCAGGAACAAAAACTATGTTTAAAAAAAGATTAAAATATTCCAGCTCAATAGCTCCTAAGCCTCATTCATTTCTACAGATGGTGAAGAAATGAGGATTTCAGTCTCAGCAGCAGAGGACCTAGTTCAACACCTTAGATTGATGTCTCTCAGGCAGGCCAATAAGCTGCATTTGCATTCCCTAAGCATGATCTTAGCCATTGACAGCAAAAAGAGATAGGATCACATAAGTCTTCACTGTCCAGATCAGTGTTTCTCAACAACCAGTCCGGCGCTGATCCCTGAGATCTGCCTGACACAGTTTAGGAAGGCAGCAAGCCGGTCCCCAGTATCAAAAAGGCTGAGAAACACTGGCCTAGATACTTCCTCTTGTTAAAATAAAGGTGGCATAGTAATATACAAATTACTTCCCATTTTACTTTCGTGTAAATGTAAAACATGCATACATCTATCTAGATCCAATGCTCAGTTACAAATGTATTATGTGTATATCAGTATTCTGCATCTATAGGAGTCATATGTTGCTGCACTAGCGCACAACATTGCAATACTGATCTGATGAGGTCTATCTAGTCCACTATTCTGTGTCTGGCAGTGGCTAGTAAAAGTTGTTTCAGAGAAAGATGCGCACACAAAAAAACCCACATAAAGAACTGTCCACAGGGGAAATTTTTTCCTGAGTCTCAATCAGTTGGAGCTTTTGTTTATGCCCTGAAGCATGAATTTAGATAGAATAAAAAAGTGTAAGAAATATAATGTACCTGTAGATGTTCTCATTATCCATATAAATGTTCAGTCCTTTTTTGGAATCCTATTAAACTGTTGCCTTGATGGATATCTCGTGGGAATGAGAGCCATAGGCTAATTAGGTGTTGTGTACAAATATTTCCTTTCATCTGTTTTAAATTTATTGTCTTTCAGTTTCATTGAACATTCTTTTTCTATTATGTGAAAAAGCAGGAGTGACAAACTATTGGTTTTATAAGCTTTTGGGGGCAAGAACTGTCTTTTTTTTCTGTACTTGTACAGCGCTGAGCACCTTGGGGTTCAGGTCCATGACTAGGGTTCCTACGTGCTATGATAACAAACAACTTATTTTGCTCACCTTCTCAGTTCCCTGCTTATTCATCTCCTCTATAAACTAAAAACGTTTCCATCTCTCCTCATAGGGACATCTTTCCATTCCAATAAACATTTATATTACTTGTGAACCCTGCCTATACCTGCAGTAGCTATTTTCAAATGAGGTCACCAGAATATCCTAATATCCCAATGTATTATATCCTTATTAAAAACTAAAAGTTTCAACTTGTTTTCACACACAACTTTTAAAAATATTATATGTGAATATTTGATTGATGGAATATATGCCTGGGCTCACTTGACACCACAAGATGCTTTTGGTTGACCCCACAACGGTTTATGCACATAATGACACTGTCATTGGGCAAATGCACTGGACAATATGACATAATATTGTTTTATATCCAAGATGCTCTTGAGAGTACATATGTCATTTTATGTCACTATCCATGGAAATCTCATCTAAGACATTCTGGAGCACTTGGGAAATGATCCTGACCTGCAGTGCAGGAAGGTACTTGGGTAGCTCTTGTTTCAACTCAATGGGTGATGAAGCTGGAGAATCAGGAACATAATCTCCTTCTGTCATTGCATTGGAATGTGGGGTCTCCTCCCCCACTTCCTCCTCTTCTCCTTCACTTCCAGCTGAATCTCGATCAAACCTTGACTCTGTAACTTTAAAATTTAGAATCAGTCGTGGAAACAGGCAGCCATTTGGGGTGTTTGAATTAGTTTTAGATGAACTAGTGAGGCAATAAAATTGTGATAATAAAACAGATACTAAAAAGCATGGCACACAATTTGAGTGTCATGTTAAGAGATGACAAGGAAGGTATTTAAAGAAGCATGATTCTTTTTTCTATGTTTGGGGAGTATTTCATGAGGTTCGGTTATAGTTCCTTGAATACATTTTCAGGGTTAAATATTGCACGTTATAAAACTAAACCAGTATATGAACAGAATGCAAAAGAAGACTGATTCAACTTTAATCTGATACACATCATACATGAATTCTGAGTACCAAGAGGATGGGGCCCAATTCAAAATCATAGCTAGAACATTAGGTTAGGTAAGTTCAGATCCAAACTCCTCTGTTGACTCTTACAATAGGCCAACAAAAAGCCCTTGGATTAGAACTCTCACTCAGACTTTGGGGAAGTTCTGACCCAGGGTGTCTCTACTCTTGAGTACAGATGACCCACAGGACCAAATGGTGTGGTGAATTATAATACTGATGAAAATCCACTAGCAAGTTGATTTAAAAAAGCCAAGGTCATTTCATTAATAAAATACCACTTTATGCAAGATTTCAACTTAGACCTGCAGTAGTAATATTCCCCCTACCCACCAACAGTATTTCTTATACAAGCCTACTTTTCATAATCAAGTCCTGGCGGGCTGGAACATCTTAAAACCTTTCATGTTCTAGACAGTGCATTAAAATCCATAGTTCATGAAACAGAAAAGGAAAAAACTGCTACAACTAAAGCCAATGTTTGTATCTTACCAATTGGAATGTGATTTCCATTCTCTCGCTCTTCTTCTTCACTCATTTCTTCTTCACTCACCTCTTCTAAAACACAGAATGAAGTCCAACAGAAAAAGCTTAATATTGTTCTGATTTCATGTACACGGATGCTTAATACAGTGACCTAGCAATACGAGTGTTATAGCGTAATGCAGAGGTCCCCAAACTGTGGGAAGCACCCCCTGGGAGGCATGGAGGAACATTCGAGGGGGGTGCAGCAGGCCCAGGCAAGCCCCCGTTGGGGTGGAGAAGGAGCATCACCCAGTCCCACCCCTAGCTGTGCTCTGGCCCCACCCCCAGGCCTCACGCCTGGCCATGTTCCCAGCCTCAGCGCAGCTCTGCACCCAGCTGCAGCTCCACTCCTGGCCTCACCCCAGCCTTGGCCCTGGGACCCAGCTCCATTCTTGGCTCAGGGTCAGGGCTGGGAGCGGAGCCACACCCAGTTGCGGGCACAGCCGCCAGCCCCGACCGCAGCCCAGCTGTGGCTCTGCTTCCAGATCCACCTGCAGCTGTGGCTCCAGCCTTGGCCCCCTTACTCTTGTCTGCATTCCCGCCCTCCCAAGCCATGGCCCTGCTCCCAGTTCTGGGGGGAGGGTGTGAACAGGGGTAAGGGGGGACACAACCCTCAAGTTTGGCAACCACTGGAATAATGCCATTTCAGCAGTTTTCCGGGTCCTGCTCACTATGATCTACAGATCTCTGTTTCAGTTGGTAGGCAGAGTTTCTCTAACTGACACACAGCTGAACTAGATTAAGTGAGCTTCAAAACAGGGAAACACTAACATTGATGGCTGCTGTTTCTGCTTATTTTCGTCAATTTTACATTATAAGTGTATAATGTAGCTTTAAAAATCAGTTTTAAAAATCCTTGACTGTTGGTGAAAATGTGGTGCATGAAGAAATTTCATATATATATAGATCTGCTATTCATGCCCTAAAATGGAAGTTTTGGAAACAAATATGCAAGCAAGTTAAAGTGTTACTGACTGTGATTTAGGGCTCTATTGTGATGACTCCCACAAGAAAATCAATGACACCTGAAGCAAATAATTTATAGCCCCATGATTAGTGGCAGTCAGAAGTTATGTTGCAGTCACAGAAAGGAAGAAGTTCGTCCAGTGACATCAGCTCAGCTTAAAAAATTAGAAATTATTGGTGACAAAAAAATTCAAATAACTCTTAGAAAACTTTTTAAAATTGGTGGTTACTTTTCACTGATTTAATAGCAAAACATCCAGCAGTCAGGCCCACATTGTTGTGCTCATTTTTTTTTTTTTTTTTTACTAATTAACAACACACAGATAGCAATTACTAGACTTGCTTAATTTCTTTTGTATTATTTCCATTTTTTTTTCAAAAATGAAAAAAAATCTAATAAAATTTAAAGCCAAAAATAATTAAGAGATGGTAGAGACTTCTCTAGTCCATCGCCCAGGCTAGTGTCAGACTGTTCCCTATAGAACATTTGCTAGTGTCCAACATGGTTTTAAAATTACTCAAATGATGAGGCTTTCAACACCTCTCTTAGAAAGACAAAAATATCTCCAGAACTGTCCATCTTGACTTCTGAGATTGATACCTTGTCTATGCCCTCATACAGAAAGGCTAATATATTACTTGTCCTCAGAAGTTTTAGGTTTCTATCCAGCTGTGACCAGGAAAAAAAGAAAGTGGGCAACGTAAAGCTGTAAGCACAGAAGTGCTTTGGGTGAGCATTTTTGTGGTCATGTTTTACCACTTACCAGCTGACTGTTCAGACACTTCCTCAGAATTGCTTCCTGTCTCCTCCTCCTCCTCCTCTTCCTCCTCCTCCTCCTCTTCTTCTTCTTCCTCCTCCTCTTCTGATTCTCCACTGCTAGATTCCTCCTCCTCTTCCTCTGAACCAGATCCAGATTCTGTCAGGGGATAAGCAGAGAACACACAAGTAACTAGGTGCACTCTCATGTGAAGGATCTTCTCACAAATATGATTACTTCCTAGGGTAAATTCTGTGTATTTGATTGTGTGTAATTACCTCCCGACGAAGACTCTGCTGAGCTAGTTTTTCTCTCACTGTCACTGATGTCTTGCAAATCTGAAAGCAGGTCTCTTTCCTCTGTTTTCTCCTCTTTTACTGAGAAGCAAAAAAACAGACCAGTTTCTAAGTATTACCTCTACTTTATCAAGCGCTGAACACACAAGAACCCTAGATTATTATCTTCGTTAATCCCTTGCCAAATATTTCAGTCATATCCAGCAGAATGTACCCACCGGGCTACTGAATATACTTGGTATAGCATCACATACTGTTGATTTCAATGGTATGTAACTTTAAGAACTGCAGTGATGCAGGATCAACAGTGGAAGAGTTGAACTGTATTTCAGACTTTAGAGAGAGAGAGAGAGAGAGAGAGAGAGAGAGAGAGAGAGAGAGTACACCGAGTTATTAATAAACCCCACTACATGAATTGTGAGGAATGCACAATTTGGTAATGAATTCTGTAAATAAAGTACCATTAGAGCACAATTTCACAAATACAAACACAAAAATCAACACCACTTCTGACTATTCACAGTAGCATGTACAGCGACTACAATCATTTTTCAGGTTTACAACAAAATAAAAACACAACTGAACTTTAACCAGAGGATATGGTTATTTCAATTTCTGAATATTTTCTGTTAATAATCAGAGCCTCTAAGAATGTGAAAACTCAAAGAGCTACTTTTACGGCTTGGGAGCCAAACTGAACTTTCCAAGCCAGAGTATTACCTGAAGTGTTTTCTTTCTTGTACAGGATGAGAATCATAGTAATATTTAAACTATACTGCAGTTTCTGTAAAGTTGAATTAAGCTTAATAAGCTTAATTATTCAATGGTTAGCTCCTTTCTCCTCTAAAAGTATTCAAAGGGATAATACAAATGGTGGCTTTTTAGTTTGGGAGGGAATTAAGATACAAATGTAAGAAAAGAGTCAGAGGTCATTCACCAAAGTCAAGAGACTAAGGCATTCAAGCATAGGCAACATTGTTATATAGCATAAGTACAGCTGAAGTACATTTCATAGCACAGGCCACATTTTTAACCCTCAAGGTTAAGAACTATCACTGCAGAACCGTATTTATTTTGCAGCGGATGTGGTACATGTTTGCTGGGGAGATAAAATAGGCAAAAAAGTACTGGTTATAGTTTCTACCAGCATAGGTTACAATGCCCTTCAATTCCTGCAGCAACTCTGGGGAGAGGACCATTCTGGTGAATACCATGAATGCATATCTGTCTGGTCTGCCCTTATCCTTTTCAAAAAAGGGCCTTCTCTGCTTCTTGGTCACCTCTATCAGCATAACGTCCTCCAATGCAAGGAATGCCTTAAGAGGGGCAGATGCAGTTATTAGCCTGCATCCCCCGCCTCTGTCCCCAAAACCCTCTACACCATTTAAGTAATGGCACATACCACCAAACCATGCTGTCCAAACAAGAATAGTCTTCCACTCCTCAAAACATCCTTGAAGTAAAAAACAGTTCATTGCAACAAGGTCCATAGGCACAGGGGAAATAAGGTGGAAAACAAGTTACCATCAGAAGCCTCTCCCACGACTAGGAAGAAACTATGAGGATGGTCTTTCAAAGTAGAGGGGAAAATATTTTATCATTGCTGCCAGAGAAACCGAACTAGGACCCACAACTGCATGTTAATTTTATCAGCCCCTCCTCCCCCGCTTCAGTTCCTTCAAGTGCCAGGCTTCTCAAGGATAGGACTATTATCAGCATCTGACTGCCTGGCTAACCTGAGGGGGAAGAAATGCAGGGCAAAAGAGGCAACCTCTTGAGAGCCTCCTGGAAGAGATACCAGAAGAGGAGATCAAGCAGCTGCTCGGGGATGAACTTTTCTTGGAGCAGCTTCACTCAGTGCAGCACCATTTCTGGCCTCAGGTAAGAAGCACTGTCTGGTGGGAAACATTCTGCAAACCTGGGATGACCAGCAGTGGCTACATAATTTTAGGATTACAAAGGCCACTTTCCTAGAGATTTGCACAGAGCTCATCCCACAGCTGCAGCGCACCAACATGAGAGCTCCCTTAAGTGTTCAGTATTATGTGGCCATTGCCACTTGGACGCCTGCCATCCTTGCTTGCTACCAGCCAATAGCTGAGGTGCAACAGCTGACTTCCAAAGCAAAAGCCACTTGGCAGCAAGATCTCAAATACATCTCCATCTCCTTCTGCATATTTGTTGTTGTCAGCATTGCAATGTGGAGCACAGTTCTGTTCATGCTGGCTGACAGCAATCTGAAAATAGGGCTGGCTCTTTAAAAAAAAATAAATAAAAAGATGAATCATGGGATGGCAGGACTGGTCATGGAAATTTGAGCGTCTGACTTCATGTCCCAGAATTCCAGTTGCTTCCAGATGGCTTCTGCTATGTAACCCACAATGTGCTGCGAGAGAAATCCCAGAATGCAACCCAGCAAGGCAAAGCACCATGGGATACCCTCCCAGAACGTGCACGCTTACTATGAAGAAAAGTCCCTGGCATGTGGACGTCATGATTTAGATTGAAGTAGCAAACAGCTGTACGTATGGACACAATTACGGTGAAATACCTATTATAGAACAGTCAATGCACCAAAGCTCAGTGGAAAATACACCCTCCAGTTAAACAAGGGCATAATAAATGTTTAGTGAAATCCGTGAGCATTTCTCAAGACTTGTTATTACTAAAAAGGAAAGAATGATTGAGTTTAACAGCATATTATATGGGGTCCCTGCAAACATCAGCAAATCATCCAGATAATAGTTTATCTGCCATTCCTCATTCATACTTTGATACCATGTCACCATTCGTATCTCAAACTGAGTGATACTTTCAAGAAAGTATCATGGAATTCCTTTTAGCAGCCAAAATAAAGCCCTCCCCTCCCCCACCCTTTTCCCCAGCAGGCCCTTTTGACTGTCATGCAATGGCATATTATCAAGTTTAAACACTACCTGGCTTCCTGCCATCTCCTTGCTCAAGCTTCTCTCTTTGCTGTCGTAATGGGCTGCGACTCCAGGTTCTTATTTTTACTTTGTCTCCATAATCTTCCCTCACTGTTCTATGATGTGCAGAAACTAGTGAAAAAACAACAAAACAAAACAAAACGCATTACATTTTCCTGCTACTAATTACAAAGGTTCTCCTCTTTCGTAGCAAGCTATCTGAGGCACCATTTTTATTTCTTTTTTAAAAGGAAAAGAACCCTAACTGCACCTCCAAAAAAAACAAAAAACCCACAAAGGAGAGAGAGAGAGACTTTGGTGATAGCTAATGATCTGGATAAGGACTTACTGTGTCATTCTAAAATGGAATGTAGCAGTAAAAAATATATATATATATATTTGGGCTACATATACTGAGGCATCATAACTTAGGGTCAGAAGGTGCGAATCCCTCTCTTTACCACTCTACGAGACCACATCTGCAATATTACATTAGTTTCAGAGTGCTAATTACCAAAACAAAGTAGACAAACTGGGGGAGGTGCAGAAAAGAATTAAAAAGTTAAGAGGCAGGAGGGATTGATTCATGAGGAAACATCAAACACTAAATAAGGTGAAAATGGCTAAGCAATGACTAAGTTGGAAGACAGGATAATTGTCAATGAATACTCGAATGGTGTAAATATCAAGAAGAAAAAGGAATTGTTTAGCATGATGAAAGATAGTACAAGTAAGGAGTAACAGGGATGAAATTAAGAAATATTTTAGGCCAAATATTTGGAAAAAAAATTCAGAAAGTGAGACCTACAGGACTATAGAATAGCCTTCCAAAGAGAGTAATGAAAGATAGAGTATTTTCCCTTCCATTGCCTTTCTATGACAGTCATACACCAATATTTGCAAAACTGTACTAATTTTTTCACTTTTCAGTAAAAAGGTTTATATGTTGATTCCCACATTCTTATAACCTGTTTTTACATTGATTTGGCCAAACTCCTTTCTGTAACTACATTCTTCCTGTACACATTCCCCCTGAAGTTTCAAGTATCAGAGGGGGAGCTGTGTTAGTCTGGATCTGTAAAAGTAGCAAAGAGTCTTGTGGCACCTTATAGACTAACAGACGTTTGGGAGCATGAGCTTTTGTGGGTGAATACCCACTTCGTCGGATGCTCCCAAACATCTGTTAGTCTATAAGGTGCCACAAGACTCTTTGCTGCTTTTACTGAAGTTTCAAGTGACTATGAATATATCCTCTTCACTTCTTGTCCTGAATTGCTCTGAGCTGTTCAAAAGCTGCCACATTTCACCCCAGGGGTTGCTATGTTTTAGAGGCGGATGAAGTGATCCCTGTGCATTGTTTAAGTTTATAAAGAGTGTGTGGGAACTTGGGGACAGAAGGTGCCACATGAATTTAATATATTATTTCATACAGAAGCCTCATAAGAAACATAAAAAGCACAGTCTATCAGCTGCAACCTCTAGAGAGATGGCTTTAGGTAGATCAATCTTTGACCACCATAGTGGAATCTATATAGGTATTTTAATGCCATAGTTGCCATACTGTCTAGGCAATTCCTAACTTTAGTTACTAGAGCACTTTATATTATTGAAATTGAATATTCAATGTAAACATTTAAGCTACACTAATCTGTGTATAGCAAATTTCATTTACTTTTTCTCATGAAGTTTAAGGGAATGCTTAAAAAAAGTTTCTGATTTTTTTCAAAATCTCAAAAACATTTCTATTAATTCGAAGACTCTCCGGTATCACAGTGGTGGGCACAGTATAAAAACCTAAAGAGAGAAACTATCTGACAATACCCTTTTAAGTATATCTGAAGCATGCAGATGTCAAAGCAGGTAATGTCATTATCCTCATTTTACAGGTTGGGAAACTGCAGTATAGAGATGAAGTGACTTTTCCAAGATCAGCTAGCAGACTAGTAGCAGACCCAGGAACAGAATTCAGGTTCTCTCAAACTCAAGTCTAGTGCTCTATCCACTATACCACAATGCCTCTCATCATACAGCTACCACACAATTTGGCATACATGGCAGTCTGCCTAAGAATGGTCCAGGACTGAAACAGCAAGGGTGCTGCAGCTGAGGACTGAGATGCAGCAAAGATGCATGTAAGGGACACTTGCATAACGTCTCACTGCAATTTTCCTGGTTCACTTTCAGAAGCACCAAATAGAGGGACATTGGAAAAGTTATTAAAATGCAAACCTCTATTAAAATGCTTATTCTATGCCGTTAACAATGCTGCAATAGCCCACATTTGTGTGCACACTAAGCTAACCATTCTTTCTCACATTGGCAGCAGAAAGTTCCATACCATGTTCTTTAATTTCCTCAAGTTCTTAAACATTTTGTCTTTTGGCAGATCAAGATTCTTAAAAGGCTACCATCTCCCTTAGCTTAGTACAAAGTGCAAATGAGAGACTAACAGCATGAGAACTGATTACAAAACAAGAGTCACAGTAAGGTAATACTGGCATCCAACATAAAACGCAAATGGGGAGTGTCCTTATTTTCTCTGGTGCCTCAATCCAGGCACAAATCAAAAAACACGTAATCCTTCATTTTAATCAATTGTCACCTAAATGTATGATGTAAAATATTCGGCAAACTGGAAACATTTCAGGTCCAGTTTGACAACTGTAAGTAGAAATCAATGACCAGTAAAAAGTTTATCTTGTACGTAAATAAAGAACAGGTAAGGATACAGTGTCTACTGAAAACTGACTAATGGCCTGCTTCAATACCAATAGGTCTGAGTTCCACAGTACAGAACAAGCTATACAAGATCAAAGACCTTGCATTCTTTATCCCCATGTGTGATTTTGTCCTCTTGTTCATGACTAATAAAGAAGCCAGACACTCACTCACTCTCTCTTTTTTTAAATAAAACCCTGGCATTGGCCTATATAAAAGAGATGTTTGTTTTATCTAAATTCCACTGTTGTTCCATTTAACACCCCCTTTTACTGTTTACACTGAGCTAGTTACCTTCTCGTCTGGCCTCCCGTTCCTTGCGCCTTTCTTCAGCTCGCCTTTCCCGTTCTTTTAGTTCCCTTTGCTCTTTTTGTTGCTCTCGCATTTTTCTCTCCCGTTCTCGTTTTCGCTCAAGCTGCTCTAGACGATCCCTGGAAACATTCATTTGCCTATTTTATATAATTGAAGTCTGGGCTTTTGTTTTTGTAATCTAAAGCTGTTACTATTCAATAATAGACTACTAAGTTATTCAATTTCAGTGCCAGCTAGCAACAAAATTGTGATATCGTGTATTTGCCAATAGCACAAGCAGTCCTTTACAGAAGCAGACAATCTTTTAAAACAGATTTGCTCTAGTCTGCCTTTCTTTATCAGTTGGCACAGAGTGTTGGGACCACCTTAAAATAAGGTTCTGCGGTCTGTCGGAATTTAAATAAAAAATAAGTAGGCTTAAAACGCTGATTTTTAAAAATGAGCCTTGGAAGCCCACTGTATTCTACAGAACTGACTTGTTCACCAATTACTCATTACGGCACAACAGCAGCAAATAGAGTCTTTAGAGTTAAAAAGATATCCGGTAATGAAACCGCTTCAAAAGGTGCTTATATGCAGGTGAGATCCCAGCCTCTTATTACACCACATGTTCACTGGGGTAATGACACTGATCTAACTGAATTTCTTTGGGTGTTGCAGATTAAGGTTTGGTTTTTTACCTCTCCCTCCTGGAATGCTCCCTAGCCATTTCCCTCCTCTTCTGCCTTTCCCATTCACGTCGAGCCTTATCCTGCTCTTCTCGATGTCTTTTCCTACGTTCATGCTCACGTTCCTTCTCTTTTACCCTGGCATGCTTCCCTAATAATAAAGATAAAAATAAATGCTAGATTGTTATAGTCAAGATGTTCCTATTCTTTAAAAGCAAAAGAAAAAACCAGGGTAGAGTAAAGCACTAATTTTAAGGGCTTTGTGGTTCTGGTCCTAGTAATGTACTAGCAAAATCCTGACCTAGAACTGTGTTGTAAATAAAATTAAATGATAATAAAAACTTGCATGTATCATACTCAATGTTAAAAATATAAAGTTTACCAATAACAGAAAAGCAAGGTTTATTATTATGTATTACTTTATAGCAACAGCATGTTAGGAGCTTTATGGATAGGTATAAAGGCAAAGGGCTCAATCCTGCACCACTGGAGTCCTTGGAAGTTTTAAACTGGACTTCAAAGGCAGCAGGATCAGACTAAAGGTCCCTGTCACAAAGTGGTTTCCCTCCTCCAGGGTGAGTGGGGAACCAAACATACACACACAAACCCCTTAACTGGATTAAATGTAACAGAAGAAATGAAGGAGTCAGACATAAAACTATTGAACAAGAATTCCTATGAATTTCACATTTCTTTTTCAGAATGTTTTACTCCATTTCCTCCACCCCAGCTCCCTAATCTCATGCACTTGTTATGTCTTCTCTAACTCTTTGGGGGCAAGCAACTGACATTTACTATGATTGTACAGTGCCTTGCACAATGTGCCCCAATCAGCTTGACCTCAAAAAGCTAGTGCAATATAAATGTTAAACAACAGCTACAATACCTCCTTCTGCTGAATGACTACGATGTCTACGTTTCTCTTTCCTCTTCTCATCTTTCCTGTGATGTGCTTTTTCCTTCCGTGACATTTGCTGTGGTGGTTTGATAGCCAAGGAATCATCCTCCTCTCCTCTAAAATGCAATTTATATGAATAAGCACAGGAAAGTAATAGGTAATTTAGAATAAGTGAGTATGAATTGTTGCTCCTTTTCCACCCTTTGTGAGAAGGAATAAGTATTTAATCTAATAATATTTAGCACTTCCATAGCACCTTTCATCTGAAGAGTTTGGAGCATGCTACCAAAATTAATACTCCCTCATAACCTCTTGTGAGGTAGGGAGGTATTATTAAATTGCTTTTAATAGATGGGCAAACTAAGATATACAAATCTCAGGGACTCAAGGTAAGTATCAAAAAGAACCCAGCAGACCTGCCTTAATCACAACACACAGAGAACATTTGGATTTTATTGCTTCTAAGGCAACGTATACATCCAGAAGCATTATCTTCCTCTATTCTTACCTATCTTCCATAGAATCTTCTCTCCTGTAAGGTGAATTCCTGATTGTTATCTCCATACGGTGATCTCTCAGCTCCCCCTCTTCAAGGGAATCCCGTTTTGAATCCCGATCATCAGACTATGGTGAAGGGGGAAGGAAGGATAAAAACAAATTGTAGTTAATTTCTCTTGCAGTGAGCTATATTTTTTTAAACTGATGTTTAACTCCACTGCTGGCAGTAAAGCCAAAATGATCTATAGGACACTCAACAAAATCAGTGGTTTATGAAATGTACAGACTTTAATTATAGCTATCACACAGTCAAATGCAGTTAATATGTTGTAATATCTGAAGCAATATCAATTCAGTCTACTTGAGTAAAACTAACCTGCAAAAACTATGCTGATTTATGGTAGTTTTTTAAAGACAAAACCTTTCAACAAATAATACAAACAAGTGATAATGACATCTATAACAACACCTTTTTAATTAGAATAAGCAAAAATTATTTGGGGCAAAAAAAATTTAATCATTTGACAAAATGGGCCCAACATTTTTTCTGTTGCAATCAGGAACAGTTTTAAAAACAGGAGCACTATAAAATTTCAAAAAGGCCAAAATAGTCTAATTATACTGCAAGTAAAGCTTCCAATTAACCAGGCTGATTTCTCAGACTTTTCAACAACTGTGAAGCAAAGTAAAAGATCTAGTGTGTTACCAATCAGGTTTTAACAAAACACAACATTTTGGTAAGCTTTGACACTTAGAGATAGTGCTCACCTGTTAAATATGGAAGTACAAAAGAACTTCATTGATAGTGATAGAGGAAGCCTTGTTCTAATGGAAAAATGACGGGAAAAAAATTAAACCTCCTCACTTTAATTAGAACTATTTATTTACAAAAAGACAGCTTACATTTTTAATGCGTTTTATCTCTGCCTTCTCTTCTTGCTCCTTCCTTCGTTTTTTTTCCTGAAGAATTTCATCTAAAGTTTTCACTTTCCAAGAATCCTTTTCATCACCCATTTGAGTCAGAACGAACTGAAACAGAACACCACATTAATGGAGGTAGATGTATTTGAAATATAATATATTCAATGCTATTGGTTACATCAATGTTTTAGGTAAGTTTTAAATGAACTTTCAATATACAAATAAACATTTAAAAATTATGATGTGATGTGTCAAGTTTCACAGAACTTTATGTAAAGGGAAGTTAGTTAGCATTTGACTTAAGCTACACCAAAATAAGCTTGGTTTAAAATCAGAGTATTCACCCCATTTGTACAACAGTTTAATTAAATTGGTTTAAAAACCAACTTAAGTTAAATCAGTGCAACTTCTGCAATAGTGCCTCATATCTTGCCAGTCATGATGATCCAAAGACACCTAAACATGCTAGTCTTATGGTTTATTACCTTAGCACTGTGAGGCTGTGGGAAAAGGTAATTTTCTGGGATTCTACGATTATTTACAAAGGCTTTGAACCCCATCTGTGCTCGAGCTGCTGCTGCTCTGTCACCAGCACAGTCCTTCCACTGCAGTTCATATGCCACATTTTCGATTGGCAAAAAACTCTGCTCTTTCTGCCTTTTTCAAAATGAATTTGATGGTAGTGAATAAGGCTAGACTGATAACTCTAGTTTTTTATTCATCCAACACTACAGACATAGCAAGGACATCCCGCAATTACATGCCTTGGTTTGACCAGAAAACATATATTTTAATTAAAAGAATAATTCTGTCTCTTCAGTCCCATTAAATGTTTTGCCTCTTTGCTGAGACTGTCAACAAATATGTCAGTATCAGCAGTGGGCACATCTCTACAAAGAGCTGGACTAAGACCCACTAATCAATTTCATTTAGGTAACATAATAGCCATCAAACAGTAGCAACAAGTCTTGGTCCTTTTCAACCTGTTTTTATTCCTACTTCATAGTAGTCTCATTGGCTGCATATATTAATCCTCAGTTACTAAGTGAACAAGATCCTGTTTGTATCACAACTTTTAAAATGTATTAAAGTAATTAGTAAGGACAGCAACCACAGTACAAATTTAAAAAAAAAACATTTTATAACCATGGGCAAACCCTCGTAGGCAGGTGGTCTTCAGCTAAACATGGCTCACTTTAAAAATGATTCAATCACAGTATAGGCACACCTTTACATAGTTTCAAATGTGTATTTCAATTTTCAGAGGCACACATGGCTAAAAGCTAGTTTCATATGTAAAGTCCCACTAGTAGAAGTGACCGAAATAGTCACAAAAATTCAGAAGTGAGCCTTCTGGGAATTTGTTGCAAAGCAGTGCACGTTTTTGCATCCATGTCTGTCACCACAGAACATGCACAAAATATTTTTCCCCCAAGAGGGGTGTGTGAAAATAGACCAGATGAAGCTAGAAAATGTCAAAATATTTTCTGCCTCTTCAAATAGCCCTTGTTAGGAATCCTGGTATATTATACCCCCTCAGGCTCTGTTATCCGACCCACAATTAATCTGAATGGGTCACAGACAAAAATGAGACTCTGAATGAAGACTTCCTGGTTTAGCATGTTGTTTATTAAACTGTACTATACTCAAATACTTTTCAAATTTGGGTCATTTTGAAGTAAGGCAGCAAGGGCTTCCAAGAAAAAGAAAGAAGAGAGGCCTCTGCAGGTTGCTTGGGAAGAAATTATTTATACTGTATATAATGACTTTGCAGAGGTGGTAAGGAACAAGGACAATTTTTTCCTCCTTTGTAAAAGGGTAGTGGAAACAACATTACAAGCAGTTCATGCTATGATTCTCTTGCGGGCTGTGCTGCTTCAGGCCTTGCCTACATAGGAAAATGTTACTGGTTGTAACACATCTATTACTCCACATGGACCCCCTTATTTCAATATAAGCGTGTCTGTTTTGGTTTAGCTTGTCACTGGGGAAGGAGTTTAAGCTATACCAAAGAAGCTGGAATAAGCGTGTCCACATAGGAGGTCATAGCCATATGACTATAGCTATTTAAATTCATACCTTAGGTTATACCAAAAGACTTTCCCATATAAATACAGCCTCAGTGCTTGGCCTTCCATGCATGCTGCCCTCCTGCCATTTATTGCCTTTCTTGAAAAGAATGATTTTATACTACGCATGAAAAGTGCCTCACTATGTACTATGTGTAGCACACTAAATTCACACACAAGAAACAACAGTGTGTAGGCAATGCAAGCCCTATTGCCATCTGAATCCTCCTGGCCTCACTTCTTCAGTGGCAGGATACTCCCAGGTGTGTTTTATTAAGTTCTGCTGGACCCTGGACTCCCAGCCAGTCAGGATTAAGAGCCACAAAGCAACCACAGCTGTTTCAGATACCCCTGCTTGGAGGCGTCTGGGAACTTCCCAAGCAATTTCCTAATACACAGGGACATGGCTTGATAAATTCTGAGTGCGACACCAGGGTCCCCCGTCTCTCCCACACTCCTGTGCAGATTTACCCCACAACGCAGCACTCTCAGCCTATCCCCTCATTCTCCCAACTGTCTCACTCACCGGCTCACCCCTGCCGCCATCAGCCTCACCCCCCTCACCAGTTCCCCAAGCTCCTCTACCTCACTGCTCCCATCCAGCCTCGCCCCCTTCACCGGTCCCCGATCTCTAACTCCCCCCGCCCCTCAGCCACCCCAACATTAAGCCCCCGGCGTGAGCCTCCAAGCCTCCCCCTGCCCCCACCAGTCCTTGGGCCCCCGACACCCTCCTCCCACCCGGCGCCCCACTCCAGAGCGAGCCCCGCTACTAACATAGGGCCCACACGGGGGAAGCGCCGAGCACAGCACTCACCGCCAGCACCGCCCGCCGCCGGAGACTAAGGAGAGAGGCTGCAGCGCCAGCCAGCGCGGGACAAACGCGTCACTTCCGCTCCCCAGCGCATCCTGATGACGTAATGCCGTGACCGTGGAGCAGTGGGCCCGGCCGTCAGCCTAGGCTGCGCGCGTGCGGCCAGCCTGAGGGGCGGGCGCGCGGCGGCGAGGAAGCCTCTAGGCCCGGCGGGGCTGAGCGATGCCCTCACGTCCGGCGCGCGGCCCCGCCTCCCGCGTAGGCGGGGTCCGGCGACTTCCTACGGCGGCAGCGGGGCCTACCGGGAGCGGAGACCGAAGGGTCCCGGCGGGAGGCGACTCCAGGAGGCGCAGTTCTGTTTGAGCAGCAGAGAGTCCTGTGGCACCTTGTAGACTAACAGAGGTATTGGAGCATGAGGTTTCGTGGGTGAATCCCCACTCCGTCAGCTGTTATGTCTGGTACAAGCACTTGTCAGCTGCACACAGCGCTGCTGGTCAGCCTCACCCCGCTGAGGCAAGGCTCGCTCTCCCGCTTTTACAAATGGGGAAACTGAGGCACGGAACCTTGGCTTGGGCCACGCAGAGCACAGAAAAAGCAACAGTCCGGCATCCCTGTCCCCTATTTCATAAGCACTGGACACACTGCCTCTCTTCTTGCAGTGCCATTAGTGAGTCCTTTGCAGATCCTGCTATTGTCATTCGACTGATTAAACTGCCCCTGGTACCTGCCCATACACAGTGACGCTTCTCAGCTACCTCGCTGGGCATGAAAGTCCTGTTCTGCATTCCATCTTTTTACCTTTTCGTTCATTAAATTCTTTCTGAAAAAACTGACACTATAGATTATACTTCACAGCTATTTGTTTTGAATGTTAGAAGTAGAAAGTAGGGCTGTCAAGCAATTAAAAAAATTCTGTTAATAGAATACCATTTATTTAAATATTTTGATTTCTACATTTTTCAAATATATTGATATGAATTACATTTTGTAGTTTGTGTTATACAGTGCTCACTTTATATTTTTTATTACAAGTATTTGCACTGTACAAAAACAAAAATAGTATTTTTCAATTCACCTAATATAACTACTCTACTGCAATCTCTATCATGAAAGTTGAATTTAGAAATGTAGAATTATATACAAAAAACTACATTAAAAAATAAAACAAATTTTAGAGCCTACAAGTCCACTCAGTCCTATTTCTTGTTCAGCCAATCACTCAAACAAGTTTTTTTATATTTGCAGAAGATAATGCTGCCCGCTTCTTGTCCACGTCACATGAAAGTGAAAATAGGTGTTCTCATAGCACTGTTGTAGCCAGTGTTGCAATATATTTACATGCCAGATGTGCTATAGATTTATATGTCCCTTCATGCTTCAACCACCATTCCAGGGGACATGTCCATGCTGATGAGGGGTTCTGCTTGATAACAAATCCAAAGCACTGCAGATGGACGCATGTTCATTTTCATTATCTGAGTTAGATACCACCAGCAGAAGGCTGATTTTCTTTGGTGGTTCAGGTTCTGTAGTTTCTGCATCAGAGTGTTGCTCTTTTAAGACTTCTGAAAGCATGCTCCACACCTTGTCCCTCTCAGATTTTGGAAGGGACTTTAGATTCTTAAACCTTGGGTTGAGTGCTGTAGCTATCTTTAGAAATCTCAGTTGGTACCTTCTTTTCACTTAGTCAAATCTGCAGTGAAAGTGGTCTTAACATGAACATGTGCTGGGACATCATCTCAGACTACTATAACGTGACTATATGGCAGAATGTGGGTAAAACAGACCAGGGGACATACAATTCTCCCTCAAGGAGTTCAGTGACAAATTTAATTAACACATTTTTTTAATGAGCATCATCAGCATGGAAGCATGTCCTCTGGAATGGTGGTCGAAGCATGAAGGGGCCTACAAATGTTTAGCATATCTGGCACATAAATACCTAGCAATGCTGGCTACAAAAGTACAGGTTACACTGTAATTAAGGAGTGGGCAGCATTATCTCCCAGAAATGTAAACAAACTTGTTTGTCTTAGCGATTGGCTGAACAAGAAGTAGGACTGAGTGGACTTGTAGGCTCTGAAGTTTTACAGTTTTGTTTTTGAGTGCAGCTATGTAACACACAAAAAATCTAAATTTGTAAATTGAACTGTCACAACAAAGAGATTGCACTACAGTACTTGTATGAGGTGAATTGAAAAATACTATTTATTTTGTTTATCATTTTACAGTGCAAATATTTATAATAAATAATATACACTTTTATTTCAATTACAACACAGAATACTATATGAAAATGTAGAACATCCAAAATATATAATAAATTTCAATTGGTATTCTACTGTTTAACAGTGCAATTAAAACTGCGATTTTTTTGAGTTAATCGCGAGAGTTAACTGCGATTAATCAAACAGCCCTAGTAGAAATTAAGGGTAAAGTCCCCACAAAACAAAATTTTGCTGATTTTCAATAACCTCTATTAAACCAAATTTCTTATATAAAATATTGAATTTTTATTTAACAACTTAAGCCAAAGTTTTTCCTTGTGGCTCTGTAATGAGCTAGGAGGTTCTAATTACCTCCATCTTACCAGCTAAATGCACACAAGATGCCTTACCTGTTCATTCTGGATTGGAAATTTACAGGAAACGTGTTTGTGTCCACAGTGAAAAAAAACACCACAACTGGTAGTCTCACTGCAAGTGTCAAGAGAAGCCAGGACAGGTGTACTGATACATTCCTTATAATCTGGGTCATCATTCTGACATTAGAGTGCCTCTATCTGATTCAGCTTTTATTGCACATATTCTGTCCATAAATAGGATGACTTAAGATTCCAGAGTTATAATGCCACCATCTTTTATTAACGTTAAATATTTTTAGATTTTAAGACCAGAAGGGACCATTATGATCATCTAGTCTGACTTCTGGCATGAAACAAAGGCACAGAAATTTAACCAATAATTTCTTGCATCAAATCCTAATTTCTGTTGAGCTAGAGCAACTTTTGATGAGCTAAGGCATCACTGTTAGAAAGACATTAAATTAACAAAATCAAGAAATCCAAATAATGCAAAAGCTGAAGTAAAGCATATAAATGTCACAGATCAAGAAAAGAATGCACACTAGGAGGCAGCACACTGAAAGAACAAGCATTACAAATTCTGACGCAATGGTGCCTAGAACCTGAAAACAGGCACTCTCAAGAACAAACAGCAGATGAAGAAAGCCATATATGGTTATAACAGACTAAGAAATTAGATGACAAAAACCAGTCAAAGTGGAATTTAGCTTAATTATACAATTATAACAAAAATTAGTACTGTCAAACAGAAGCATTGAAACATTAAGCCTCACGAACCCTCACCCCAATGAGATACAAATGTATTAATCTTATTTTGCAGATGGGCAAAATTGCTAGGGTGATTAAGCAACTTGCCAAAGGTTACAAGGCAGTTCAGTAGTAGAAATGAGACTGCATTCGGATGGCCCAATTTCCCGTCCCAGACTCTAAACATTAGACCACACTCCACTCCTAGAGACAGCATTTAGAACCTAAGGGTATGTCTACACAGGGATAAAAGACCTGCAGCATGGCTGCAGTTGGCCCAGGTCGGCTGACTTCTGCCTGAGCCCCATCAGCACTGGAGCTAAAATTTGCTGTTTAGACATTTTGACTCGGACTCCAGCCTGAGCTCTGGGACCATCAACCCTTGCAGATCCGAGAGTTCAGGCTCCAGCAATTTTGTTTTCAAAGCAATTTTTCAGCCCCAAAACCCAAGCCCCATGAGCCAGAGATAGCTGACCGGGCCACCATGGTTTTTTTAAAATCCCTTTGTAGACATACCCTAAAAGTCCTGACTTGTTAGCTGCTCTACTCACCAGAATACACTGTTCCCCACCTTCCCCAGAGAGAGATTTACACTGTCTAATAGAAAAAGGCTGGTTTGTTTCCTCCTCGTCCCCAGTATGCCTGGGGTTTGGGAGTTTCAGCTGCATTACCAAGGTACAATCATGGATCACTGAAGAAAGTTTTCATATGTATTTAAATAACCACATTCACAGATAGAAATTTACATGATGGAATTTTTTATTTTTTTCTTAGAATAATAAAAACATTATACATTAATTTTATTCTTTTCGAGAATAAGTAAAAAACTAGGATGTTTAATCACGTCTGTTTGCATCATACACAGGAACAATCATGATTGGAATCCACAGGATCAGATATGTATTACAAACAGAATTAACAGTTATATTTAATTGATTATGCATGATGGATTTTATTTCTTTTTAGAAAGTACTCAAATGTCCTACCTTACATAAATACTGGAATTGTGACTATACAAAATACCTACAAAATAATATGTACAGTGTTTTTCAGTCCAACATTTGTAGTTTGGTATCAAATACATAAAGGTTTGGCCCTGACATAGAAGCAGCAATTAGAGCTACTGTGTTTTCAAGTTTCTCAGACACCAAGGTATCTTCCATTTAAAGGGCTGCTGAATGGTAAGCCAATACCCTTAGCGAGAGTGACCAGACATCCTGATATTATCGGGACCATCCTGATATTAGGGGCTCTGTCTTACATACACAACTATCTCGTTTCCCCTGGGGAAAAAAGGGTCCCAATTTTTCTCACTTGCTGTCTTTTCACCCTACTATTACCCACTTTATAAATTCCTCTCTTCTGTAACACACTTATTTAAATCTTCATTTAGATCCATCTGCCTGCATTGAAATGGCAATTCACTGATTCTTTCTCCTGATCAATGACTAGTTAGCAAAAACTTGGCTCTGGGGGTGCTGAACCACAGCAGCTTTCTGAGGCTTCCAGCAAGCCTTGCCTTACTGCAATTCAGGAACTGAAATTCTCTCAAAGTGGATACTGATGACCATTTCTGGTGTCCTGCTCCTCCTCCTCTTCTCCATCCCTTACTGATAGAATAGAGAAGAAGAAGTCATTTGATTCTCTCCTAAAAACAGTTAGAAGAGGAGCTGCCCAGCTGGTGTAGTTTGACTCATATTTTCTTAGAGTTACTAATTTGACTAGCAAAATGTGGTTCCAGAAGCTCCATTAATTTAGTAAAATGCTGCTTAAATAGGCATGACGTGTTCAGCTTTCTAGAAGAGGCTTAAAAAGCTTTATGAATTATTTGCAAGTCTGAGCCACAATTGCAAGGTATAATTTTGTATTTAGGTGAATTAGATGCCAAGTGTGTAGATTTTGCAGGCTTATTGCCTCACTGCCCCCATTTTAGCTGAATAAGACCCTAAAATCAGACAACCCTATGTAATGTTACCCATACAGTGTATGCAAAAAAATGGACAGGTGTTCATATTTATAGGATTGTAAATTCCATGACACCCAATGCTGATTCATGCCTCAAATCTGCAGCGATACTAGCTTACCAAATACAAATCTGGCTTTTTTGCCCACATGGCCCTACCCACACAGTGGCTAAGATAAGTCCTAATATCCATCCAAAAGGAGACAGGAGCTACCTATGTGATAAGTTTGAAAACAGAACTGACTATGGAGTTGAGAGGGAAAAGCACAATGCCTTTGCTTAACACACAGACCAGGCTTCCATGACCTCCAAAAGAAAACCACCACCCTTTACATGCTATGCTGCAAGAGAAACTCAGTTTATCCCACTGTAGGACTCCATTATAATCATTCCGGTTTGAAGTTTATGTTGAAAAGAAAGGCTAAACATCCACCCCAGTTCTGAGGCATCATGTTGGGCTGGGCTTGGGAGCACTTTCATTCCTTAAGACAAACACAAGAGCGATTATAGAGATCTGCAGTGGTTGGGAAAAGAACAAGAGAAAAAAAAAATGTCCGAGTTATTTTCAAGACACCTATCCCTTGCTATTGGTATGAGGGTAAACTTAAAGCACCTACACTGGGGATATAAAATATTAAATGGTTAACCAGTAAGCATTAGTCTTACTGGTTAACCCACGCTAACCGTTAACCCCCAACCCCGGGCCAGCCAGCTGGAGTGGCCCCAGTCCCGGACCAGCTGATCTTGGCCCCAGCCCCGGGCCGACCAGCCAACCCCAGCGCCTCTCCGTTTAATAGGTTAACCGATTAAACAATATAATTTTAATAGTTTAAACGGTTAACTTTTTAAACAGTATTTACATCCCTAACCTACACCCACTAAAAGATGAAAACACAGGGAAAATAATCCGCAAAAAATAACCTGAATAAAAGTCAGGAATGGGCCATGAGCTATAATTGCCTTTTAAAAAACAAACAAAAATATCAGCTTTGATTCATATTTGAATAAAGTATTATTCCTTATGGCTGCTTAAGTAAGTCACCTATGCTAAAATCCAGTCAGCAGAGTCAATGCAATATAATGGAGTCTTCACAGTAATTCACTTGTGCGACAAATGCTACTCAGATTTTTATAGGAAAGTTAGAGAAAGATCAAATTGCAGTGTGGCTAGAACACTGGGATCACTAGTCATAAGGGGAGAAAGGGATTCAACATGAAATGGTCACAACCTAATTACAATTAACCCAGCATTTTATATCCATGGGGAGATTAATATATATAATAATCATTGTCTGACAGCAGCTTTAACCACCACATCTTCAGATGGTGGATATGTAGTTCTGGGGATAGTATCATCATAGTTAAAATACAAAATGCAGAACTATCTGTTTCCTTATATTTGCAAGTCAGTTGGTCCCTTCAGACAAGCATCAGTATGCCATACTAGGGTTGGGGGGGGCGGGATTTTAAAATAAATACCTGCCCTAGCCTGCTGTGATTTTTGTTTACCCTGTGGTTTTCAGTATCACCATCCTTGTCAAATTAGCTAGATATTTACACAATGGTTTAGTTGAAGGCCCTATGACATTCCAGAAATCCAAGGCTATATATTTATTCGGATGCACTAAAATCATGCATGCAAAATAAGGATATGTCCTTTGGTTTTCAAACAAACATATTATACTCTTTGGCAACAGGAAATTTGTCATGTTTTCCAAAGAGAGAATATTAAAGAACTCTGTTCTTGGAGTTTAATGGACCTCAAAGGCCTGACTGTTGAGCCACCTAATGATCCAAATCCAAGCAATCTTTCCATGCAGTTCACATATTGTCTCGTTAACAAAAAGGCATATGCAACCAAAAAGAAACCGGCAATGAAAATAATGCGTTGGGTAACTTACATCAGGACAAGCTTAAAAAAAAAAAATCAATGCTTTCATTAAGCCACTTATATAACATCTTAAAATGGCAGTTGATGGAAGATGTGTACTTTCCAAAAAAAATATGTTAGATAGTTAAAATATTGATTCCATGCACAATTATTGACAATTATCTACCTTTATGTAAGCCAAGAAGTGATACTGGTCTTTGAAAATCTCAGTGAAATTGCAACTGTAAATTCTTGGCAGAATGCTAAATCAAACTATTGGAAGGCAGAACTTAAAAATGAGCTAGATCTCACATAGTGCACAGCTTTACCTAGGGCTTTGCATCTAGCTGACATTCATCAAAAATTTGGCTCATTCACATAGTTTATTTGGCTAGATGTTGAGCTGTCACAAGGCAAATGGAGCTACAGATCTGTTTGTCCCTTGTGTAGATGAGAAAAAGTGCCAGGCTGGAAACATGCGCCAATTGGCTATGTGCAGAATGTGTCCAATAAATTCTACTGACTATGCTCAACTTATTATGGGATAGATGGTAGGCTCTTTCATATAGACAGACTCTTCTGAAGCTAGCATATTGTCAAACAGAACTCTAAGCTTAATTTTTTATTTCCCTAAAGGGATCTAGACATGCAGCAGATTTGCCCAAATAAGTAAACTGGTCTAAACAGACAACTACAATTGCAAGTTATATCTAACAGCTAAAAGGAAACAGTTTTATATTGCAGCACGTCCACTCTACATTAACTACTGGATTTTTAAACAGTGAATAGCTTTGTTTGGGTGTGGACCCAATATCCCTGACCTTACAGCACAGACCACTCTCCAGATCATGTCAGATGGGCAGACATAAAGCTAGTGCAAACATTAGTGTGTAGGTGGCAAAAAGGATTAACACTTTGAGAATAATACCTTAGCTTTGTTTTTTGTTCCCAATTTTTCACAGCCCAAACACTTCATGATCCCCAGATTGCATCTTACATGGGTTTGTTACTTGTAGTTTAATGTTTTGGTCTACCGGAGAAAATAACTTATTGTTAGCAGTTGAAAGGGCAATTTCTTTTATATTAAAAGCCCTATATAAGTGAGCAAATCCACCACTTGTAAAAGACATTTTAATTTTACTTTAAAATGTCTTGGTTTTTTAAGACAGTACCTATCTAGTAACTACATCTTTAGTAGGATTCTATTTTTTCCCCACACTGTTTGAGAGATAAATCTGACTATACACAGAGCAAGTTGCTATATTTTTGTCTGATAAAAGTTAGGACATGCCGATGGCATGATACACTGTGCTTCATGGCACTGATTTGGGTTTCACTAACATTAGGTAAAACCAGGACTACACCAGTTACTGTAGGAAATTTCTAAATCTTGATGAATGACTGTGGCTGCCCTATGGAGAGAGAGGCCTATGCTGTAATCCTGACGACAATGAAGAAAGATTTAGCATTTTTTAAATGTGAAATAATCAAAATGAAGCTGAAGCTTTCTACCTTCTTTCTCTCAAAGCACTGAATTTTTTTTTAATACTATATCATGCAAAATTTAAAAAAAAACCCTGTTAAAAGAAACAGATGCCAGAATATTCTCAGTTTAAGGTTAAAACTCTAGCCTTAAACTCTATCCACTCTGACTTCTTATCACTGTAAGAGGACATACTAAAATACTTGAGCACAAAAGCTAAAGATAGAGTTGTAGCCCCGAGTTTCAAGAAGTCTATTGTTTTTTTACTGCTTTCCTATAAATTAAAAAAAGAAAAATCAAACTCATTCCTCACTTGCCTTAAAAATATTTTATGATAAATTACAATGCAAAGGAAACTTTTTTATTTCTAAAATTAAGACAGTACTTACTATGGAAATGCTGATGCCTCATTTATTTCTGAAAATTTCCAGTGGTTTTTGCCTGATAGCAACTATACTTATTTGTGTTGACTCCTAGTATATAGGCATGTGTGTGTGTTTCAGTTTTGCAGACACATGAATGTGGTCGGCACCCAGGCAAACTGCAATGCTCCAGTTGTTAGAAAATTTCAAAGGAAAGCACAAATTCTCTTTGCTGGCTTTATACTCAAGAGTAGCTGCTCATATTCATAGTTTACACTAACAGCTGTGTAAACAAAAATGACTGATTTTGTCTTTCAAAGTGCTTTCTTCCAGATCCTCACCACACACACACAAACAGTCTAGGATGTTTACGAAAAGTGGCAACTAGACATCTTTTTCCTATGCACTAGTTTCATCCTACTGCAAGCATGCAGAAAACAGGGATGGGTCATGTTATCACATTACTTTTGTGGGGCTGGGGTACAAGTTATTTTTCCATCTGACACTGAAGTTTTATCTCCAATATAGTCTTGTTATTTATTTGCAGAGTCAAGGAAGGAGTGTGAAGCCAATGTTTACCATGCTGGATTACTCTTGGTCTTCTGTTCTACATGTCAGTTTCTAGTAAACCAGGGCTTATAGGATCTTCTCCATTTTTTCCCCTCTCTGCAGCAAAGTCCATTCTTTCACCTGTTGTGAATTCAAAGAAACCAAGCATTGTCAACAGCTTGGGTAGCATCCATTTAAGACAAAGTTCCTCTGAGTTGTGTCAGGTTGTGGTGGAAGAATTAAGAGCCGTATCAATCATATGGCTTTAAATCCTTGGATATTAGTGGCTTGGTATCTTAAGTTGTGCTCTGTGAGGGTTGTGGGGCTGCCACTGCCAGGCTTTGTATTGTTTCTTGCTGATGTTGCTTTGCCTTGTTATATAGCAAAACGCCAATTGTTACTAGAACTGTCCCAATGGCTGAGAGGCTTGTAATTTTGTTACCAAACACAATAATACTTAGCCAGATTGACAACGCATGCTTCACTGTACTAGCAACACTGAAACAACAAAACACAAATATTAAGGACTGAAAGGCTTTGACATTCGCCACACACAATATATTCAGTATGCTCCATCACACTTGGATCTTTTGGTGCTTTATCTTGCAGAAAGCCAGATTCTACTTTTCCTGCTTAGGTTAATTAAAAATGACTGTGGAATCCTTTAAGTATCAGCAATAATATTTGTGTAATATCCCTAAACTGAGAGCTAATGGGAATAATTAAAGTCACCAAGTAAGAGACATGCTGTTTTTTTAAAAACATACAATAGAATGTCACTAATTCTCCCTTGGCTAATCCACTCACCTACTCATTCCCACCAGAAAACTGGCAGTATCAGCAAATACTTTAAAATTAGAATCACATATCTAAAACTCCATTCAGCAATTTGTAACTGTATTCCTATGTGGTTGCTTATTTATGTGAAATGAAGCTAAGAACTGTGCATACCTGTCCCACATGCATAATGCGAAGGATCAAATCCTGTTTTCCTTACACACAAAAGCAGTAGTCCCTTTGCCTCATACAGTACAAGGATTTGGCCCTATGTTTGATTTTTGGATTTGGAAATCATCCTCATTAATTTGGAGTACATATAGAATTTATTTTATTTTATTTTATTTATTCCACCATATAGCATTTTCAATCAGTTACCAGTATGAGATGGTCTAAGGAAGGAAAGAACCATAATTTTGACACAAAAGCTACAGTTTTACCTGAAAGTTACAGGAGAAATCTTTCCCATCAAGGCATATGCTGTAACACTCTGCAAATGGAACAAGCCTCCATCTATTAGGAGCAGTACAATGACATCTTGGTTGTAACTGAAACGCCTTCCACTTTTCCCAATCACTGGCACATCCTAAAGCCAAAGAATGGAACAGGATTTTAAGAATCTAGCTGTGTCCTCTTTTCTTTTACAAGCAAACATAGGCTAGGCAACTTAATTTTACCCCAGGCCTAAAGGAGGCACTTCTTCATACTGGAAATAAAGACAGGAATATTTAATCTAATTTTCAGAAGTAGGAGATGGAATGTTTATACCCTTCATGTTTTATCTTCTCTGCAGGAGAGAGCAAGGAGAGCCTAAGCCTTATTTATCCAAACTTTTCATTATTTGTCACTTATCCTGTGTGATATTTCCTCCTTTGAATATTAACGTGTTACAACAAAAAGGTTCTCTATTAACCCTCCACCAACCCTGACGCCTAGCATTACCCAAAGTGATGTCAGATTTAATTTTGTAACTGTTGATGTAATTTGATTGTCATGGTGACTTGGCCCATTCACAATGAGTTGAGTTCCTAACCCACCATAAACAGAGCACACTTACCATGAGTTAGTGTCCAAACTCATCCCCTCTCAGTATCTACCCTGAATTCACGTGGAGATCTTAACCAGCTATTATAATTCCACTAATTAAGGGTTTTAGCACCAAAATCTCAGGTGACTCAGTAGAAGAGCTCTCTATTCCTGTAAAGATCCTAAAATCTGCCCATCTGTTGTAGTCACCTAGCACAGGAATTTATGGTAATCAGAGTTAGAGGCATACGTTCTCTCACTATTGCTGCTCTCTTCCTTCCTTTGTATTTGAGCTGTTTTTATTCAGATTTAAAACTAAGGTTCTTCCGCAGCATCACTTTTTGAAAATAATTTGTATTCTCCCCTCCCCAAACACCAAACAATGAAATGGTGATCACACAAGAGGATTTTAAAGAGAACCAAGAACCATGCATCTACTGAATCAAACACTAATGTTTCCAAGCACTGCATGGGGATATTTTTGAAGACCTCTTTAATCTAGCTAGCATGGTTACAATAATTGCTTTTGTTGCAGATATTGTAACTGCCTACAGTATCTTTGGTGGAACATACATTAAGTTTATATATCACTATGGGCCAGGGATTTTATGCCTGATTGTGATCTACTGCATGGTGGAGGATCATCAAAGCTCTTCCAGGAACCAAAACCAGTAGGGGGTGATTAAGTTGACTCATGCAGGATTTAAACACATCCAGAGAGGTACCACCCCTTGGGATCCACACATATGCTGGTTCAAACTGGATTTTCCAGAGACCAAGTAACAAACAAAGAAAGGGTTTTGGCATAAAAGGGCTGCATTTAAAATGACTCAGGGCCTTCTTTCTGATCCAGCAAACAGGATCTTCTGTCGGGGGCGGGGAAGGAAACCCTTGTCCTATTAGGGCCCCATAACTCTGATGTGTGACCTCTAATAAGCTTTCAGCATGTGTATAGGAACTTCCATTGTTTTGTATAAGTTTTCTCAGTAATGCTTTTGCCTTAAGAATAAATGTACTTGATTAGAAGGAGCTGTGAAGTAATTTGTAGCTGCTGGCAATACATTGTTCATAGCTGTTGGGGAGAAAACAAAGCACAGGTGCTGGCATGTAGGCAGACTGGCTTGCTTGGGACCTTACAGTGCAAGGCAGGGAGCTGTGCAGCCTTCAAACCCCAGTCAAGGGGTAGAGAAACCTAAGTCTCCACCTCAAGAGAGGTGATGGCAAGGGAACCAGACACCTTAAGTAAGTGCCTTCAAGGGACAACGGAGGGGAATATGGGTGCAGTTACTCTGAAACTATGATTGCATTTATCTCTTCTATTGTCATACCTAAGGTAATAGGACAGGTCTATCTATCATTATTTTCGCTATTCTATCACTATCTTTCCCACAGCATATCATACTTTCATGTACTGTTAATTAAGTCAACTTTTTTTCTACTGCATTTGGTTAATGCAGTTTAATGGTTGGAACACAGAAATGGGAGCTAGGAACCACACAGTTCTACCCAGCCTCTAACAGATTGTATCTACTATGCCTCAATTTCTTTTTTTATAATTAAGGTTGCAAGTACCATGTGAATACAAAGTGCTATTATCCAAGAAGCCTACAAACATTAGGATTTATTTTTTAAGTCTTCATGTGTCTGCCCCTTTGGATATTACCTCATCCACCTTGCTTCTTTGGAGGCATTTATTCAGACTAAATTACTTGCTCCCTAAACTCCTGAAACAAACTTTATCTTTCTGGTTTATTTGTCATGTCATGTCATGTCAACATGAAACTGCTTCTTAAAACATTTTCTGGATCTCTTGCTTAACCACCAGAAGTAAACAGGGGTGAATGTCAGCATGATTGTATGGAAGGGGAAAAATAAACTGAAAGTTAGCCATCTGCACAAATCAAACAGCAAAATTAATCTTTGTTAACCAATAAAAATTCTTACCATGAAAAATATCCAAGCTGGAATGAGCATAATAACTGCAGCAGCACTTGTGTAAAACTGAAGTTCTGGAGCACTATAAATGGAAATCAAATAAAACAAAAATAAATGTTTTTAAAAGCTTTTCCTTAACTGTAACAGAAAGAAAGCTGTATTAGATTTAAATAGAAATCTCTGCACTGACACTTTACAGTGGTCAAAAAACCTTTTAAAAATCAGCTAAAAGCCTTGTGGAAGACAAATTCAAAAAATTTCTTATAGAACTAACAGTTTGCTTTCCATGCTGGCCTTGATTAATAGGCAAGCTGTTTTTAAAAAACAAATTCAGTTTAAAAAACAAATATATTTATGGAATTACTTCTGAACAACACACTGTAGTGTTCATTTAACATTTCATATCATTTGTTTTCAAAGGTATTGTAATTGTGGATCGGCAGAATTTGCTGCAATAATTGATTACTCATTCATGCGTTCTGTATTGTTCATACCTTCATGTACTGTTCATGAGTTTTAAAATGTGGAATAGAAATGAAGGGTCTGTTTCTGCAAGCTTAGTGATTGCAGTGGGAGTTCTATGCAGATGGAAGGCTTCCAGGTTTGAGCCCCAAAGAGTTATTTTTGTGTTTGGGAGTAGGTGACTGTCATTTTAGGTATCCTGAGGGAATTTCTGGTTGATCATGATTTCATCTCCCCAGCAAATGCTTATGGATATTTTGGATACAAAAGTTTTTCCTCCCTCTCCTGACACACAATCATTTAAAGTACAGTATGTAGGATATACCTGTCATCAGCAAACTACATAGAGAAGACAAAGTCTTGTCCCGGTCCCACATGACTATAAACAAGTGGTTCCCTGATGTTTCCTGGGACCTTTCTGTAAACTGTATATTTGAAATATTGTAGATACTTACGAAAACCTATATTTGTCTCCACTGAGCAGCTTTTTGGAAAAAACATTTTGCAAACTGGGGAAACAAAATCAGAACATTTATCTGTAGGCACCATTTATAGTGAACAGATGAAACAAACAATGAACTTAACAGTAATTTCCATAAGACAGAAAATGAGGTTTTCGATAAAATACTTGCTGACAGTCATATACAACTTCAGATTTACACTGGGTTTTCATACATTTAAACAGAATACTTTACAGATCAGAACAAAGATGCATTCAGAAAGAAGGCCTTTAGTAAGCCATTTAACTTCTTTTGCAGTATATATATCTATAGATATATGTAGATATAGATAAAATGAATATCCTATAACATACTTTAGAAAGTTTTGATATCCTGTTTTAAATTTAATTAATCTGCTTTAATTTCCCATTTTATAAATAGCACACTATTCACTATTAAGTAATAAACTTTTCAAAAAGAAATAAAGTAAGATCAGAGAATTACAGAAGGCACTATAACACAATTACTGTATTGAACAAAATCTTCCCAGAATTATAAAGTTATCACAATGTTATTTTATTTTAATATTCTCCCAACTGCACTACTTTTTTCTTTTAACCAGCTAAGTCTCATATTCATATTACTGTCTTTGAAATATATACAAAACACCAATCTACTCTACACATTCCATATAAATATTGACATACTGCAAGTGAAAATGCTAATTTACATTTTTGCATTGCCTTATTAACTTTTAACATTCAGAAGCAGTGTAAGGTTCCTTTGCAGTTAACATTTTAAATATAAATGGTTTAGACTTTAAATTTTCAAGTGCTTCATAGAGAACGGAACTAAAATACTCCTTATTTTTCTTTTACTGTTCAGCTGTGCTCTAGGAAACAGTGATAAAAACTAATACAAAGCAAGAATATCCAGCCTGTGTTGGTGTTGTGCACTGATATGGGCATTTAGAACAAATGAGTGCATAGGTTTTCAGTATTCAAACTAATCTACAACACTGCAATTAACCAAAAGCAGAAGCACCACACCTGATTTGCAGGTACATAATTTTAAAAATAAAAGATGCACACAGCCCTTTCATGCCTGCACTTGCATCTGCCTTGAGATATAGACAGAAATTATTTGAAATAGAGGCTAGAGTCATCACTGTCTTGCACCTGGTTTTATTTATTTATACTTGTGCTAAGTGAATACAAATGAACAAGTGTGTAGAATCAGGCCTACAATCATCTTGTCTGCCTATTTTGTTTTAACATAAGGATATCTGGACCCCAAATAGATCTAAAAGGCAAAAAACTTTTAAAGGAAATGACAGAGGCTGGACATGAATACTAATCCAAATACAACAGTGGCAAGAACCAGTGTCCTCTGTAAACAATTCTGGACCACAGAATTTGACATTTCGTAAACAAAAATTCCCAGCAGTCTATTACACTGATTATTTTTGAATTGCCCACCATTTAATGCAGATACATGACTAAAGAATTTTGTAGATAATCTTGACAGCCTTAAACATATTTAAGAATCAGAAAGTTCTCTGAATTTTTATTTTACCTTGCAATAGGATATGAAAAGGCTTTCTTTACAGAGAGAAAAGTGTTCTTATAAGTGTATCAGAAAACTGTCATGGCTTTCTGATTATTATAGTTTAACTAGAGTCAATAATGATATACCATGCTTGAAGTTTTCCATTTTCATGTGTTATTTGAACTCATTGTTAACCTAGCATATTAAAACAGTCTCTCAGTAACCTAACTTAGAGTACTTCAATTATCTTACTAGCAACATTAAAATATATATATCTGCTCAACCTTAAGTTTAGAGCTGCTAGTGCTCTTCCATAATATATTAGTTGCAAGATTCTTGTGCATTACTAGTTTTATGCATTTGGCAATTCTTCCATAACATGGTCACATATTTTATTAGAAAACATAAGCAATGTATATTCACCATTTGAGTTCACTAGCAATAAGAACCTGCAGTTGATTGGCTCTGTCCCACCCTCCGCCTGGTAGTTAAAAGAAAAAGCTACCACAGGCTACAAGCCAGGACACTGCTAGTCACAAATCCCTGGTAAATAGACTTTGTCAAGAGTCATGAACAGAGATAATTCAATTGTACATGACATTGTATGACAGGAGTTGTTCTATTCTTTATCCACTGTGTTCTGACAGGTATGGCGTTCTCATCTCTAAGAGCAGTATGCCTTCTGTTAAGAAATAATTCTCTGAATACCAAGAATTAATATACTGTATGGGAAACACCAGCTGAACTGTAGAGTCTGGGAGAAGATATGGCTTAGTTTATTTGTAAACTAACAATTCCTTCTCTTCTCTACATGCAACCTTCATCAGGCCTCACCAGTCCATGATGTTAGTAGACAAAGCTGCCGAAAAACCCAGAATGTTGAAACTGATTTCAGTGGCTGTACATAGAGCTAATCCTCCCATGACAGGAATGAGAGACAGATTCACCAGCAATCCTGTAAGTGAAAAAATAAATTAAAAATTGGCTTTAAACCAGAGCTGTGTGAGTAATGGATTTTTATGTTTGCTAGCAGTTCCAAATTAAAAAAAAACTTTTGAAATGATAATCGTCTCAATTATCACTTCAAAAGTTTTTTTTCTCCTGCTGCTGATGCTCATCTCAATTGATTAGACTCTTCCTGTTGGTATGCATACTTCCACCTTTTCTTGTTCTCTGTATGTATAAATATCTCCTGTGTGTTCCATTCTATGCATCCGAAGAAGTGAGCTGTAGCTCACGAAAGCTTATGCTGAAATAAATTTGTTAGTCTCTAAGGTGCCACAAGTACTCCTGTTCCAGTTAGCACAGACTGTTGTAGGCTTTTGGGTCAGAGAAACCTTCAAATCTGACTTAACTTGATAAACTTTAGGAATTAGACTGCGATTTTATCTTGAATTTCTTTTTGTAACCAATTCTGATCTTCTATGATTATGCCACTTATAATTACTTAAAATCCTTCTGTAGTTAATGAACTTATTTTAATGTTTTATCTAAGTCAGTGTGGTTTTGACTGAAGTTTGGGGAATCTACTCAGGTTACAAAGGCTGTTACATATTCATACCTTTTGATGGAAACACACACTAATTAATGAGTTTACTCTGATCAAAGGGGTCTTAAGCAGTGTAAAATGGACATTTCTGGGGTGCAAGTCTGGACTAGGAATATGCAGGTGTCACCCTGTATGTAATTCAAGAGTGGCGGTGCACAGCACTCTGGTATATGTCTGGGGGTGACTTGCATGCTGGAGGGCTGGAGTGAGTGGGCAGAGTGGCAGCTCGCAGAACAAAGCAGGGCATAGTGCACTCCAGACTGGAGAGTTAAGGAGGCACAACGATCCAACAATCCAGATTGTACTCTGGGGCATGTCACAATTACTTCACCCACCCCGTCTTTCTAAAATGAATAACTGCGACAGAGAGGGTTTTTTTCTGAAAACAATTCACCTAACCAGAAAGAAAATCACAAAGTGTTTCAGTGATGCTGAATCTGCATTTTTCAGTGAAAAAAGTTCCAGCCAAAAAAATTCATCCAGCTCTACTTTACGCTATTGTACATCCAAAACGACATGCATCAGATAATACAAATTGAGAAAAAATGACTGAGCTCTATTTTAACTTGTTTAGTAATGGCTCCTGTCATTTCAAAACTAGTGGATATTTTAGTTTCAATCAAAGGAGATTTCAGACAAGCTGTTGACCTGCATTTAAAGATATTATAGGTGTACTGAGTTACCAGCACATCTGCCTGCAGAGGTAAATTAAAATTGATCTTCTCCAGACTTGTTTTCCTTATCAATGTCCTCAAATGGCAGAAGAAATTAATATTTGCCCTCCTGCCCTGCGATTGTGCTAATCCTCCTTCCTCTGGCTTCATTCAGTCCTCTCCCCCTCAGACTTCATGTCAGGAAGAATGCACATTGCTGATCAGGGCAAGGTCTCTCAAAGACTAGAAGACTAGAATGCAATTGCAATTCAGTGGTGATTATGAAAAAGCATGTAAGAGGCCAGTTTTATTTTTTAGCCTCAGGCTGGACACAGCAAAGACACTCAAGATTTTTAAAATGCTTGTTAGATCAGCAGCTTTCCACATGGGATGAACATATACATAAACTTAATTTTAAAAAAATGTATCGCATAGCCAAATTTTTTTTAGCAAAAAAGGGAAGCACCAGAGAAGGGGGTCAGCTTATGAACGGGCATAGAGAGGGAAAGGTGGGACATAGAGAGGGAAAGGTGGGACACAGCGCCCGCCCGCCCCCCCCTCACCCCCCACACACAGAAGGAGCAAGGAGAGGCAGCACAGCCAGCGGAGCAGAAGGGAAGAGGCGGGGTCAGAGTCTCTCCGCTCCTGGCCACGTTGCTCTCCCCCCAGCCTCTGAAGCAGCTGCAGCTCCGGGGCTGGCCAGATAAGGTGGGAAGGGATGGATTGTGGAGAGTGTGGGGGTTCCAGGCTAGGAGTGGGGTCTTGTAGGGGGTGGTCACAGGGCGTTACTGCCCTGACTCCCAGCTTCTCCCCCCACCAAAAAATTCCCCACCAGTTGCTGTCCCGGCCCATCAGGGTAAGCAGCTGGCACGCTGGGACACTTTGTTTACTTAGGTTTACCTCCGTGCCTGCCAACGCTTGAGGTAAACAAACCATCTTGGCCCACCAGCGGCTTATCCTGATGGCCTGGGAGTCAAAGTTTGCTAACCCCTGAATTATAGGGTCGCCTTATGAACGGGTTATAAAAATTTTCCATTTTTACTTATCCATCTTCTGGGAGTCCGCTTATAAACGAACCAGCTTATAATCGAGTATATATGGTATCTAAAAAATTGTAACAGTTTTTTTTTTTCCAAAAAAGCAAATTTCCAACCAACACTGTCCTTTGACAAATTACTTTAAAAAAGGTTCTTGCCTGCTCAATTTACAGTCTAGACTCTGTTCAATAAGGACAATTTTTCCAGCTGCATTAATCACTAAACAACTCAGATGGAATCTCTTTATCAATCGCCAAATACATTGCAAAATGATTACATTCCAACAAACTACTTACCAGTGTATTCCCCTAAAATCATCCGGGACATAATGACAGTAAAAATAGGTGCAGAGCTTTTAACTGTTTCAGCAAATGAAACAGCCACATTTTTCAAGCTCACTAGACCTAAAACCACTGTTGCAAACCTGAAAGAGACACATACAAAGTCAAGCAGAGACAGTAAAACTATGCTTAAAAGGCCTATTTTAGTTTTAGATGCTTAACAAACAATTTAGTTACTGTGCCACAATTTTTAAATATACACATTTGTGGTATAGTAACTAAATTATGTATGCTACATTTAGCTTCCTATTTCATCAGAATGAAAGGTAGCTTCCATTCAGTTTCTTTTTAAATCATAAAACACAACAGTGCTGAAAGACTCTGTTCTATAGCTGCACCCAGTTTAGTAAAAACCCGTTTAGACTTGAAGTGAAGGTGAGCCCAAACAATGTTTTAATAGCCTCTCATCAGGCATGATACATAGTCTTGCTCTGTCTAAGGCTATAGCAAATACTTTCTTTTAAAGGTGTAAGTTTAAAAACAACATGTAATTTTATAAATATTTTAAGTAACTTCTGATACAAATTGCTAGGAAAGGATAACAGGAGGACACAGCAACACCACAATAAATAGTAATAATCAGAACATCTGGTAGTCTTGAATGAAAACAAAGTATTAGTCTTAAAGAGAAGAGAAACGTCACATCACATCACCAAAAGAAAATATTAAGAAAAGAGAGAGAGGGGTTTTTTTAGATGGCGGATTAAAACCGATGGAGCGCAAAGAAAGTTTCAAAGACTTGTCAGAAGAAAAGAGGTGTTTAGAAAGAGCAACTGAAAGACAGATGGATCATTGTGAGATTTCTGAGAAAATGCTTTGTATGAACATTCTGCCCTCTGCCCTTCTCATGAAGGAAGAAGAGACGTGAAAGTGGGTCTCCTGCAAGGCAGCACACAGTGCTACCATCTATACTGCCCCCCTGGAAATATTCAACCATTTACCTCATCAGTCCAACAAACAGCATTGTCATGATGAAATTGGGAGGGTAAGAGATACGTGTTTTGTGCTGGTACAAACAACATGGAACAAACATTTTTATACAGCCAATGAAAGTGGTTGAAAGCATCTGAACAGCACCTAAGGAAAAATGAGAAACCAAGAGAGGTCAGAAGATGAATACAGCATTAAGTACCAAGCTATCCTAGATACCAAATTAGATCAATTTAGTTTCAGAGATCTTTGGTAGGTGTCAACAAATATAGATGCTTATCTCTAAGCTTCATAAAATTCTAGTAAAAGCCCTTTCTCTCTGAAATGACCAGCAGGATAAGAGACAAAGATGGAGGATTCACTGTGTTCCTATAAAAATTAGTTCATAGTTACCATGCCCCTCTATTCCTTTAAAACCAGGTACGTTAACACAACTATTGTTCGTGGTCATATGAAGACCAAACCTTTGCAATTCAGTGAGACCTTAGATCCATGTAGGTCTTTGGAGATAAGAATATAAACAGTTTATTTAAAATTAGACTTTAAGTTAAAAAAAAAAAAACAACAACCCTAAAAACACAATTTTACCACTCAACAGACTACAAAGTTTCATTGTATACAAAAATTACATAGCACTCCTCTTTAAAGTGCTTTACAAACATTACCTTACAAATCTTCACAGAATCCCTATGAAATAGTTTTATCCCACCTTCTAGGGGGGAAACTGAGACACAGAGATTTAGCAGATTTGCTAAAAGCCAGAGGGAGTCCATGTCAAGGCCAAAATTACAACTTAGGCACTTCTAGATCCCAGTCCTGTGCTTAGACCACTTGACCATGCTGCTCTCACTCTGAACAAACCACTTATCAGTTTAAGTCTATCACACAGAATCTGACACTCAAATATTTTATTGGAACTGAAGCTTATAATGAAAATCATAATTACCTAGCATGCTGGGCTCTCCTTCCAGCAGTGAAAGAATGTATTTGTTAAGAAAAAGGGTACAAAAGCTGAAGAAAAACCACAATGTGAGGTAGATCAGAGCATGAGAATTCCAGATGCCCAAGTCAGACTCAATGACTGTAGTCTCAGTGATGGTTATTTTCAGTACATTTTCTTCTGGTACACTGTCACTCCTGGCAATCACAAATTTCTCACTCCTGCTAGCAAAGAGGGGGCCCAACTGAAATAATGATTTCCCCTTTGACTTTTCCTCAAGGACAGGAGGATCAAAATCCACCAGAGTCTGAGTGTTTGTTACAGACGACATGTTGATGTCAGGAGACTACTGTTTGGTCTTAACATAAAGCAACGTTGACTTAGTACTGAACCACACGGTGAAGAGACGAAAAATAATGTCATGTAATTAATCTTTCGGCTTCAGTGGTCCACAAAAGTTTATTTGGTCCTCCAGACACCATCTTGTTTAGAAATAAACTTCACATACTTCCTTCCAGTGGTCAACTGCATTTTCTGAAGATTTAAAAAAAGAAGGAAAGAGTTCACAGTTATCTGAGTACACTTTCATTTTCTGAATATTTCACATCAGAGAAATGCCATTTTCATCTGCAACTTATGAAGAAGATAAAGATTTGTATTTGTTGCATTTTTTTAAAAATTGATTTCTCCCTGCTAGCATGATCAGGCTATCAAGTCCTAGAAGAAAATCTTGCCTCAACATAGCTTTTGAAGTGCTCCAGATAGCACTTGCAAAATGAAACCTCAAAGGTCTGTTTTGTTTTAAAGGTTTCCTCTCCATCAAAATATATTAAGTGAATACCTTCACTTTCAATTAGAGAATCTATTCTTATTCAATGTGCTGTTCTCTGTTCTGCTTATTCATAGATTCCAAGGCCAGAAAGGACCATTGTGATCATCTATCTCACCTCCTATATAACACAGGCCATAGAACATCCACAAAATAATTCCTAGAGCAGAGCTTTTAGAAAAGCATCCAATCTTGACAACCAATTGGTGGAAAAATCTCCATGTAAGAGTCAATCACTACTTTACAACTCAGTTATTGGCAACAGAGCATGTCTCTTCATTTCTATTCTCTTATCAGTTACACAAAGTCTGGTGAACCACAGAAGAATTTAGTGAGTAAAAGAACAAAGAACGACAATCTATGCTGTCTGTTCTTCCACATAAACTATGAGACATATTGACAGTAATGCAAGTAATCTGTTATCACAAATAGGGTCCAAAGTTTGCAGTAACGGCTAAATTGATCTATAGTAACTTTTTACCATCAGCATAAAAAGCCACCAATCGATTTACTTTTTTAGTTTGTAGTCTATATGCTGAGAGTAGGGGAGAGTGAAGACAAGAGAACAGCTCAGGTAGAAAGGAAATGAATTATAGGTGGGGTCTTTCATGGAGAAGCTACTGGTTCCAAACAAGTAGCTCCTCCATGAATGAGCAAGTTGGAAAGATATATTTAAATCAATGACACAGACTGAAGCTCGAGAGCCACAAGTGGTTCTTTACTGTGTCTCCTGCAGCTCTTTGCAGCGGTTATGTTAAAACATTGTGTGATTTAATTATTAATCAAACTAAGTTATAAACTGAACATGATGCATTTACTATGTTATTAACCAATTATAGTTGATAAAATAATAATACTTGGTCAGTCATTTTGCTATGAGAATACATACATACATATACACACACACACAAATTGGTAAATGAAACAATGAATTCAAATTACTGTAAAAAGAACAGGAGTACTTGTGGCACCTTAGCGACTAACAAATTTATTTCAGCATGAGCTTTCATGGGCTACAGCTCACTTCTTCGGATGCATAGAATGGAACACACAGAGAGAAGATATTTATACATAAATATCTTCTGTCTGTGTGTTCCATTCTATGCATCCGAAGAAGTGAGCTGTTGCCCATGAAAGCTCATGCTGAAATAAATTTGTTAGTCGCTAAGGTGCCACAAGTACTCCTGTTCTTTTTGCGGATACAGACTAACACAGCTGCTACTCTGAAACCTCACATTACTGTGGCTCTTTTGAGTAACGTTGATTGCTAAGTTGGCTCCTGAACCACTGGGTTTGAGAATCACTGTTTTAGAGTATCAGTGGCTCTGAGGATACTCACCTAATTGAAGACTTTAAAAAATGCCACTATTTGGTGGCAGGTTACCATGGACATCTTGGAAACAATGGCTGCAATGAGGTCGTTATACAACAGCGCATCTGAACAATGGCAGCACAGCAAACATACACAGCAAGTACAAAACCCACAGGAGTTAGTAAGAGCTAATGGACCTGCACTGGGTTTTATGGGAAAATGTTTATTCAGTAACTTGGCCAGGATACACATTTGCTTTCTTCTCTTTTTTTTTAAGCCAGACTTGACATGGGCATTACAAAACCTTTGATAAATGAAACTGAAAAGTTAATAAGTTTCACGGTATCACAGCTTTTGTATTCCCACTGAACTTCAACTATTCCGTATTGAAAGTTTCTATTTCACACATATTACTTTTATTCTGTAGCAAAATGGACCTCCTCCTATCCACCCCTGCGTCCTTTTCCTCCTACCAGCAGCAGAACACCCATTGTCATGAAGGAGTGCTAGGGTACTGGCCCTTCCTATACTGATTCCAATACCTCATATATTCATGTTGATCTAAAAATGCTTTTATGGTGGTTAATTTCACTTATGAGCTAACTACATTCAGTATTATTTTTTTAAACAGACAAATTGCTTAAGAGTGCTGCAGCACAAATTTTGGGCAAACTCCTTTCTTCTCTAAGTCTGACACTTTGAAGCAGAGTTTTACATAATTGTAAATTCTATAGTAATATTGAATGCCTCCTTCCCCTTTGATCCAACTAGTTCAGCCCGGATTAGCCCACATGCACCTCAAACATTCACGCAGAACAAGGCCATGAAATTGTAGGATCTCATGATCTGAGGATGACTAATTTCTGCAGCTGTTAGCAACCTGAAACTGCAAACATTTAACATTTTCCTAGGAAAAACTGAACATTTTCTTTTGTTGCACAGTGATAGATTTAGGCTTGGTACTGATCTCTCTCTCAAGTACTTAGTAGTTACCCCACTACCACAGTATCTGAGAACCTAACAATTTGATGACTTGGCCTGACCAAAGGAAATGAATGGCAGAAATCTCACCGAAAAAATATGTCTAATTCTAAAGCTCACTAGCAGGAACACAGTTCATATCAGCTCTAGTAATTATCTGCTGATTATAAATTTATTAAGAATAGCATCAGAGAGATAGCCATGTTAGTATGTATCCACAAAAACAACGAGGAGTCCAATGGCACCTTAAAGACTAACAGATTTATTTGGGTATAAGCTTTTGTGGGTAAAAAACCCACCTTCTTCAGATGCATGGAAAGATCCATGCATCTGAAGAAGGTGGGTTTTTTACCCATGAAAGCTTATGCCCAAATAAATCTGTTAGTCTTTAAGGTGCCACCAGACTCCGCGTTGTTATTAAGAATAGTGTCAATTTTCCAAAGGTTTCAGGGAGACAGCTAAAATATTTGGGAAAAATAAGGGATTCATAAAAATCAGGTTTCAGCATTCTTAAAACTACAATATCCACCTGCTGAAGTGAAAAAACAGATTGACAGAGCCAGAAGAGTAGCCAGAAGCCACCTACTACAGGACAGGCCCAACAAAGAAAATAACAGAATGCCACTAGCCATCACCTACAGCCCCCAACTAAAACCTCTCCAGCGCATCATCAAAGATCTACAACCTATCCTTAAAGATGATCCCTCACTTTCACAGATCTTGGGAGACAGGCCAGTCCTCGCTTATAGACAGCCCCCAAACCTGAAGCAAATACTCACCAGCAACCGCACACCATACAACATAAACACTAACCCAGGAACCTATCCTTGCAACAAAGCCCGATGCCAGCTCTGTCCACATATCTATTCAAGTGACACCATCATAGGACCTAATCACATCAGCCACGCCATCAGGGGCTTGCATCCGAAGAAGTGGGTATTCACCCACGAAAGCTCATGCTGCAAAACGTCTGTTAGACTATAAGGTGCCACAGGATTCTTTGCTGCTTCTACAGAACCAGACTAACACGACTACCCCTCTGATACTCATCAGGGGCTCGTTCACCTGCACATCTACCAACGTGATATATGCCATCATATGCCAGCAATGCCCCTCTGCCATGTACATTGGCCAAACCGGACAGTCTCTGTGAAAAAGAATAAATGGACACAAATCTGACATCAGGAATCATAACATTCAAAACCCAGTGGGAGAACACTTCAACCTCTCTAACCACTCAGTGACAGACTTGAAGGTGGCCATTTTGCAACAAAAAAACTTCAAAAACAGACTCCAAAGAGAGACTGCTGAACTTGAATTAATATGCAAATTAGACACAATTAACTCAGGCCTAAACAGAGACTGGGAATGGTTGGATCATTACACTAATTGAATCTATTTCCCTATGTTAAATTCTCCTCACACCTTCTATGGGTCATCTTAATTATCACTTCAAAAGTTTTTTTTTCTCCTGCTGATGATAGCTCATCTCAATTGATTAGACTCTTCCTGTTGGTATGCATACTTCCACCTTTTCATGTTCTCTGTATGTATAAATATCTCCTGTCTGTGTGTTCCATTCTATGCAGCCGAAGAAGTGAGCTGTAGCTCACGAAAGCTCAGGCTGAAATAAATTTATCTAAGGTGCCACAAGTACTCCTGTTCTTTTTATAAAAATCAGGGAAAGTGGTTTGACTGACCAGCAAGCTTTGTAATATCTGCAATCCTAGTAACTCCTGCCTCATGTTCAATAAGGAGCCAGCCAGTCAACCAGCTTCCCAAAACACCTGTCAGCATAGTGAAGGACACGTCCCTGTTCCACAGTGATCCACGATTGGGGGAACCTACAACAGTGTCTCCGAGGAGAGGCACATGAAATACTAGAGGCGGGGATGGGAGGTAAGCTGCTTCAAGTGCTAACTGGTTTTCAGTAAATCTGTGTTTTATTGTACCTGTGCATAATCTTTGAGAACCTTTTCAACCACTGTATCCTTTCTCACAGAACTCCCTTGATTAAATTTACATTGTACACTGCTGAATCAGTAGAGAATAGGCGCTCAGTGAACCATAATATAGTGAAAATTTAGTTCCAGTACTAGTTGCATTGACTTCAAAAGCATTACCTTCCTTGAGCATAGTTACAAATGTGGACGTGTTCACAGGAAATATATTTACAACATGACAACCAGTGAAACATGTACAGGAAACTACATTAATGCCATGGTGAACAAACTAAAATAGACTACAGCAGCTGCTAGCCAAGAGAGATATTAAATGTCATAAAATATTTATCTTTATCATTCATAGCCATTTAATGTACAACAGAGTTGGATTGAGTTTCCTGTTTTAAGATCAGTACTCTGTTTATTGAATGGTTAATGAAGATAGGGAATCCAAGATTGAGTTCTTTGCCACATATAAAGTAACTGTGTCCTCCCTTCAAGAACTTGGTTTTAAAGGGGAAAAAGAAAGGTACAAGGACACAAAACATGGAGATTACACAGCAAAACATCTTCCTAGGGCAATATGCTGGTCTCTGATCAGGGAAGATTTCACTCGTTGAATTCCTACTACTGCAAAATAGACATTTTCATACAAATAAGATTTTTTTTTAAATATAAGTCAATGGAATAAAAGGGAATGATGCAGAGTGGGGAAAAGCAATGTGTCATTTACTCACTATAAAGCAATTATACTGTAGTAATATTCAGCTATTTCTGCACAAGCATTACATTTGCAGGGGATTAAAAATACACCAAAAAATTCCTCACTCTCAGGGCTTCAACTGTCTTCAGAGCAATCCACTACCTGGAGATGTAGAACAATACTGACAAACTTCAGGGAGGACTCTCCATCTCTGGAGAACTTCATGGGATAGTACAATGTTGTTCTGATTCCTGTTCCTTCCAGCATAAGAATTAAAACTTCACAATTCCCACACTCAAGAAACAAAACTACCAACTGTAAAAATTGTCTACAGGGCAAAGTAACTCCACACAATAATGAAGGACAGGAAGTGAAGAATATATCCACTTGAAACGGCAGCGGGAACTTTGGTTGGTGGAATTTACACAAGTTGGAATTTAGCCAAGTCACTTGGGCTCTTTAGTAACAAATGGTCAAATAATATCAATATGACAGCAGTTTTAGCAACACTGTGTCCCCTACTTCCATTCTAGGATTTCTGCCCAGTAATGAAACAAAGGGAAGACTGCTACCTCCTGAATCAGCATTACTATTCCTTATAGCCCCTGGGAGTATATACCTTGGGAGTACTGCATCAAACCAATGACTTGCCATACCCTTCTGAGATATGAAAGGATCACAACATATGGTGGCTTGGCTTTGCCCCTTGGGCACAGATGTAGTGAATCCAAAACAGTGGCCAATATTTTGTGGCTCCCTTGCGCCTGTAGAATCCTGCTGAAATATTCATAATTTGCAGAGAGAATAGCTACACATTTTTTAATTATTTTTTCCTTGGGTAGAAACATTGTTCCTTGTTTCCTACTTTTTAGCTCAGATAAAATACCCTGAATATTTAAAATGAAAGGGTCATCGCAACTTTCAGATAGTACCACTGGTGCATAGTAAGAAGGGCAACAAAATATAATCATGAGGTTCCCAACCCCCACAGCATTTTTATATCATATTTGGTATCATTTTGTTAAACAGCATGACATTCAGTAAAAGTTAACACTCTAGCAATTAAAGGATTTTAAGAGAAAACAAACACACACACATAAATTACTGACTTGCTACCTTAAATTAACTGGAAAGTCTTACATCGGCTGAAATAGTTCCTCATCTGGGATTAATTTGGTTGCCCTCCCCTGATACCAACGGTCATGATGTTTACAGATAGATGAAAACGTGGCAGTGGTTGGGAGACTGTGTTGGATTACAAACAGAAATTGAATCTTCTGGCGTGTAAGAACAAGCAGCAGACAGTGTACGTTATAGAGCTTCCCTAGTCCACCCCCAACACTAAAAGTGCCTTAAAAATAAAGCATGCTTCATTAAAAATGAGAAAATGAATATACAATAAAACCTCTGAGTGACTCAAATCAATACTGGAGTGTAAAAGAAGGAACTAGATAAGAATCCAGAGACTGCTACTTCTTATTTAGGCATGAAAACATCATATTTGAGAAGCTATTTGAAGGATATCCTGCACTCAGACTCATAGGATACATCTATACTGCAAAAAAACACCACCACCACCCACAGCAGTGAATCTCAGAGCCCTGGTCCACTGACTCGGGACTCATGGAGGTCACACTATGGGCTAAAAATAGCAGTGTAGATGTTCCCACTGGTGCTAAAGCCTGGGCTCTGAGACCCTCCCTGGATTCCAGAGCCTGGGCATGCGCCCAAGCCCAAATGTCTACACTTGAGTCTGCTGACCTGGGCTCTGAAACTTGCTGTCACAGGGTTGATTTTTTTTTTGCAGTGTAGATGTACCCATAGATTCCAAGGCCAGTGAAGACCACTGTATAACACAGGCCAAAGAATTGCCCCAAAATAATTATTGTTGAACTACAGCATATCTTTTTTTAAAAATCCCATTCCCCTTTTCTCTCCATTTCTAGGAATTCACAGTTTGACCATAAATACTCTAAACTGAATCTGACAGCTCACAGAAGCAGCAACATTTTCTTAAAAAATTTGATAAGAGAAGTGTGTTAGTTATAAAGGGAAGAAAACAGATTAGGAATTGGGATTTTTGAATTTGTAAGAGTAGAATATTTTACCAAAATATATGTTTCCTAATAGTACCTAACAGGCTAATCATGCTGGAAAAAAGATGTAACTATGAATTTCCTAGATTAGGGATTTATATCAGATTCCTTATTTTCTCATAGTTTGTTTGACTAGCAAATGGCTGAAACCATTTTCAGTCAGCAAATAAGTGGCCTTTGTCATAAATATAATCTTACTGATGGCAGCACCAATTTGCACAACTATAGGAACAACATCAAGGTGACAATCTGTAGGATACTGTGTAATGGATAAGCCTGTCTTATCTAGAAATTTTCTTCAAGACAACCAGTCATCATAACAGTTCTGCAGAGTATAAGGTGATTGTTCTTCTCCAAGTACTCAGAAAGAAAATATACTTCTGAAGAAAGATTTTTTTCTTTCTAGAAAATACAAAAGAAGGGACCAGTGTCCTTTTAAATCAACTAAATCAACATTGCAGATCAGTACGATTATTGATAATTACATTCTGCTATCTATCTATAGTTCTTTAGTGATAACACAAATTTGTTCATACTAAAGCATAACCTTCCAAACTAATGTAATTGAGTATGGTGGACAAGTTAATACATCGGTCTCAATTAAGGCTTATATAGCAAGACAAATCAATTCCAACTAGAAATGGGAGAATAACTGATTTTCCAGTTTGGTGGCAGTTCGAAATTTAAAAAAAATAATAATAAAAAAAATGGTTTGGGTCTGTTCTAGAGTAGGGATTCAAATTGGATCGCCAACACAGGGCCAAAGATTATAAGGCGGGAGAGGGTGGCACTACCTCTTCCTTCTCCCCCTTTTTTGTGAATGGCCAAAACTGTGTGTGTGTCAATTTTGCAATTATTTTCAGGTCAACCAATACTATTCATCCAACAATTTTCCTCCAGCTCTACTTACAACAAATTTAAAAATACCCAAAAGTTTTTACCTCTAGGAATGCATCAGAGGTGCCAAGGAAACAAGAGGCAGCTGGTGAAACTCCAGTTGGAGACACTGAGCAGAAATGACAACAAATGACCTGAATTTTCCTTGCACAATCCTTTTGAGTACTTCTGTGGCAGAGCTACAGATGATTGGATGGCTTCCACCCAGCTCTGCCTCAGAACACCCAGTAATCTTGTTTACAAAGTGAAAAAGCCAAGAGCTTTTCAGAGCCAGGTGCTGATAAACAACAAAAGACCAGGAAAGATAAAAGAAATTGCAGATTCAAAACCAACTTGGATATCAAACCTTGTTCTGTATAAGACTGCCTCACTATCTAACACAGGATCAAAATCCTCATAACAGTAATTATTTAAACTAACCTTTTGGGAGCAAATGTAATTATAATCCTCATTTTAGAAGTGTGTGTTATTATATATAATATTCAGAAGTTGCCTAAGACTAAAGTCCCGATACGTAAGGATTTATTTTATAGATAAAATATGCATGTGCACAAACAATTGTTTTAAATTGACCAAAAGAAATACATTAAATAAATGAAAGATAGCACATCACGAAAAATACAAAGAACATAAAAGAATCACATTATAAAAGTAAACATGTATGCTAACAAGAAATATGATATACAATAATAGAGTAGAAATAAAAAAGTATCATTCCCAAAATAGTGGGTATCTTATCTCTTAAATGCATATTACAATTCAATTTTTTTAGTACACAGTACACTGCATAATCTTATAAACAATCTATCATGGCAGTTTCAGTAAGCATACTGAGTATTTCTATACTTGAAGAGTTTTCATTGGATGGTGCTGAGAACTTCTTGTGTCTGTGATGTGTGGTCTAATAGTTTCTTCTGGACACTTCCATTTCTCAGCTCACGTCATTTTCAGATATTTCACTGAACCTTTAGTGCAAAATTCTGCTCTTGTACCCAACTGACTGACCTCAAATCAGATATCCTGTGCACCTGACCTAGGTGTGTCTCCCATTAAGTAAGCAAACTCTAAATATCAAGATCTGCCCTGTGCACCTGAGAGGAGAATTTCCTCCTTAGCCCACTTATTTTACAGAGACTGGAAATTCAACAAGCAGTCTGAAGAGACCTGTTGTGATAACTGGGACAACAAATTTACCGTAACTGTGAGTTCAAGTGTAAAAAGTATATGAATGTTCATAAGATGTTACAATAACCGATAACAACAAATGATAATGAAAGTAGGTCAAGTAATTTTTAATAGTGAATGTTATAAACAAGTGCAAGAGAATCAGACTGAGAGACTAGTCCAAACAAAAAGCCACATTGATATGATTCCGGGACCATGTTGGAATCATGTTTGGTAAAAACAAATTGTACTGGAAATTAAGGAACCAAAACTGATGTGTTGTATATTAGGCCTATCTGGAGGACAAAATAATGAGAGGATAGGCTATTCCACTCATCACTCCCTTTTTGGGTCCTTCAAATAAAGAGACTTTGGGGAAAGAACAGATGGAGGCTACTGAAGCAAGCTTCACTATCATGGCTGCCAGCCACACCACCTGCTGGGACCCTTAGCCTTTGTCTTTCTAATTTTGAGAGGTGTCCTGACCAGACCAGGCCAAAGAGAGGGATACCGATAACACTGCCACCTCTACCGGCTCCAGTTGAATCCCAACCACCACCCTGGATGAAATGGGATCAGACTTCAACAGCTCCAGCCCATCTCAACTAACTTTTTCTCTTTTACCCAAAAGAACAGTTATCACCATCTGTGATACCATCTAAGAGACTGTCAGACAAGGGTGGTTTTCCTTCTTAAACTCTCTCCAGCTAAAGGGAAAGGGAACAAGAAATGTTGCTAAAATTAAAACCTCACTTAATACTTTACGTATCAGAGGGGTAGCCGTGTTAGTCTGGATCTGTAAAAGCAGCAAAGAGTCCCGTGGCACCTTATAGACTAACAGACGTATTGGAGCATGAGCTTTCATGGGTGAAGTGGGTATTCACCCACGAAAGCTCAGGACTCTTTGCTGCTTAATGCTTTACATTTCAAAAGCTTTAACTGTTTTTTCTCCTTTTCTGTATCTTTCGTAAAAGGTTAAAAAGGATTTGTCATGGTACTAAGCAGAAAGGGCGGTAGAACAATTTGTATAGTGGAAGTGCTGAGAGCCACTGAACCAAACTGTAAACCCTGTATATGATGGAAACCACTTCAAGCCATGGATTGCGTCAGCACCGCCAGCACCTGTGCTAAGCAGGCTGAGGTCTCTGTATACTGAACACTGTTCAAAACTGTTTAATGTTGCACAGTGACAGCGTTTATAACACCGTTAACACTTTTGACCTTTGAGATTAATACAAAGCATTGCAAGAGGAACACGACCTAGCAAAGATAAAGAAAATCTGTGCTATGTTCTCTCTACATACAACACCTATATGTCTTATATGAAAGAAGATATTCTCCTCGGGCAATTTCTGCAAAGTACCCAGTAAACAAACTCTTTTTCATCTCAAAACACCAGAAAAAGATGGTTGTCAACTGTTTAATAAGTGAATAAGGCTAATCTACTGGGAAAGACAAATCCCAGGCCCCTTTCCCTGCCAAGCATGGTACCCTGCAGACAAAAGCTGCGTGTGCACACCTCTCATTTTAATCTAGTATGCAATATGGGTCAATTAAACACTGCCTACAGCGTGATAAACATGCATAAAATATAATTCTAAACATTTAAAAACATGCATTTCATTATACAGAGATCACAACACTCAAGACACTTAGGAGCAAGTATTTAAGATGTGGCTGCAAAGCAAAGACCACACAACACTCGCTTTTGAGAAATGTCAGCGTTTGAGCACCAAGAGCAAAACTGAAGTTGTTTGATACTTCATTGTGCCCAATAGGTGAAGCATCTAAAATGGAAGTAACTCCGTGAGAGAATATTCAGCGCTAAGCACCACTCCTCCCCGACCTAATGTCACCAAACAGGGTTTTATTTTAAAACAGCACTTGAAACCAGTGTGTAGATAGGTGCCACAAAAGTTTCTCTGCACCCGCAACAGCTTTGCCAGTGCATCTCAATCCCAATGATATCATTCCATGCCACTGACACTCTGGGCTTGTCTATACTTGAAATGCAACAGCGGCACAGCTGCACCACTATAGCACTTCAGCGTAGACACTGCCTATTGCCAACAGGAGGGATTCTCCCATCGGCATAGGTAATCCACCTTCCTCCCTGAGGAGTGGTACCTAGGTCAACAGAAAAATTATTCCAATGACCTAGCACCATCTATAGCAGGGGTTAGGTTGGCTTAACATTGCCACTTGAGGATGTGGATTTTTCAACACCTCTGAGCGACATAGCTGGGTCAACCTAACTTTTTAGTGTAGACCAGGCCTAAAATCTGCTAGTGCACCACAATCCTGGAGCATCTTTACTATTCCAGATCAGGGAACCCCACAGAGCACAGTAAAATCAATCCTGACCTATAATCCAGTGCAAGGCCTCTGCACAACTGTAAACTCATACAGCAGCTTTGCAATGCAGACATCTCTCTCCTGAGGACCAGACTGAGCCAATCAAACAAATGAATACATGTGTTTTTTAAAAAAGAAATATTTTCAATCATGACCACCTCCAGGCTTTGAAGCTTAATCTCCAGAGATGAGAAACTGGTGTATTAATCCAATGATTAATTGGCTTCCAAAATTCCTGATAGTCTCATGCAAGGAACTTTGCAGGAGGGAGAAGGGGAAGCCTACAAACATGCATTTATTTCAAAACCTTTTTCTGTTGCTAGATCACCACTGGTTATACTATGAAACAAGCCTTGGTTGTTTCAAATTCTGCAAACTGTGAGCCATAAAAGTGTTTTTAGTTATTTTACTTCAGAGGTCAGGAGAGTAAACTCACTCAAAACTACCATCTCAGGGAGAGGCAAAACTCATAGCCAAAGAAGATCACATCAATGCCTATATAGCACCTCTATCCACCGATTCCAAATCATTCTACAAAGCAATGCAGGTGATATTATCCCTATTTTACTGAGAGGGAAACAGAGACAGAGACTTCACTGAAGTCAGTTTGCAGAAGTCAGGATTAGACCCCCACAAGCTCCCAACTCCCAGTCCAGAGAAGCTCCAGATTATACCTGCCCTTGTGATACTGCATCTACCCCCTACCCCAGTAGAGACCACCTCCCCCACCAGACCTCCACAAATAAACCACCTGCCCTGCTCCCACAGCAGAGACCTCCCCAAAGAACCGCCTGCCCCTCCCCAGCAGAGATCCCCCAATAAACCACCTGCCCCTCCCCCAGCAGAGAGAGACCCCCCCAAAGAACCGCCTGCCCCTCCCCCATCAGAGATTCCCCAATAAACCACCTGCCCCTCCCTAGCAACCCCCCAATAAACCACCTGCCCCTCCCCAGCAACCCCCCACAAGAACCGCCTGCCCTTCCCCAGCAGAGACCCCCAATAAACCGCCTGCCTCTCTCCAGTAACCCCCCAAGAACCGCCTGCCCCTCTCCCAGCAGAGACCCCCCCTCCCCAAAGAGCCACCCCGCCCCCACCTGCCTCTCGCCGGATCTCAGCCCGGACTATCCCCACCGTTGCCGCCACCTGCCGCAATCCGGGCCCGAGCCATCCCGCCGCTCGGGCTGCTGAGGGGAGGAGGCGGCGCCGCGTAGCTCAGCTCAGCTCCCCCCGCCCGGGCCGACCAAAACTCTGTCCCCGCCCGCTGCCGGCAGGGCCAACCGGCCTCCGCCGCGGAGTTGGGAGCGGGGCAGGCGCTGCGGGCTGCCCAGTAACGCTCCACCGGCAGCCTGCTCCGCCCCGGACGGGGCCTGGGGTAACTCGCCCATTCCCCCAGGCCCCCCATTGCCCCACAGGAAGGTTAACCCCTCAATCCTGGGGGGTGGGAAGCTGAGCACTGCATACCCTCCCAGCAAGGGTACCCCGACCAATCCTTCGAGGGCCTGAGGGCCTTTTGCCCGTTCACAGCCTCCCCACAGAGAAACAAGCAGCAATTTTCTGGCAGGGAGCAGAATGCTTTCCAAGAGATAGTCCAGCCCCCCACCCCCTTCCAGGGACGGGGAACACTGGGTGGGGTGTCAGGGTGAGGTGGGACAGCCCCTCATGTGGGGAGCAAACAAAGGCTGGGAACCAATCCTGTTTAGCAGTGCTACCTGGGCAGTGCTGAGGTTGCCATCTCTGACATGTTGCCACCTTATGATGTGACGCTGTCCACAAAGACACTGGGGCTGCTTGGACTCTGGAGGTTCAGGATGGGGCCATGAAAACCAGGCTTGTCTCTTGCATGGGCAGCAACCTGTGAAATTGTGTGAAATGAGCACAAGACGTCACAAAACCCACCCACATGACTAGCCCCCCTTGGTGGCAGGCAGGCAGCCAAGCAGTAATGAGCTTTGGGGCCAAAATCCCCTCACATTGCTGGAGAGATTTCAGAAACAATTCCTACATTTCTGGAGTAAACAGCACTTAATAAACACACACAAAAAATGTAATGGACTAAATGAAGGAAGCCCTGGAGTTATTTGTCTCAGTCCCAAACCCTGCTGACTAGACTAAATCTACCCAGTTACACTGCAGAAAATCCAGAATAACTACTGAAGTCAATGAATCTGGTCCGGTCTCCTAATTAGGCTAGATACAGGCTTGTATACGTGTAATACTGCCCTCTGCTGTTACATATGTGTTTCAAACCTCCCCATGTTTAAACATACAAAGTTTAAACTCCCCCCACCACTGCCAGAAAGGGGGCTCAACTTTCATAAACCCACTTAGTCCAAAAGTAAAAGAGAAAACTATGCATCAAAAGTAAGGTCTGAAGACTCTACACTTCAACCTTTATTATCCAAACTTTCAATATCAGCAATTCCTAATTATTTGCTACGGGATCATATTATCCAACATCTATTAATCACATTGAATTTTTTCTAAAACCTGGTTTATCTGAAATTATTCATTTTCCTCCTTTACCTTTCAATAACTGAGCTTCCTGTGATACTCCACAATATAAACCCACTAGACAGGGACCATGCATGAAATTCTGGCCCCATTGAAGAAGTTAAGGGAAAAACATGCAAAAAGGCCAGGATTTCACCCCATATTCTCTATAGGTCAGAGGCTACTCTGGATCCTTAATAATAAAAAATGTGCATTGACTTGGTTTTTACTGGTAGTCCTGTAACAATGTCAAGAGCATCTTCTATCACAACTGCAGTCAGGAAAGAATGTTATACTTTACATGTCTGAGTGGGTAAATAATCTACTCATGTCTTCTCAGTGATGATCAACATGTACAGAAGTGAAAACTAGAGGGTATTTTTATTTCAATTTATGTTTTGCAGATTTAAAATGTCAAAACAGACAATTTAGCAGTGTGGTTCAGAAAATAATTGGGTATGGCACAGCAACTGAAAAACACAATCATGCATCCTTTAATCTAAGTATATGTACATTGGCGATTTCAGGACAAAGAGAAATGCTCAACATATAATTTTATGACAAACATTCAAGAAAATGGGAAAAACAAATAGGAATTTCTAAAATTGCTAGTTCATTCGGAGAGTTAAAATTGGGGAGGCTACTAGAATCTGCCTAGTTTGTGACTGTGGAGAGGGGATAGTTGGTGTATTGTCTATTACTGGGTAGACAACATGTTCAAAGGAAGAAGTTTTAGATTAGAGATAAACAGCAATTACACGTAGACAAAACTGAAATATCTAGTCAGATGTAGATACCTGGGTGCAAAACTTACTTAATTTGTTCTTCAAAGATTTACAGTTCATAGGTCAGATTTTGGTCTAAACTATTTGACAAGACAGGGTTATTAATGAGAACAACAACAAAAAAGACCAAGGTGAACTGATTTAAATAACGGATTTAAATGATCTAGATAAATTCATGGAGGATAGGTCCACCAATGGCTATTAGTCACAATGGGCAGGGTTGGTGTCCCTAGCTTCTGTTGGATCACTTGATGATTACCTGTTCTGTTCATTCCCTCTGGGGTCCCTGACATTGGTCACTGTTGGAAGACAGGATACTGGGCTAGATGGACACTGGGCTACTTTGGTCTGATCCAGTATGGCCATTCTTATGTTCTAATCAGCTTTAACCTTGTTTTGCATTTGTACTTTTAGTTATTTTCCTAAAGGAAGGTTGATTCTCATTGACTGGTTACCATTAAAACATCTGAGACTAAATATAGCCTTTACACTACATTTGCTGCTGCTTTTTGCTAACCAGGAGGATAAACTATATATATACACATTTATTTAAGCAATTACAGCATATAGATCATAAGCAGCATTTAAAAACTCCAGGTAATAAATATAAGACTTCTGATAAAAATAGCAAAAATTGGCAACCTGCACCATGAGGAAGGCTGAGGCTGAAGGACCAAGTTCTGGATTCCAGCCTTGCTGGGGAAAAGATAAAAAAAAAAATGCCTGGGAAAGGGATATTATTGGTACCTGGGTAAAGGACACTAGCTTCCCTGCTCTGCAGAAAGATGGAGCACTTGATCTAACAGCTCTTTTCTCTCTATCTTCTATGAATTCATCCCTGTATTATTCTGCAGTGCAGTCATGCTCAGAGAAGACAGGGTTTGGAAGCTCCTTGATCTTGGTACATCACCAGCCAGAACTGTAACCAGCTCCTTTCAGGCCAGTGGAAATACAAAATGTAATAAGCAGAGGCAAGTACTAATACAGCTGCCTGCAAGGACAGAGGTTACAGCAACGTACTCAGCATACTTGTTTCCGATGAAGTGGGTTTTAGCCCATGAAAGCTTATGCTCAAATCTGTTAATCTCTAAGGTGCCACAAGTACTCCTCGTTCTTTCAGTATACTTGTGTCACTGAGCCTAGGCCAAAGGGTTCTTCTGCCCCCACCACAGTCAAGCACTTGAGTTTTAATGCTCCAGTGGACACTAGATCAGATCCTCCTGGAGAAGATACCCGCATGTGACCACTTAATTATATTTATGTCACAATATGTGGGGGGCAGGTTCAGCCTCCAGGGGACCCTCTCCAGCTGTTGGGGGTTCAGCCTCCAGGGCACCCTCTCCAGCTGTGGGAGGTTCAGGTTCATGGGGCCCCTTTCCGGCTGCGGTGGGGGATTCAGCTTCCCGGCGCCCCTCTCCAGATGTATGTAGGAGGGAGGAAAATTCAGAACCAGCCCAGCTACGGGGCGCGGGCGGGGGAAGTGACGTATGCCCGGTTGCCCGGCCCCTCCCGGAAGTGCGCGACGGACCCGCAGGCCCAGCCCAGCAGCTCCAGCCATGTAGCCACCGTTACCGGCGCGAGGGGGGCGGTGCGTCGGCGCTGCCATGGAGCCGCTAGACAACAGGTAGGAGAGGGGCGGGGCCTGGTCCTAGCGGGGACCCGTTAGGAGGGGAGTCGGGGACACCCCCCTCCCTCCCGTTGTTGCCTTGGGGGCAGGATGAGATCAGCCTCCCCCTCTACCTGTCTCTGGTTGGTAGAGTCCAGCCCGGAGTGCGCGAAGGGCTCGCTGCGCCCTCACCATAAGTCCTCACTTCGGTCCGCCTGTGAACAGGCAGCCCGGCCCATACAGCTGGGGGGAGGGGGAGATGGAACAGGCTGTTACTGCCCCACTCGGGGGAGGGGATGACGTCATTGTGTCACTGTGCAGCGCCTCCTCCCGCCCCGTCATCGACTCACTGCACTGGCCTGGGAGCTCATTCCACATCATTTGCTTCACCACACGGGCCAGTGACGTCATGCAGCCTTGCACGGCAACGTCACAGACACACTGTCCTGTGACAGCATTGGAGGACTGCACTTACCCGTGACATCATCACACTTCCCATGACATCACAGAGGCAAAGCAGACGATGACGCACATTGTCAATGACTGCTTGCTGACTAGGTTCTGCAGTGGCCTAGAAGAACTGCATCACACCACTGAAGATGCCTTCGCTTGGCTAGACGACTATGTACACGCTAAATAAATAACAGAAGCATTGTGTCACTACACTGCTCTGTCACATCAGCGCACTATCCAGCATCACATCCAGCCTTTCCCGTAACACATCGCTACTGCCCCAACCTCAGGCCAAGCCAGAATGTGCCAGAGGATGTTGCATGAGGAAGGTGCCACGATGCAGCAGTACAAATGCACCCTGACCTCACGTGTTGCACGAAGATGTCATACTGTGATGCATATCTCCAATGGCATTCCCCTGCTAAAACTGGGCCATCCTGGAAAAATTGGGAGATGGCGGCAACTGAACATCTGCAACTGCATCTCTTAAATAGGTACAGCATGGCAACCTCATGAGGAGGTTGTAAGCCCATGTTTACTAAATGCTTTGAGATGGTTGTACTCCTATCTTTCCATCCTGCAGAATGTTATTAATAAAACATATCTTAGTTCCACTCTTTTTTATTATTATTTAAGGGATCCTCTTTTTCCTCCACCTAATGAGACTGCAGACCTTCCACTGCCAAATTTAACACCAAGGCATCAAGAACTTATTCCTACGCCCTGTGGCCCTGTAAGTACTTGAACTATGTATTTAAAATACAAGTTATTTTAATAATTTTACAGCAGAAAAGGGTCCATAACCCCTCAAGGAAAATCTCTTCCAAACCATCTATAAGATGTAATACTTTGGCTCTCCAAGATGTCAAATGGGCTAGATATGTTAGCAGCATGTTTAGCTCTTTAAAGATTGACATGCAGATATAAATCATTGTTAGAAGGATGGGCAGCGTGAAAATGCAGATCTAAAATGCACAGAATAGTATAATCTTTAGTACCCCACTATCAGGTTAAAATCACATTTTTAAAAACCCACACATTGCCTTTCATATATTACAAAAACATCTTAGATTATTAAAAAGGAAGGAATTTTTAACGCTCTTTAATTTCTAGTTAGTTTCAGAGTTGTGTACTTGTACAACATTGGGTTGCAAGCACAGCAAGAGAATGTGTGTTTAAGACTTCTTCCTACTGGAATTTTAAAAGCAGCAAATGGGAAAAAAATTAGAAAATGAACCAGATTTGATCTGGAATTGCTCCCTTAAAAAAAGAAAAAACAAAACAGTAAATGGTAGGGAGTGTTGAAAATAACGTCCATGTTATCAGTCCAAAGCCCAAAAGCAAAGTACCAGAAATGCCACAGTCCAATAGTTTGAACAGCTTGAACTGTATTAAGTATGCCTGCATAGCTTTTGTTATAAAAATCCAGAAGACAATAGACACAAATGGTTACTTTATATGTGGTCTCATGGGAAATTTTTAACTAATCATTTGTGTTTATAACTGGCAGAGTATTTATGCTGTGAGTTTTTTGTATTTGTTGTTGCTGTGATCTGTAAAGTGAAATCCATTATTATCTATAAACCCACTGTAAAGCAAATTCCATTATTTAATGCCAATGAGTATGTCTAGATGGAGATAAAAGCCCCACAGCATGGCCGCAGCTGGCCCAGGTCACCGGACTCAGGCCCCGGGGCTAAAAATTGCTATGTAGACATTTTGGGACCCTGCACCTTTGCAGGGTCCCAGATCCTGATCCCAAACATCTATACGAGAATTTTTCAGCTCCGGAATCCAAACCCTGCAAACCCAAATTAGCTGACCCAAGTCAGCTGCAGGTTTTTTATCCCCATATAGACATACCCACTGTGGCCAGTGTATTGCCAAAGTACTTAGGTACGTGCTTAATTTTAAGTATGTGCTGAAGTCTCATTGATGTCAGAGAGACTTACACATGCTTACGTGCTTTCCTGAATAGTGTGATTTTTAAGTGTGTGCTTATGTGCTTTCCTGCATTGTGGGGGTCTGTGTGAATAAATCCTAATATTTTAATGGAGAAATGTTACTGATCTATACAATAGATATTGTACACAGGGAAGATAGAATAAATACAACCCTATCATATGCAATCAACTAATATGTAATAATCTTTTACTGTAATCAGTAGGGGGAAGTTACAAAATGAAGCTGTGTGGCAACAATCATGTTCTGCTAAACCCTGCCTTCAGCTGACTCATCCGCTCTATGTGCCTGATAATAAAGTATTTTTCCTGTTGCCAATGGCACTGAGAAATGAAGAGCATTGTATCAACATGGCATAGTTTCTCAGTAACTCAGCTGGGTCTGAGGTTTTGGCTGCCCTGGGAAAAAAGGGAAAATATGGCTCATTTACATTCTCTGGACACTGCTGAGGAATCTGAAGGATTCAGTTAATTTTCTAACAAAAGTTCTATAGCTAAAAACACGTGTGTGTGTGTGTGTGTGTGTGTGTGTGTGTGTTGATGGGGAGAATCACTCAGCATGTTTTAGTAAGTGTATTTGTATGGGTCAGAACCCTTAATTTCAGAGGGTGGAGGATTACAGCATTCTGGCCTTCTATTCAGGGCTACTAAGAGCAGAATTTGGCCCCTCTGGATAAACTTGAAAATTAATGATCAGGTCTAGGGATAGGAACTACTATACAACAAACTGCCCATCTCGGGTCCTCCATAGTTTTGGAGTAATTTCTTCCATTCTATAGAGTTTCCCTTCACCTTTGTAAGTAATGCCCTGTATTTAGAAAAGTATCATTTAAGTAATTTAGTGTAATGCATTTTTTAGGAGTGTTAATGTTCTGATTTTAAAGAGACCTGTCTGAGTTTAAATATTTTCTCATTTCAGATAAAACCTTGGTCAGAATTATCCTCTCCTGTCAAGATCTACTTCTGTGTAACTATCCTCTCTCTGCTGAGTGTAATAGGAATAACCACAGAGACCCTCTTTCAACAGACTCATGAAGATTTCACCATTTCTCTTATACAGTTAATTGGAGTTGGTAAGAAATGAGAAATGAACAGTTTCTGCACTTTAAAAAGAGATGCACTGATTCATATTTACTAATTTGGTAAAGGACACTCAGATTTCAGATATTGTTTTAGTTGATATAATATATACATTGAACCTCAATACCTGCAGAAGCAACATTACACTAGTTGAGGAGTGCACATGCTAGATCGGGGTGGGCAAATTTTTGGCCTGAGGGCTGCATCAGGACTCAGAAATTGTATGGAGGGCCGGTTAAGAGAGGGGGTCATGGCCTGGCCCCCACCCTCTATTTGCACCCCTGGGACTCCTGTCCCATCCAACCTCCTGTTCCCTGATGCCCCCCCAGAACCCCTGCCCCATCCACTCGCCACTCCCTGTCCCCTGACTGCGCCCCACCCCATCCAACCCACCCCCCCTTCCTGACTGCCCCCATTCAACCCCCTTGTTCCCCACCCTCTGGTCGCCCTGACCCCATCCACACCCCCACCCCCTGACCACCACCCCGAACTCCCCTGCCGTCTATCCAACCCCCTCGCTCACTGCCCCCTTACCGTGCTGCCTGAAGCACTGGTGGCTGGCAGCGCTACAGCCATGCTGCCTGGCTGGAGCCAGCCACATCATCACCACCGCGCAGCACAGAGCACCAGGTCAGGCTGGGCTCTGCAGCTGCGCTGCCCCAGAAGCTCACAGCCCTGCTGCCCAGAGGCTGCGAGGGAGGGGGAACAGCAGGGGAGGGGCTGGGGAAAGCCTCCCAGGCCTTTGGGACTTTGGGACCAGGCAGGAGAGTCCTGTGGGCCGGATGTGGCCCATGGGCCGTAGTTTTCCCACCTCTGTGATAGGTGCTTCTGTGGCAGTTGTTTTGTAGAAGGAAGATTGACAATAGATTGAGTGTCATGTAGAAAGCAGTTCTCTGAATAGCATAAAATAAAAACTCTGGTTTTAGGATGTTTTGTCTTAGAACTGTTTTGCTGCTTCTGTTATTATTTGGTTTTAGTATAGTAGTTTCCCATTGGGCAACCGTACCAATGATTTTGGGTTTGGACAACTATCATTTTACTAGACCAAGTCCTCATATGTGCCACAGTGCACCTGTCAGCTCCGGTTTAAATTTCTTGTGCTCTAACCCATCACAGAATTTGGGCAGGTCGACGTGCACAGTACCTCCAGTCATCCCGGCTCTCCTTTGAGTGATATCTGGTTCCAAAAGTGCCTTCTTTCACTGCAGGAAAACAAGCAGAGGCAGTTTGGTTCTTAAACATCAGAAAGTACAGAGCATCTCTCTGTGCCAACTCTTGAAAAGTTCTTGTTTCAGCAAATGTATTTTAATGAAGTGAAATGACCACCTCATTCTTCAGGCCCTTTTTAGTTTAAATCGCTGCTCTTTAGGAAGCATAAAATCCATAGAGCCTCACAGATAAAATATTTCCAATTATCATAACTTTAAAAGAAACCATACCTCACCTTTTGGGATCCTCCCTAATTAAACCAAACAAAGCTTCATTTGAAAATAAATAAAACAAAGATGTGTGAGGAGGCCCTGGAATGTGGTACTAGCAGGTTTTGGCTGCTAGCTGGCCAACATAAGCCTAGGAAGAACTGCTCGTTTGTGTGAGAATCATGCCTGGAGACTGAGAAGGGCAGCTGGCCTTCACACTGGGTGTAAGCAATTTCTGCCAGCCGGCTTTGGTGTTGTCACCAAAACACAACAAAAGGCTGTTGATGATGTTGCATATTCTCTCACACAAACACATTCATTCATTATAGAAAACTCTGCTCTGATTAACAGCTTTTCACCCAGGAATCATCAGTACCAGACAGAATTTGGGACACTCGTCCAGCCAAACCAGCATCCTGCCTCTGTTAGTGATAGAGTCTGAGTCTTCAGAAAAAGATGAAGAGTTGAGTTTAAGTTTTCTACTCTGCAGCCAGTAGGTGGAGACAGGAAATCTATCTATGCATCTCTACCACCATGTTTACAACAGGAAAAAGAGGTCTGTGTTAACATAGGTGACCTAATAGGACTTTAACACATTACTTAAGACTCAACTTAGATAAGCCAAATTGCAGTTTTAACACATTAGCTGGTTGAGATAATAGGAGACTGGGACTGGGACCAGGAACCAAAAGGTGGGGAAGAGACAGGTCTGGAACAGGGACAGGTTGGAGGGGAATGGACAGAAGAGTCTATCCCCACTAGAGCACACTCCCTTTCAGAGGCTGGAAGGTAACCCAGGATTCCTTGAGTCTCACCAGCTCTCAGCTGTCAGCAAATATCTGTAAAATCCACTGGCTAGATTTTTTTTCTTCTTCCAAAAACAGTCTCCTGCCCCCTTTTTTTTTTAAATTAAGATCAGAAACATCATATTTGTTCTTCCTGGTTTTGCTGGATGACCTCTTGGAGGGCTCAGACATGTGAACAGCGAGCTCTCACCTTTCACCTTAATTGAAGGGCCAGATGTCTTGAATCTCTACCAAAGATGTCCTTTCTCTCAGTTGTGCATGAATCATTGGAATTTAACCTGTGTTAACAAGAAATAAGTTTTTAAAAGAGTCTGATTACAATCCCTTTCCCTCTTAATTGGCTAGCTTTCATCTTTCACGATAGCGTAGTTTCATTAGTTCTACTGTCACTATACAGTCTTCCACGGTGGACAAGAACTGAGTTTCTAATATATATAAAAAAAAAAATCAAGCAGAAACCACTTTTCTTTTTGACAAAAACATTTCACATAAAGAAACACACAAACAACAAATTTAGAAGGCCAATTTTTCAGTTTTGCCACTTACTGTTAGTGGCCTCGTTTACCATCAGCAAGAGTGAAAGAGGAAGAGTCCATTGTTCCTTTCCTGGGGTGGTTTGTCTAGGGAAGAATAAGTGTCTATAAAATTATGGTTACATTAGCTGGGAAACTTAGATGATGCTCCAGCCACATGTCCCAAAGAATCAGACCCACTCACATGCCAGTATTTGCTCACTCAATGTAGAGGGAAGGAGAGTTGGGCAGTCAGATGAGTGAAATAGAGTGGGATCAGAGGAGCAAGGTGAACAGAGAACTGATTCCCATTCTTCCAAGGGGAAGGTTTGTTCCCTTGTTCCAGTCTGGGCAGAAGGCGATGCAGAGATGAACAATGGCTGTTGACTAAAAATCTTGGTGTTCTTTGGGGTGCCTCACCACAATTCCACTCTCAAGTATCTGTCCTAGGGTGGTTCTTATCTGTTTTAGGGATTATGATAACATCGGTTTTCAAAATGGGGTGAGGTGCGATGAAGTTATCATGGGGGCACCAGGACCCAATGTGAAGTAGAACATCCCTGCATCCTTGCTACTTTCCGAGGAACAGGAACCAGCACCTCTCCGCTGGCAGGTGTGGCAGGAGCAGCCAGCACACTAGGGGAGGCCTGGAGGGAAGAGTTAGAGAGCGAACCCACCCTCACAGTGCTTATTACTGCTCCCCCCCCCTCACACCCCACTCGGCACATGCCTCACATGCTAGGTCAGTGGCAGCAGGCAGTGGCGTGAGGAGCGGGGATTCAGGCACTAGGATCCTCAGGAGATCAGGATTAATTCCCCAGAAACAATATTGTTTTGTATGGTATGTCTGGGCCAATTGTTATTTTGGGGGACTCTGCATACCCACTCCTACTGTGGTTTATGAAACCGTTCCCCAACATTACTGACTCTGGAAAAAGGGAATTCAGTTACAAGCCCAGCAGCTGCAGAATGGTGATGGAGTGCATAGTTGGTAGACTGAAATCTCGGCTGGCACTGCCTGTACATCCTTCTGGATGCCAATGTGGCAAACATCATACAGTAGAATCTTGGAGTTATGAACACCTCAGTAATGGAGGTTGCTTGTTACTCTGAAACGTTGGTAACTCTCAGTAAAACATTATGGTTGTTCTTTCAAAAGTTTACAACTGAACATTGACTTAAGACAGCTTTCAAACTTTACTATGTAGAAGAAAAATGCTGCTTTTAACCATCTTAATTTAAATGACATGCACAGAACCAGTTTCCTTATCTTGCCAAACCTTTCTGTTTAAACTTTCCCTTTATTTTTTTCAGTAGTTTACATTTAACACAGTACACTATTTGCTTTTTTTGTTTGTTTTCTGCTACTGCCTGATTGCATGCTTCCAGTTCCAAATGAGGTGTGTGGTTGACTGGCCAGCTCGTAACTCTGGTGTTGGTAACACTGAGGTTCTGTGGGGAGGGGAGTGATTCCATCCCAAGAGGGCTCAGAACAGGTCTGGCTTACAAATTCTTCACAGGAAGCCAGATCCCAGCTACGTGCACACCGGTCCTGGTTCCCAGCAGACAAGGGAAATCAGGAATGTCACTTGTTCCCACCTCTTCACACAGCATGGAAGCAGATGACATCTGCCTGTGCCTGCGTGAAGGGACACCTTTGCACCATGCACAGCTGCTGGGAAAGCATGTGAGGGAACACTGGCATGCACTGTGAGGATTTTGTTCCCCTGTAGCAGAAGGTCATTATCCATTTTTTCCTGTGACAATTCACATATTACAGACCATTATAACAGGGCACCTCCACTGGGCTAACACTGCAGGGTTGTGTTTGTGCTGTGGAATGCAGTCATAATGCATTCACTAGTCACATTTGTTTACAAATCTCAGTTTCCGGGAGCACTCCATCTCTCTTAAGGACCTTATCAACATTTGCTTGGCGGGTGGGGGATGAAGCTATTCTTTTTTTAACTGTTCATTGTCCGCAGTGCTAACTGCATTTAGCAGCTGTAATAGAGCATGAAGCCCTACTACAGTTGAAACTGGACAAGGTTTGGGAGTGTGGACGGCAGGTGCCTGCATTGTGTGAACTAAACCATAAAGACATATATCTACCCATTTTCTGCATGGTAGAATTCTGCTGCATTGAAAACTATAGTGCTTTGTGTCAGCACATATCACTAACTGCATTTTCCCCACCCCTCCCCTGTGTTCTTGGGACTGGGGATATTTCTGAATGTGGGGGATGGGGGTGGGAGTGAGACAGAAAAATGTGTGCTGTATGACAGCACCAGACAGTGTCCTTGTTCCATTTCATGGGCTGTGAATCATGGGTATGGGTCAGGACGAAAAGGGTTCAGTACATTTTGGGAATGGGGGTAGAGGACTATTGAAACTTGGGGTCTGATACATTCCTTACCCCAGCCACACTACAGACTGGCACGGGTACAAGGCCATACCACAGCTTGAGGCATGTACTTACCCACCCCCTCAGCTATAAGTAGGGTTGCCAATTTGGTTGGATGTATTCCTGGAGGTTTCATCACATGACATAATCTTTCATTAAAGATTAATCTTTAATTCCTAGAGACTCCAGGACAATCCTGAAGGGTTGGCAACCCTAGGTATAAACTATCTTATTTGTCCTCTGTTACTTCACACACTTGCTTCTGTGAACAATAGGGGATTATTTATGACACAATCATGCACATAGACATGTGTACAGTTGTTAGTGTAGATGTATCCTAATGTTTCAACTCAGCGTAGAAGTTGACATCAGACTGTTGTGAAATCTATTTGTCTACCTTTAGCAATAGTCTATCCAGTAAGGCTTCAGAGCTATCCCATAATGCACTTAGCCAGTTGAGCAGTGCTGTAGATGTGTGTGTGTGTGTGTGTGTGTATGAGCGTGTGTCGTTAATTTCTTACCAGCCATAGAATTATTGATCTCTCATTAATTACTTCCACTAGGAAGGTTAAATGATTTCCCTTGCTTTTCTTTAACACACACACAAAAATACTAATCAAATAGTATTTCATAGAAGCTGCTAATTGGTTGAGGGAGTTGATAGGGTAATATTTTCCAGGTGGAGTATGAAAGGCAAGCCAAAAAATGGCTCTCATATGTTGTGTGTTAAACACATTGAGTCATCTGCATCAGGTGTCAAGAACATATGCCCCTTGTGTGTTCTCCGTCCTAGGTTACTGACCTGTCTTTCTCCTTCTCAGTGTTCTGCGTGTACTATGTAACCAGAGGGATCCTGCAGGAGAATCGCCAAGAGCTCATTGTCTTCGTTCTCTCCATCTTGCTGGTGATGTTTCGATCCGTTGTCAACTTCACAGTTGTCTCTGCTAAACAAAAGCCAAACGTCCTGGTCAGCATCTCAGTTTCATTCTCTTTGCTTTTCTCTAAATACTGACTTTGAAGATCTTAGGGAAGTAAAGCATCCTGCGAATGTGGTAAGACAGCTGACATGGGGAAAGTCAGGCATCTTATTCCATAGAGATTACAATGGTCTTATAGAAGGTGTGGAAGTTTGATTATCTGAGATGGCAAATTTCTCTCTCTCTGTTCAAGTACTTCTGTGGTTTTCATCATGGGAGTATCTGAGTGCAGCACAAACCTCAGTGGATTTTACCTCACCGCACTCCCTCTGAAGTAGGGAACTACTGTCTTCATGTTACAGATGGGTACTGTCACAGTGTAGGTGAAGTGAGTTGTCTAACACGGGAAGTCTGAGCTAGGAATTGAACCCAGGCCTCCTGAGACCCTAGCCACCAGCCCAGATGTTCCTACCATTATGTTCAGTGGGAAAAGCAATAATCTTGCTAAGCTGGAAAGTTGCAGTGTCTATCGGAAAACAAATGGTTGGTGGGGATTGTAGTTTTGTTCTAATGGCTTATTTACACCGCATTTTACTGCACTGCAAGCCAGGGTACGAATTTACAGCAAATCCACCCTCAGTGTCCACACAGGATGTTACTGTGCAGCAAACTAGTGCGCTGTAGATTCACACCCTGGCTTGCAGCACAGTACCTTGACATGTAGACAAAGCCCGATGTATGTGTTTATTATAAGCAAATGGGGGTGCAGGATTTGGAGTTAAGCTGCATCCTTCACATACCTGTCACACCCGGACTGTCCTTCTAGGTAGTCCTTCCCCCTTATTTGCATGCTATCCTCCAGGATGAGAAAGAGGTTCCTACTCCAGAGTGACACTGAAATATGAACTCTAGCAGGGAGGAACACTGCAGAAAATAAGCTAACAAGATGAAAGCAGCTAGGATTGGCCTGCTCAGTTTACATAGCAATGGCTCATTCAATTACTGTTACTTATTGGCAGTGGATAGAATCTTGGGGCTTACCAAGGGAAAGGCATCAAGGAAATGCTGATTAATTTACGTACAAGCCTCAGCTATCTGCCCATACGGTAAACAAGAACCAGGAAGGAGATGAAAACAAAGCTATGTCTATTGATCCCAGACTCAGCGTGAAACAAGCATAATATTAAAATTAAACTGCTTTTCCCATAGAAACCAATGGGAAAGATTCTCAGCCAATCAGATATCTTACCTGGTAACGTCCATAAAGTAAACTCAAAGCCAGCCATGGCCAAAGAAATGTTGGCCCTCCACAGCTATTTCTTTGATATGTAAAATAAAAATCAAGCATAACATTGCAATGACATTATGTTTGAATATCCAAGTTAGGGAATGCAAAGGTTAAGGTATAAATCTCCCACACTGAAGATAGTGATTTGCTAAGTTGCACCTTAAACATCATAATTAGTAATCCATTACATCAAATGGCCAGAATTATAGCTTTATGAGGGCATAAGCAATGCCAGCTTCTATTCTAGCAGTACATCCTATGTGATGTTAACTGCTATGTTAGAACCTCTGCATTTGCATGCAACCCAATTTCCTTGTTCCTGGTCCCCGTGATTTTCGGCAATAACAAATGAATATTGAATGTTGTTCCCATTTTTTCCCTTTTGTTGAAGATTAACCTGACTGTAGTGTGGTCAGTCCAGGTGTGCCATTGTAACTCTCTTGCTTTCCTTTCCCATCAGGCCCGCTTCATTCTGATCCTCTTGGTTGGATCCTTTGACGTGATCTGCGCCATCATCCTCATTCAGAGTCAAAGCATGATGGCCTTCCGAGTGGGCGGGGCTCTAGAAAGCCTCCAGTCACAGTATTTTATGCTGAACCTCTGTTTTTCCATGTTGACCTTTGATCTTCAGGCACAGGTATTAATACATTCTCCATTGCTTCCCTCTCCCACTAATACGGACCATAATTTGGAATTGGACTAGTGTATATAAGAGGCAACTGCAAGCCAGGTCTCCCAGGGTCTCACCAATTGACTTACTGTGCGATCATCTCTAAAATTTTCCTAATAATGCTTACCTCCCTAAGTACCCTTCATAGGGAAAAATGGCTAAAACCCATAAAAATAGACCTAGAAAATATTTTCTCATTGTCCTGCCAGACAAAACAGAAGCAGAATCTCATTAGGAAGTCAGTTTTCCCAGAAAGCCAGTGATTTCCTGAAGTATTGAAACTCGACTGTTTCAATTTTCTAACATAGGAAAGGGGTTATAGCAGAATAACTTTACAGAGTCAAGCTTTCTGCTTCTGTAGCGTCCTATCTGCTACCTACGCTTGGGAACAGGACACTGAGGTACGAGTGAATCACATTCGGATAAAGAACAACTTGACCTAGCAGAGCAATCAGGTCAAGATACCAGCGTGAAACTACAGATATGTAAAGTGAACCACAGAGGCCTGTTTGGAGAGAGATTGTACTTCAATACCTGAGCTACTTTATTACCTATACTTTCACCTGGGAACACATATATCTGCCCTCCCTGTTCTTTTGCTGAGCTGATACAGTGGTAGGGTATAGTATATGCGTATGTCTCCTCTGTTTGGTGCTGGCTATGTTTTCCTGAGAGAGAAATCTTGCCTTTTAAACTCTGCCCATCCATCGTTACTGAGAGTTTGTGCCATTTCTTTGGACACTGTTTGTGGACGTACACACTTTAAAAACTGTAATTTCACTCAACTTCTGCCTCTCACTTTTCAGCTCTGCCTTTGTGCTCTGCTGCTAACGAGTCTGGATAAAATCCCCCTCTTGCATAGCATCATCCTAGCAATTGGCGTCTTCTGGGCTTGCCTGAAAGTGACCGTGGGCATCATCGCAGTGAGTGTGAACCTCAGAGTGACTCCATGAACTTTGTAATGGGATGTGAACTCCTTGGAGGATGGGTTCTCAATCTGGGTTGCAAACACATACGATTAGGTCACTACCACTCTACCCTTCCTGTACTGCTGAATCAGAGGTGGGGTTCTGGCTGGACAGGAGGGAGACTCGGGGGAGCGGGGTTGGAGCAGATCCCAGTATGGAGACTGGAAAGAAGCATTAGAAGGCCCTGTTTAAACATAAATGACTATATTAAGATTGAAAATAAGGGCTTGTGAATTTAAAATTTTGGATTTGATCTTACTCAGGCAAAACTTCCATTGAAATCTTTGGGTGCTCAAGTAAGGAGTGCAGGATTAGAAGCAAAGTAGGTTAACCTCCTTTTGTCTGATACCACAGGGAAGGATTAAGTGTGATTCAGATGCATTGAGTGTTTTCACTTCGTTTCAACACTCTTGGAAATTCTTAATAGCTGAAAGATAGTTTTATAGTTGATATTAAATATATGCTCCTGGATGCCTGCAGTTGGTTTGTTTGTTTGTCCAGCTACACAGAACTAGCCAGAAACAGGGGACTTTTACAATACTACTTCCTTCTAGGTAATATGTCACATGAAATCAACCCTTACCTGTACCCTAGTTGCAACAGTTGTAGTCACCTCTTCCTCCTATTGCTGGGAAAGAATAGTACAAGCTACCTTTAAGAGTTGAGGCCAGGAAGTCAGGTAGTGAGACTCCTGTCTGCACTCCCACTAGCAGCTCCCCACATACCTTTGTAAAGTGTTAAATCTCTGACCCCCATTAGCTCTCTGTAGACAGACAGCTGGGGAAGTGGGAGAGGTGGCAAGATTGCATCACTTTCTCTCAGTGACTGGAAGTGCACAGCCACCAATTTGTTTTTCCACTACCACCTGTCAGCCAATCCTCAGAAACCACCTGGCCTCAGCAAGTAGCCTGCAGAAATCTCTTGGGCCTCTCTGAGTCACCAGGAGAGTGCGAGCATCAGGGTAGTCACTCCCTCATACATGCATTAGATGGAAAGCTCTGTCCTCACACACACACAATCTCTCACAGGCCCTACACGGAGGCAGTGCAAGGCTGGGTATCTCTACATTAGTAACAGCAAATGCTCTAGTGGACCATCTGTCGTCTTAGCCTGCTCAGAGCCCTGTCTACACTACAACTACCTCTGGTGGCACTGCACTGCAGGGGTAACAGTGCTGAACTGTTGTCCCCCATTGTCCCCCAGTACAGACACAGCCTTGCACTGCTCAGGAATAAGAGAGCTGGTATTCATGGTGTAATATACACCTGGTATATTTCAAGCAATAAAAGGGCAAAATCTCAGTGCTACATCTTGCCAGCCTGTGGCACACTCTGCTGCAGGGGTCACAGACAGGGCAGCTGGATTTCAGAAGTGCTAGAATGTTTCCCAATCAGATCCTTGTAGTTCTGCATTCCAAGGTAGGGGCACAATTCCGTCTCTGGCTTTGGGGCATAGGTTCATTGTGACAGGGTCAGGAAGGAGACTCCCTCCCCATCCCCACATGGATGAGCTTCACACATCAGCTCACTGCAGAGTATGTAGAGCTCTCTCACCTCCCTTTGCAGCAGTGGGTCTCAGCTCCTTTGCTTGGAGCCCTCAGCCTGCAAGATGTCACAGATAAGCACCTGCTCTCAGGTTGTGGTGGAGGCAGAAACATGGAGGCACATGAATCTACGACAGGTGTAAAAGCTTTAACAACAATAACCTGGAAGTGTCCCACACAACATGGTCCTCTCTAGAACATGGGGGAATCTCAATTCCACTCCAGCCCTTCCAAAACACCCCCCTGCCTCCACTTATGCACTGACAGTTGCCCCCATCTCACCAGGTTTTGGCCTATATCCTGCTCTTATTTTCTCATCTCATCTCCTGACTTTTGAATCCTTGCTGTAGAGTTTCAGGTACTGACCACTTGCTGGAGGCAAGATCCTGGGCTTGATGGACCTGTGGCTGGTCTGTCCAAACGTAAATCCTGTGGGGACAGTTATTCCAAGCAGGTGCGTGGGTCCTCTCTGACTCAGCACTTTCTCCTCTCCTTGATCAGACCTACTGTTCCGGTTGAGGAGGGCCAGAGGCCAGTCCTGGGGAGAGAGGCTCACTCAGGTGTGATGTGCATTGCACCCTTCCTCTTTCCCTAACCCTGCGCCTGAGCAGAGAGAGAAAACACTTTGTCCAAGTTAGACTTTTTTGCCACTCTCAACTCCCTGAATTTAGTCTTCAGGGACTTGCTTTCCCTCCAGGAAGAAAAAGATTGTCCACACCCTGCACTTTTCAGTCTGCAAGCTAGGTAAACATTAATGTTGTTGGAGCAACTCAGGGTGTACCCCTGGGAACCAGCCAGAAAGAGAGGAGAGAATGATTTTGAAGCATGTTAAGCAAACACCAGCTTCCAGGGAATTGTCCTTTAGTGAAAAGCTGGTGGCATCTCCATTTAAACAAGCTGTCAGCCCCACGGGGAGCTTTACAAGGCTGAATGAATTGAAGTTCAGGGCAGTGGAGGGTGAGTAGACTGGCTCAAACTGGACAGTAGTCAGGTGGGTGTCTACACTTCCCCCATACAGCCAGGCAAACACGCTTCAGTTCTGACCAGGGCCGTAATGATTAACCTTTTGTGGACCTGGCGCCAAACATATTTGTGGGCCCCCATTAAGGCAATGGAGCATGGCGCGGGGAGGTCAGTCCCCAGACTGAGGGACCAGCCAGGGGCATGGCATGGCAGGGGCGGCCCCGCTCCACCCAGCCCAGTGCGAGGGCACTATTTACAAACTGGCAGTTGCCAGATGCATAATGGCCCTGTGATGGCAGCATGCCCCTTCCCGTCAGGGGGTGGGCCCATGCCACGCCACAGAGTCCCCTGCCCAACACCCCCCCGACTCCCTATGACCAGAGCCCCCCCCAGACCCACTATGCCCAGCGCCTCCCTCCAGGCCTTCCCCAGAAATGCACAGCACCCTGCACACCACCACCCCTGCCCAGCACTCCCCTGCCCACAGCCTCACCACAACTGCCCAGCATCCCTCTCAGAACCCCCACTCCCTATTGCCCCAACACACAATCTTCCCTGCCCCCTCACAGCCCATCACCCCCGCCCCAGACTCCCTAGAGACCCACTCCCCCACACCCTGCCTCCCGGCTGCCCTCACCAGCCCTGCTGGGAGGTGACTGTCTGCTGGGCTGAGCCAGCAGCGTAGCCAGGGCCGGGAATTGCTCTATCCCTTCAGGAGTGGTGCCATCAGCCAGGCCAAGGCCTGCCCCAGCCAGGCTCTCTCAAGACACACTTGCCTGGACGGGCGCAGCCAAGACTCCCACACACACTCTCCGTCCCCCCAGGCTGAGACTGGCCCAGCATCTGCACCAGTCCCAGGCAGCTCAGCTCTAGGGAGACAGTCGGGGTCCCACAGGCCTGGAGCCAGAGATGCACTGGGGTCCTGCCAGGGTGGAGAAAGGAGCAGGGTCAGGGGCCCTAGAGGAACCCTCTACCAGGTGGCAGACAGGCCAAGAGGAGCAACTGGTGGGTGGGGGGAGCCAGCGGGGTCTCAGGGCGCAGTGCAAGTGGAGTAGGCCAGGGCCCCTTCTGAGCATGGGCCTGGCTCCATGGAGCCACTGGCACAATTGTAAACCTGGCACTGGTTCTGACCTGCACTATCTCCGGTCACATCAGTCCCTGTTCCCTCTCAAACAGAGCCCCCATCACTGTGTGGTGAGGAAGGTGAGCAGAGACTAGAGGGCAATAACTGAGACTTGCCCCTAGGGGTGCAGCAGTGAAATCTGAGCCCCTCTCACTCTGGGCAAGGGCAGGGGGCTGCTTTTGTGCACAAGTCTTAATTAATCTAGACGGTCTGACGTTGGGTGGAGGTGAGGGGACAATTAAGGCATATGCCCATTCCTGCTAAGGTGCAGCCCTGAATGAGGGGCAGGAGGGGACTTCTAGAGCTGAGTTAAACCACAGATTGGGACCAGCCATATGCCTCTTCAAAGTCTCCAGCATCCAGTTTTAAAGCTGCTTGTATCCAATTTTATGTTACAGATTTTAAAAGAGCTAAAACCTCTGGTCTGGATTTTTCTGAGTCAGAACATACCAGAAGTGGCTAATCTCGTCTACCTGCTCTACATGGTAACTCATCAAGTGTTTGTTGATCTAAAATAAGTCTGGGGACAAAATGTTTACATATTGTTGGGTCCTTGTGACTAGGGTGACCAGACAGCAAATGTGAAAAATCGGGACAGGGGATGGGGGTAATAGGAGCCTATATAAGAAAAAGACCCAAAATCAAGACTGTCCCTATAAAATCGGGACGTCTGGTCACCCTACTTGTGACAAAGCTCTACCCCCAGACCTGCACAATCCAACTCCTGTTAGAGGCAACAGGAGTTGTATATGTAGCCACAGCTCCCACTGAAATGATTGAGAGCTGCAGGCATGCCGCACCGTTCAGAATCAGGCCCGTAACGTTTATCGGCTAGCCAGAGAAAACACACCTAGTGTTAAGTTGCTCTTACGTTGATTGCATACAGGGAGCGGCACTGGAAGTCTCTCCCATGGCCACAGCATCAAGAAAGGAGGCAGAAATCCCCTAGCACAAGATATGCAGCTCTTGATAACACCACCCTCCCTCCCCCAAGAGGTGTCTCTGCATACAAGCAGCTTCTAGACCAGCTGCAGGTCCTCAGGGTCGGAATGTGCTGAAGATTTCCGTAGGCAGAGCAACCGCCACCCTTTCCTCCAGACACAGCTCAGACAGCATAGACACAGCAAACTGCAGTGCCAAGGTGCTTATCACTACGCTGCCCCATCTGCACCATTTGCACGAGAGAGGAGGTAGAGAATGAGCATGGGGAAGGGCAAAGCAGCTTACTGCACGTTGGAAGAGCCTGAATACTAAGAGGAGTTCATGTTTTTCACACCAGCCTGAGGGGTCACTGCTGGACAAGCCCCTTCGCTTTGGGTCTGAGCCAGAGAGACAGGGATGTAAGCCAAATATGGCAGTTCTGAACACTCCCACCAGACCCCTGAGCTTTCTGGACACATTCCTGTGCTATTACTTCTTGCAGCCACGCCTCAGTGAACCCCAGTATTAATCCCAGGTTTCTGACAGCCACAGGGTCAGCAGAATAATTCACGCTTCTCCAGGAGTGAAAAGCACCATGCCTGTACTTAAATAACAGCACGACAAGAACAAAGCCAGCTGGGAGGGAGGTTCCTTTGGTCAAAATAATCCATCCTCCTTGAGGAGGAATTGGCAGCACCGGGGAGCTCGAACAGAGGCCCTAGCCGCCGTGTATGTAAATTATTTAATTTCTGAATATATTATTCATTAAACAGAGATAGTTGCTTTAGCAACCCCACGATCAGATGGTCCCAGGCAAAATTCAGCACACTTCCTGGAAGCTTGGTGCAGGAGACTTCCCAGGAAAGGCAGGTCTGAGATTCTGAATGGAGACTTTTAATTTCTGTAGCAAAGTCATTTTCAGAGAATCAAAAATGAAGGATTTTATTCCATGTCAGTTCCCGCATCTGGGCAGCTTCACTCCTGATACACGAGTGACACAACAGCTCAGGGAAAGTCAAATCCACTTGCATTTCTGCGTTGCCGTGCTCAAGCTGTAACAATCCTCTCTTAGCAAGAGAGCCCACGGGGGAAGGCGTTAAGAAACAAGTCTCCAGCTAGGAAAGTTACCTCAAAATAATTCTGCCTGTCTCTAGCACCTTCCATCTGAAGACCTCAAAGTGCTTTACAAACATCAATGAATTAAGCCTCTCTTTGACTCTAGGAAATCCCTACTAGCAATCAGTTCACCACTGAAATGCAGCCACCTCAGGGCTGCTATATAGCACCAACATCCCCCCACCCCATAACAGTTAAGGACAGAAAGTGAAGAATGCAGCATAATCAACTGAAATTACCTCGCAATTCTTATATACAGAATTGAATCACCTAAGTTGGAATTTGGTCAGAATCTTGCTTGTACATCTCAGCTGGGCAACCCCTAGCACATGCTGGGGCACTAATTCAGTTCAGACTCAAAGGGAAGAGTGCACCAGCATCTCTAATACCACCTCCTGCATCCCTCAATTTTTGTAGAGGTCTCTCCTGGTATTAACGTGCCCAGTCCTGTGCAGCATGAGAGCTGAGTAGCTTACAGCCCCCAACTGGGACAGCTACACAATTTGATAAAAAAAAAAAAAGTCATTTTTAATTGAAAATAACCACTTTGCCCTCACTCTGTGCTCCACGCCCATTCAAACAAGGCAGTGACGGAATTTCACTCAAAATCATAAATCCTCATGGCAAGCAAAGCTGAGGGGGGGGGGGAAATGAGGAGGAGAGAGAAAGCTTGTTATAACACAAACAAAAATCCAACTACACCCACATGCGGCTTTGTAAGTGCCTAACCTTGGACGCTACAGACAAAGTTTGTCCAAGGAAAGCGTGGCAGAGAGTGCAGGATTGGACTTTGTGATTCTTGCACTATTTAGACTTTTCTGCTAAGTCATTATTGAGTCTGCAACGTAAGAGCCAGATTAGCTAATGAGATAAGGAATGTTTCTGCTTGAAAAATTCACAGCAGGGCCCTGCCCAAGAAAGGGTTTGGGATGATGTGTTGGGATGCTATAGTAAGAACATAAGAACAGCCACACTGGGTCACACCAAAGGTCCATCTAGCCCAGTATCCTGTCTTCCGATAGTGTCCAATGCTAGGTGCCCCAGAAGGAATGAACAGAACAAGTAACCATCAAGTGATCCATCCCCCGTCACTCATTCCCAGCTTCTGGCAAACAAGTAAAGTAAAAGTGAATAAGAAAATGGGTTATGTAGGAGCCAGAGATTTTAGGGTTTTGGGATTCGGTGTGTGACCAAAGCGGTTTCCAGCATTAACCTACTTAGAACTATTAAGAAAGGCAGCAGGGGCTACTGTGCATGGAACCATTTCATAGGCAGTGGTTGGAAGACCCCCATTGCCGGTTTAAGTAGAAGCACTGGAGAAACAGAAGCTAGAAATGGAAAGTGATTCCTGAAATAGGCTGTTTACATAGACAGATACTAATAAAAACCTGCAAGGCTAGAGAAAGATCCGTCAGGCTACTAGGAGAGTCATAAAGAGAACGTCCTTACCATTCATGGCAACATCAGTGCAGTGAAAGCCATGTAAAATCAGCTTTGTCCCCAAACCCTCAATGAAGAGAGGTAAGTGGAAGAGAGGGTCCTGGGTGTCTTGTGCCTGATATGGCTAATTTTTCAGTTTAGGGAGAGTGTTGTTTTCACATAGCTTTAATAACGCTATGAGTACCAGGCATAATGCCGTTTGGTTGCCATTCTGTATCAGATCAGTGCATGGCTGTGTGTGATGGGATCAGGCTGGAACAAGGCAAGAACTAAGAGATAAGTGGAGGAATGTGTTGGCATTAAAGGACATCTCAAGGGGAGGGAACAGAACTCCAAGCTGGAATGTACAGGGGCCTGAATAAGATGGGTGCAGCAGAAATTGAAGAAAGGGAAATGTTTGTTTCTCCTTCATTTTTTAATGTAGTACCAGTGAAAGGTGCAGTAGTGTTAGCCGTGGAGACTGAAGCACTGCCTATTTACAAAACAGGTACAGCACAGGAAGCAACATGACAAATTTCCTACCAACATTCCTCCGCCCTGCTCTACAGGGATCACTGCTGTAGCAAAAAGCAGTCTCCTTAGCCCATTAACTCTAGTCATTCTTCCAAGACTACTAACAAGCTGCTTGTTGCGGTAGTTTTTGTGATCTCGTGGGGTTGGACTAGGAAATCATTGTGTAACCAACACAAAACCAGAAGAAGAAACCCAACCACTTGTCATAAATGCAGCTCCCTCCCTGGCATCCACCGCTGCCTCTTCACTTCCCTGTTTTGGCAGATTGATGGCTTATTACATTCAATGGCAGCAGGTTTCTGTCAATGCAAGTGCTGATTGTTTGGTCTCTCTCCTTTTCTCCTCAGGTGATAAGTCACTGGGGCCAGGAACTTTCCTACGCCCTGGAAGCTGCCGTCATCATTGGCTCTTGCATCTCCGTCGCAATAAAATCTGTTCTGTTCTGGGCACTGCTCCATGTCTATCGCAGCTTTGGACAGGGGCTGAGAGAGAGAAGTGAGTATTTAGAGTATAAACTGGCCAGTGCAAGAAGACTGCAGTCTGTAGCATTTCAGCCACAATCAAGCAGGGAGTTTGTCAGGCAGGAAAGGAGATTTGGAACAACTGACAGTTTTATGACAATAGACAGACCTTTAACTACAGCAGATGCTTCTGTAAGCTCTAAATTTTCTGACCTGGCCATAAGCTCCTCAGCTCCTGCAGGGCAGTGAGTGACACATGCTCTCTCCATAAAAGTAACATCAGTCAAAGTTGTGTCTTAGCCTAGTCTGCAGTGAGCACCTGCCCGGAGAGTAGCTTTATGTAAGATTTTATTCATGCATCTAGACTACAGAAACAGGCACTTTTTATCTTCATAGTGCTTTCCAAACCTGCTGAGCCTCACAGGACCTCAAGAAGGGCAGCTTAACAGCTGGAAAAACAGAGGCACAGATTGAAGGGACTTACCAGAACAATTGGCACTGTTGGGATTTGAACTTGCATATTTCCATGGCCCACTCTTGTGCTTAACCACCCAGCCCCTCTTACATCCTTTCTATGGCAATACTAGAAGGTGGCTCTGACAATGACTTTCCCTTTCTCCTCCACAGTGTTTTCTTCCTATGGAAGGATTGACTCCTGAGGGGCAGCAACCCTGTTCGGTCCCATTTGGTGCTCTTATAGAGTGAAACCACAGCGGGAAGGATCACATCCCTCACCCTGCCTAAAAAGCATGAGACGACGGGGTCCATTTCACTGGGGGTTTATTCGGAACACTCATCCCAACCTGGGGAATTCAAGCGCTTCGCTTCTTTGGTCCTCCCATTTCACGGTTTGGTCTCTACACATTCCGTAGTTTGCGTTGTGCTTTCTCAGGTCCATGTGTCCAAGCAGTTGTGGCTGTGCAGCTGATAACTCTTTCCAGAGCCCTCTCTGCTTTCCAGACTAACGCCACCCCTTCCATTCCACCGTTGCTCTTGCTGACAGGATAGCACATCTTGCATTTCATTTCGCACTGCTGCAGCGACCACCACTTTGTGACCAAAGGCCAATAAGACGAGCACGTGAGTGGAGGTTTTATTAATTTACCACCATAGTGGAGATTAATTGCAGAGTTTAAAAGCAGAGCAGCAGACTGCTGTCTTCTGGCTCTCACATACACAACAGAGACGCAGGTTTTCTGATTGAGCAATGAGGCATAAGAGTGGATTGGCCTGCCATAGTTTCCCAGTGTGGTGTACAGCATTGTCCCCAGTATCACTACTGTGCATATCCTCTGTTGCACTACTGCAGATAGTAAATTTTTTTTTTTAAAGAAACAAAATGTTTCTATGATTATTACACATCTCCTGGCTTCTGATATGGCTGTGCAATTGCTTGTACCATAACAGCATGGGTAGGCCTCTTGCTCCTCAACTGTCATCTTCTTAAATTGAAATATTTTTTTTAAATCCAACTAAAAATTAGTTTGCAAAACTAAAACTCTGACTGTGGGAGTGTCTAATGTGCCATTTCATAACTGAGATTGATGGTTACATTAAGCCTTTAATACTATAAAAAAGTTTGATATTTTAGTTATTGGAAGCTTTTGTTACTGGCTTTGTATTTTTCAATAAAGCATAAACACAGTTTGGGGGTGGCAAGTGTGTTTTCTAAGGTTGTCAGCATGGTAATTTGCATGGGAATCCATCATATGGACTATGGATTGGAGCTACAACTGCAGTTTGTGTGTTGTGGGCAGAGATTCAGTTGGGGGGTTGATATTAGAAATCATGGATTAAGTGCTGAGAGTAAGTAGCTAGTGTAATATATATTTTGCATTTTTATGTATCGTTCCTTACATCAGAGGCTCTCAAAACATTTGAAAAATTAATCCTCTCTGTACTCCTGTGAGGTGGAACTACATCCACTTCACAGCTGAAGAAATGGAAGCAGATAAGTCAAATGATTTGTCTGAGGTCATACAGCACACAAGTGGCAGCACCAGGAGCGAACAAGGGAGTTCTGTCAGTGGTCTCTGCCCTAAGCCATTGGACAAATACACTGGCTTCGCTTCACTAAGATAAAATGTTTTCACTTTTATAAATGATTGCAGAAATGCAGAAAGCCAGTAAGATTTGCTCAATACATTTTTTTGAAATAAGCAAACTTGCCCTGGCTCTCTCCTCAGCAGACACTGTATGGTAGTCGCAATACTTCTGCTGCACAGCTAAGCTCTGCCAAAAATGTTATTTCAGTTTAAAAAAATGGACACCTTGTGAATATGTCCTTGTTGTTTACTATTCCTCTCTCACATCCTCCTCCTAACGTGATAGCAGAAATGGTTTTATAACTAGAAGTAACACAGCTGTGACTACACACACACACACACACACTAATCTAAAGAGTAACAAGCTACTTATTGAGTTCATTTTAAAAGCACATTAACAGCTCCATGAATGTCAAGTATCAGGGATAGCCGTGTTAGGGAGGGAGTCCGGTGGCACCTTAAAGACTAACATTTATTTGGGCATAAGCTTTTGTGGGTAAAAACCCCACTTTTATGAAAGCTGATGCCCAAATAAATCTGTTAGTCTTTAAGGTGCCACCGGAGTCTCTGAAGCCCCATAAATGTTTATTCTTTAGTTACCAGCTCAGCATAACTGTCAACATTAATATCTGAGCAATAAAAGCTTTTGTTAAAGCTAAGTTTTTTAGTGAATTCAGTGCATATGCAAGTGAGGGACAGGTAGGGTTGTTTGAAGCAGGCATCCCATGGGTTTGGACCATGCAAGTTTCCCCACATACAGTTACGCCAGTGCATTGGAGTCATGATCTGCAGCACACCCAGTTATACCAGTCCTGCACCCCTCTCACCGGCTCTGCCAATGTCCTCCAAGCCTGACCTGCAACACTTTCCAGCATGTCCCAGATATTCCAATCCTAGGCCACTCTTGAGCAGATTGAATCATTACATTCTAGGGTGAGACAAACAAAATCACTTTCACCAATGACTAAGACAAGAGTTGAATCCAGCTCTCGAGCTGAAAATCCAGCCTTACTCCAGCGGCAATCAGAATACAAAATCATTGATATGACAAGAATGGGATCATTTGTTCCCAACAAATGAATCCCAGATATTTTATACAGAATCTAACGGGACTACATCTATCAACAAGCTCTACCTTGGGCAGCATGGATTTAGGGTTGTAGCGCCTTTCACTTTCAGGTCACGGGTTCAAAACTGCCCTATGTCAGCTGTTACTGAGTAAAGCTGGCTGAAGACTTCATTCAAACTGTCAACCCAGCCCCTATCATCAGCATTCAAAGTTTCCCTTAATTGGATTCGAAGAGGCTAATAGTTCACACCCATGAAAATTGTAAGTGCACACAATAGAGGGAAGATAGGTTTTTTGTTTTTTCTTTGGTATGATCATCTGACCCATGGCTCTTTCCTCAGAACTGTTTCTAACCACAGATATCTAGAGCAATTGCTCAACATGCTGACTTCCCCAGCCCATCTTTCAAAGTTCTTGGCAGTACTTATTTCCATTTCCCTGGTTTTAGACTCTAATTTTTCTTCAGAAAAAGATCCAAAGGGACTTGGCTCAACAGTCCTTGCTCAGGCAGATCTCCTATCAAGGTCAGTGTGAGCTCTGCTTGAGCAAGGACCACTGCTTCAGGTGCAAGGCCATCCATTTTATTTTTACTACCATCTTCTCTCCTTACTGACTACCAGCCCCCTTTGAGATGTTTGAACTTGCAATGGATTATACCTGCTGGCATCAGACACGGATTTGGCTTGGGTGGGGAATCTAAATCTAAATCCTTTATTTAGGACACACCCCACAGAGAAGCACATGAATTTGGAAAACAAATACGGAAGAAAAGACATTTTAGGCCTTCCAACTTTGCAAGTGTTTGAATACAACAATAAGGCATGAATTGTTATCGTGGATATAAATGCCTGTCAAAGCATTTTAACAGCGGTGTTTATTGTGAGATAATCCAACTCAAGAATGCTATTGCAATTGCACTATATATTCCCCTCTCCCACCTTTTTAGTACACGTTGATCTTTGAAAAAAATGTTACACAAGGGCAGGACAACATCAGAAAGATAGTTCCCTACTGTTGTCTTCTTCGGGCCAAATTCTCCTAATTTGCACCCTTTAATACCCATTAATATTGGGGCTGCACAAAAGCAGAATTTGGCCCTATTTCTTTTAGATGAACTGGATGACATGATGGGGAGAGGGGCCAGGCCCCGATCAGTGAACCAAATTCTCCCCTCAGATATACACATGCAGTTCCCACTGGTTTAAATGGGAGTGGTCCAGGTAGCCAAATGGCCCTGATTTTATTGCTACTTTAAATACAAACTAGAAATGCTAGGTTTCTGGAGATTACAAGCATTCCTGTAAATCAGTTTTTTTATGAATATAAGTGGTCCCCTTTTGTGCTTCTTCCTCCTCAACCTGCAAGAAAAATTACAGGACGTATTTGTTTTTGACAGGGGTAAATCAAAGGGTTTTTTTTTTTGCCACTTAAAACCCAGTAATTTAAAACTGGAAATGTTATTTGGAACACACACTTTGACAAGAGAGAGAGAGCAAGCTTGTGACCCATATGTAAACAATTGTGGGAGTTATGCTGTCAGCAAGGTGAGTTCAGCCAAATGATGGGGCAATGCTATTCCCACACAGTAGAGGCAAGAAAAGGAATCACGGTCATGTGAAGGTCTGGTGTGGTTTTGGGTGGTGCTTTGGTTACAAATAGCAATGTTTCTCAACTGCTGAGACATGTCTCTGCACTGAGGAAGTGAAAGCCCTCCTGGCACATAATCTCAGGCATGTCAGCTCTAATGTGGATACATCATTCAAAACCAGCTACATTAACCAGGTGCAGCAAACACTGAATTTCCTTCACTGCTTGTCAATCCTCTTCATGTGGCCTGAGAATATGCACCAGCTGTTGCTTTGTTGGACAGGTTACAGGCTAGGCTAGTTGAGAAATCCTGTAAAGATGCCTTGGATTCCCAAGCTAATTAAAGATTCCTTAAGTATTTATCACTGGGTACGTCAGGATGAGCTGTATGGCATCAGAGCCGAATGTTCATTCATAAACTTCTTTGGGGTCAAATTGTCCTTAATTTCACTAGTTCTTTATCCCCTTCTCTTGTAATTTTTCTTCTCTTGGATCCTTAAGAAATTCAGTGTAGCTATATGAACACAATGCTTTTGTTTTAGCCTATACAGCAAATGCCAGAAGCTTATTTTGTACCTTTCCTTAAAGATTGGAAGTCTTTTCTCATGAGTGCACACATGCTCAGTTCCACCTCCATATACCTGTGACACTATAGAAACTAGTGTTCAATATGTACCCTTAAACACACTGTACTTTTGAGAAATTACTGTGCATCTATTTCTATGATCTAGAGACAGGTCAAATGCTGATGCATAAAGCCAACTTTTTAAAAAAGTTTATTGAAAGGTTTGAAAAATATTTGATGTTTCAGCAATAAGTAACAAGTTTCCAAAGCGTTAACATGAAACATTAGGATTTTTAAGATGTCAGTATACACTGGATTATACTATGTTACATCAGTTTTAGTTCCTCAATAACTTACTTTTTTTTTTTTTTTTAAAGTTTTGGAGAGCACCAACTCATTTTTCCTTTCAAAGGACTAAGTTACAAATCTTAGGCCCTGTCTACATATGAAAGGGTTTGCCAGTATAGTTACACCAGCAACCCGCACACTAGTAGAGATGCAGCTTGTCTCAGTAAAAGAGGTCTTTTGCTGGTACAGCTTAAATCATTTCCACGAACAGAGTAAGCTATAATGGCAAAAGGAGTTTTTTGCCAGTATATCTGCATCTACACTAGGGCATTTGCCAGAATAGCTGTATCAGTAAGGGGTGGCGGAAGAATCATGCCTCTAACTGACATAGCTCTCAGAGTGGTAGCCGTGTTAGTCTAGATCAGCAAAAACGAGACTAATCAATTAAGGTGGGCTATTATTTTTTCCTCCTGCTGATAGCCCATCTTAATTGATTAGTCTCAATAGAGTTGGTATGGCAACCTCCATTTTTTCGTGTTCTCTGTGTGTGTATATATTATATTATATATATCTTCCTACTGTAATTTCCACTGAACGCATCCGATGAAGTGGGTTTTAGCCCACAAAAGCTTATGCCCAAATAATTGTATTAGTCTCTAAGGTGCCACAAGTAATCCTCATTCTTTTTGCTGACATACCTATGTTACTAAAAACATTTCAGTTTAGACCAGGTCTTAGTAACCTGCTTGTGTATGGCCAATTAGGAGAGATGGGTCTTGGAGTAGGGGTGGGGTGGGGCATTCTTACAATTAGATAAATTCTTAAAGTATTAAAACACAACTCACTGTTTAGGTTTTTTTGTTTAAACAAAGCTGGTAAGAAAACAGGATTAAGTATCTTGTCCAAAGTGAAAACTGAAGCATAAATCTTACTTTCTTCTCTGTAGTCATGATTGTAGCTCTCTCTATTCAGCTGTGTAGCAATCCACAGATTTTTGTCATCAAGGTGGCTTTCACTGGCAAAACTATGAAGAAACTTCACTCAGAGCCAAATAATGCAACTGCCTGTGTACGTTAGATTAATTTTAATAAGAAACATAAGTAAAATTTAGAGGGAGTAGTTATATAGGGTTTTAGAGATTACATTTTATGAAATGTACACTGAAAATTTAAGTTCCACAATTTGCTCCATATAATGAATGATATTTACTATTATAAAAAAAGCACAAATACAAAAGGTGCTAAAATGCTAGGTTTTAGCTTTTTAAAAAAAACAAAAAACCTGCTGTTCTAAACAAGGCTCATTTTTACTTATTTTGCCTTAACATTTTCTCATATGGTTTATTTTTTCACTTCCTATCCAGCAAAGCCTTTTGTTCATTCTCATTCATTTTAGTACATTTATATACTAAATGTTAAAATTAAAGGCTCTACTCTGTTCCTTTTCTCAATTATTGCATTTTTAAATAGGGAAATTTATCTTTTTCCGAAACAAAATATGTTTCTATAGCTCAGAAAGTAAACAGCTGTTCGAAAATTGAATACTTTGTCGGCTAAAAAACCCGTAAGCAACTTTAAACAGTGATATAACCATTATACTGTAAATTCAAGTGAAAAACAAAGATCTAAAGCTGTCTGAACATACTCAAAGGTGTCACAAATTTTGCTGGTCCAGACGGAATTCAACCAATATTCTAGCTAACAAAACATTTACAAACTGAACATGAATATATATTAACACAATTTTAGCGTGATTTACACCATTACCAGAGAGTTAAATCTGCTGCTTTATGCAGAGTGCTCTCACCTTGATTTGACAAAATTAAACAGACCAGGGCAACATGCAAAAAAAAAAAAAAAAAAAAAAAAAAAAAAGAGACATTAGCCCATGAATCAGAAGACTGCAGGGTAGGTAGAGCATGGGAATTAATACATCTCCCATTGTTACCCCTGACTGCACAAACACTAACAAGAGCAAGACAACCATGAAAGTTCAATAGAGCTTCTTTGAAATCCCACACTTAATCAGTAAGAAACAGATTCCTCTGCAATAATATGCTGCAGACTTCAAGATTAGCAGAGAACATCCATCCCTTTTAATGGTCTATGCAGAGATACGTGAAGATGCTAAGATTTGAACAATATGGTTATGAGAGACTGCACCACAGAGAACATAAATGTAAACATTATAACTGAGTTTGATTTTTTTTAGTAAAAGTGATTGCAGTACAAACTTTTTTTTCAAACTACTTGTTTTCATAAAAGCATGTACAATAAAATATGTACATAAACAGGTTAGAAACATTTGAAAGACTCTTAAAAAAGTACATACAAGACTTAAAATATCTTGAAGTGTGCTGAAGGCACCATCGCTACTATGCTGGGAATGTGTCCTGTTTCTGATCAGCCTATCAATGCAGTATCCCTTTTCTCCTTACTCAAAGCCCAATCCTGCAAGAAGCACACTTATCTTCAATGGGCATGAAGAGCATTCAGATCCTAATTTAGAACGTGAGACTAGTTAACATAATTAGTGGTTCAAAAGAACAACAATACAGCCATCCTAGAAGAGACTCTGCTTGTTGGGTCAACAATGAGCACTTGATGAAAAATCTGTAGTTTACAACCTCAAATGCTGCTGCTTATCCCAAAGGGTTAAAAAGAGAAAAGAAAAAACCCAAACCTTTTCTAAGGGTCACAAACATGCTCAGAAAGCAGTGAACTGCTCAGGCATAATTAGCTCATCAACAAAAAAAATGCCACTTTACCAATTTGTCCACCCAGACAGTTGTCAATGCTGCCTATGGGGACCCTAAATGATGCTAGTTCAAATGGGCAGAAAGAAAAAGGGTTCTCAATACTTACAAAACTATGTGTATTTTTTATAGTAAGTTGTATCTGAAGAGTATCTGTATAGTGGTTCTTTCCCCTAATTCTTACTATATTTTTATGGAAAGGCAAAATATTTAAGTAGTTCACCTGATGGGAAGACATTTGGACTACCATGCATTCATTTAAATTAACAAAGAGCACTGTAAAAAGAAAAAATCCTTTGAGTTTTAGATGAGAAGTCTTAACCCCGAAATTACAAATCTACCAAATTAACAAATATTTTAATGCCATTTTTCTATTATGTATCTGGGTACAACCTATAATGCTAGTCTGCAAATTACTTGTTACAATTGTGTTTGAGGTCGTTTGTAGACCTGTGTGTTGATATTGATTAAAAATACCAACCCATTATAAATTTAAAAAAATCAGATTATAAATTCTTCCACTCCTATTCTCAGGAGACAGGAAGCAACATGATATTTTCTGGTCATCAGCAGAGCAGACTGATATGGAGCTACATCACTATTTAAAAATATATGTATTGGTCTAGGCTGAACAAACATTTTTATACAAGGGATACTGCCATTTTAAGTTCCCATGAGTCTCATTAGGTGTTGACATTCAAAATTCTTCTTCAACAGCAAAGTGATTTTGTTTCTTCCGAACATTCCAGTGTAAACACTCAGCCAGGCTTTCAAACCAGTCGCTCACAGGATCTCGGAAACAGATCGAAGGGAGGGGATAGCAAGAGGTAGTGATGCTAATACTGCAATACAGGAATACCCTCAGTTAGTAAAGAGGGAGGATAAATAGTAGTAAAACTGTACATTTGTGGTTACAGAATCAAACAGTCCTGAATTCCCAGATTTTTTTTTTTTTTTTTAAAATACATCCTTGGGACACTGGCTACATCACTAAGCATTCAATCCGTTGGAGAATGGTCAATTTCCAAAGTCTGGCGGTGGCAAAGATGGGGCACAGTGCCTAAAATAATACAATGAGCAGAGTGCTTTATAAATGTTGAGAGATACTGTAGACCAAAGCTCTGGGGAGCAGAGGGTTCTAGGCCAACCTGCTTTGCCCATGATCCTCTCTCATCTTACCCCTTGCTGGGGTTTAAGCACCTCACCTTCAGACCAACTCAAAATATAACCCCTTAAAATATTAAACTGTCACCATGATCCTCAAATTTCAGAAATAAGGGCAGCAAATACTAAAGAGTCTAACTTTTCTACTAAAAGACCAATCACCAAATCTAAGATTGGGATCTCCGAGTCTTGCTGTTCACCTAATCTGTCCATCCCCTCCATTTTTCAAGTGGTCAGGACAATACAGAAGACTCCAAGTGCAAGTTCCTGGCAATTTTCCAATTCCCTGCCTGCCCACAAATATGAAACAAAGGCAGTGTGTCACACAGCATGACTGGTCTATCACGGAAAACACCACACTGAGCAGAAGACAATTTGGGGTTTTTTCTTAGCGTAACCTCTCTGGGCTCTCACATTTCATTGTATCTATCAAGAGGTTAAGTCCTTTCGGCCACAGCACTGTGTCTCCTGAGCTGCAGAATCCTGTCACTGAACTTAGCAAGGGCCCATCAATGCATCTGCTGTTGTATAAGTTTATTTGAGCACAACAAAGGGATGCATCTGCTCTTTACGATGTTTTATCAGCTTCACCAATGGCACAGGACACAAACATGGTCTTATCCTGAGAGGTACGGAGTCCATGAAACTCACATTCACTTCACTGGGATCAACAGGTCTCATGATCAGGACCACAAGTTGAAGTCCACAGAATTCTTTAAGGACATGCATTAAGTAATGTTTGTATGATTTTTCCTGACACTTGATTTGCTTTTAAAATGTGATTGAATATTTTTTATTTCAAGTGAGAAAATGCCTGAAACAATATAGCATTTTAAATTCAGCTTGAAATGTAAGGGTCATGATGACCTATCATAAAGCCCCCAATCATTTCCCTACTATCCCTAACCCAAGTTTGAAAGTGTGGCCACAGATACTTGTGTCAATATTATGAAGGAAGGCCATAACATCAAAGAAAAATCTTCACCTGTCTCCATGGCAGACTTCCTGTCTCTTCCTCCCATCAAATGAAACCCATGCAGTGTTCCTGGCATCAGGGGACAGCATGATCTGAGGAAGAGAAAAGCAGAAGACTCAAGAATGAAATAATAAGAGCTTTTGTAGCTAAAGGGCAAAGAGGAAGCACTCCCCTGAATATTACACTTTGTTATTACTCTTCAGTGATCTAATTGTTGTACTGAAATTTAGCTTCCTCTCCTGCCATTTTTTACTGAAAGGTTTGGCATATTATGGATAAATTTTAATATTTTATATACAATTTACTTCGTATGCAGCATATACGTCCCCTTGTAATATGTACACTGGAGCCTTTTCCTAATGATGGCAAACCTTTCAATAAACTTTTTTAAAAAGTTGGCTTTATGCATCAGCTGTGATACTACTTTTGACACCAGGATCTGATCCTTCACTGCCTTTCACCTTGTGTAGTCATCTACAGCTATGAAAAATGGATATAAAACACTATTACTAATTAGAATGGTAGTGTATTTACACCCACTTTGCATAGGTACAGATGACTATATAGGGTGCAAGTCAGTGGAGACTCATGGTCTAGAAGTTTATTCTTCTAAACAAGTATATGTTGCTTTAAGAGTACTTGACAAAGTTCTACAGTATTCAGTCATGTTTTGGCATGGTGGATAATAACAAACACATTCAATAGTTATCTCCATAAGTTTCTATCTTTAAAAAATGAAAGAACACAATTTAACCTTGAGCTCAACTCCTGCAGGAACAACAATGGGTCTGAAGGACAGCGAGTGAGGGCAGATTGGGGTGATCATTATTGCAGGAACATTTGGATGAATCATAGATGCTCCCGCTGCAGCCGCGTAAGCCGTGCTACCAGTTGGTGTGGAAACGATCACGCCTGTGAAGGGAACAAGAGTTTTATACATGTGGCTGCTTGGCTCAATGCTGTTATTTAAAAGGAGGCTAAGAAACAGGACTGTTGCACTTCCTTCATTTGAAAATACTTAAAAAGCTCTTTCTGACTTTAGTCATTGGCTGGATTTCTCCTCCACTCAACACAGGTGTAGTAGAGGCTCGAATTTTTAGCTAAATGCTTTAACAGATTGCTTATAAAAAGTTAAATTGGTGAAACAGAAACACCTAAACCACACACTCACATTTCATATGACAGGTGTGGTAATAAACACATGACCAGGAGCCAGAAACATTTTCCCAATCCTAGCATTGACACAGACTACACCTCTACAGCCTTGGGCGAGTCATGTAAAACTACTGTGCCTCAGCTTGCCCCTTTGTATAATGCAGATATTTATTTTTCTTAGATGGATAGGAGAATTAATGTTTCTGAAGAGCTTTGCAGGTGAAGTGCTAATATTAAATAAGTGGTGACGTCATTAGAAGATCTTAAGAGTTCAGCAAACTCAGACATTCAACTCCAGGATCTTCCCCAAACTTCTCCCCCTCCCACCCTTGCCTTTTGTCCCTAATTCCCCTACACAAACAAGTGATGACTTGACACTAGGCCTCCACATAATAAGATACAATCTGTAAGCCTCTTTTCTGCTTTCAGTGCTGCTCTATGGACTGCAACAATTGTCTAAATGAAACTCACCACTCCTCTGCACACCTAGTTTTCAACAACCCAGGAGCAGAAGCCAAGACCTTGATTTCTACCTCGTAAAAAAATGCACCCTTTTAGAAAAAGGTAGGAGCAACCTAAATAAGAGCTGATTACCTCATACTGTTAAGACAAGGACAGGCTGTAAGCTTTTTGATTATGAAATGGACTTACCATCACCTTGCACTGTGGTTATGAGGTGTCCATCTAGAAAAACATCCACATTGGAAAGGTAGGAGGAAGGACCTCGATCCACAACAACTTCATTTAGGACCTGACATAACGTACAATACCACTAGTTAGTTATTTCCCTGCCAGCATATCTGACAAGTGAGCAGTTAAGTATATCTCCCAGATCTTTGAAAGGTTAACACCCCCCCCCATCCACCCCATTACAATGTCAGTCTAGCTTAGTCTTGGAGTCACATACTTTTGTTTTAGTGATCACCAGTTGTAATGATTATTTGGTGCAATGAATCAAAAATGACTTTCCAAAAGCCAGTTTCCATTAGTTTTGATGGATTTTCCCTTTGCTTATATGAATCAGTGGAAGATTCAGTGGTAAAGATTACTGTAAGTAATTTCTTGGTTTTCAAAAGGTAAGGAAACCTCTGGTGCAGATACAGAATATTACAGAAATTAAACACAATTAGGTTGCTTCTGCACATTCCACCCACCCTTTTTTCATTATCTTTAGTAATTATTCTGGAAATAGATATCATAGGTGTCATAATACTGGGTTAATATAATTGGGGTAGACACAGTACACAAAAGAGAACTGGTGATTATCTCAAGTGAAGAGTGAATTATTTCTTAGTTCTTTTGCTTATTTCCCGTTTTATGCTATTCAGACCTGATATTGCATGATTTGCTTGCCCATTTCCATCTCTAGACTTGTAGAGATCACTCCATTTTCTTCAATACCATTTTGTATCAATGTCTTCTTCTCTCTGTGTTCCTTTACTACTTTCACTTTCAGTCTGCTCCGGAGAACAAGCGCTGCATTGCCTATAGGAAAAAAATAAGTGAAGAAAAAACACACACACGCACTAGAGTGGCACCTACTACATTATCAGGAACTGCACCATTTTCACAGTAAACTGGTAGCAGTCACTGTGAAATGTTTTTCCCCATTTTTCAGTTTCTTTTGCAGGAGAATTTTCCATCCTTTGTCTTAATTAAAAATAGAATTTTTTTTGTAGGAATGAGCAAAACTTGAGTCAAATTTGAGTAACATAAGCATAAAAACTCACTGTCCCCCATATGTTTTAATAAGAAATCTGAGAATTTACATGTACATAACCTAAACCAGCTGAAGATAGAAACTTTGTATTTGGCTTGGGTGATAATGCTCAGGGAGATGTAAGTAAGACAAGCATGAAGACAAATCAGTTCATTTTTATAAAGGTATGAACTGTGAAAGACAATTTAGCAACATGATAATTCTGTTAATATTTTTGGATGTCTTAATTTTGGGGTGCAAGCTGAGCAGCTTTATTTTCCAGCGAACAGTGGCATCAGTTTTTTTTTTCTTTTATTTCAAACACACTTTAAATACCAAGAACTACTGTAAATGCAACTTTCAGGTTGAGAAATTAAGCACTTGAGAGTCAAACTTCAAAAGTTAAGATTTTTCCTTCAGTGCTAACTCAGTCACACAGCACATGACTTTCTATTCCATTTTACCATACTCAATGTAAACTCGAATAGTTTACTATTTAACATATCAATGGGCTATATTAGATTCACAAAATAACATTCAAGAAGAAACTTTAATTTTTTTGAGTTTTCTGACTTTTGGATGCTTGATTTCTTACCATTTTAACATGGCACTGTTTACAAAAACAGAGAAGTTACAGGCGGTTGGGTCATCTAGTAGCGTATGTCCATGCCATTAGATCTAGGTTTTTGCATTTTATACTCATAAATTGTGCAAAATATTAGTTATATATTCTCTCCTTACACACCACAACCAAGTAAGAAGTGATTTCTGGACCATTCCAACTTTACAAATCAGTGAGGAAAACAATACTGAAAGTTAATAAAATATCTATGTATTTATTTTTGATAGTTCAGCTGAGTCCTAGTTTAAAGAAAAATTCTAACAAGACAAATAAAAGGATAACTCTCTAAAAAGCAGCAAAGACATTAGAAGACTTACCTTCTATAACTTGAGTAACTTGGGACTGAAAGTTCTCAAAGTTAAAGGGGGTGAGAAATCCAAGAGATCCCAGATGAAAAGCCATAACTGGAGGTACACTACCCTGTCAATAGAAAGAAGAATTGGGAAGCTGTTAAATGTCGCACAAATCAAACATTTATGTTATTTCCATGTTTTTTAATGTGTAGGAGTTACCATATCTGGTGTGCAAGAGGTAGCCCAATCTGTCTGCAAATATCTTAATTACGGATTTTACTTCAGTTGTGCATAATAGTAAAAACAAAGGTATAATTCACCTAAGTAGCTCTCATGCTTTTTGGATGAGAAGGGGAGACTTGGCAGGAACAGAATAAAATAAACACAACATGGCAGAAAACATCAAGACTGTCTCTAACATATAGAGGACTTGTTTAGGGAAAGGACCTCTAATAACTATTCCCTATAGAACTCACCTGAAAAAGTGAAGAAGCATAAAGCAAGGTACCATCTCCTCCCAGGCATATGATAAAGTCTATCTGATTGGAGATATCATCATAATCTAGAGGATAACATTGACAATAAAGGTTTAATTTACATAATGTATCAAAAGGTTTAAATTTATGGATGTAAATTTGGTGCAGCACACTGATGTTAATTTACAAGTGTAAATAAACGACAGCAGGCTATCAAAACAACAGCTACATGGGTTTATCAAGAATAGGTTTCCATCAGACAATTCTGATTCATTTGAATGGATCACTAAGGAAAAAAGATGAAAAGGCAGTAAACCTCGATTTTAAGAAATCATTACTGTACCTTCTCTGAAAGTGCAAAATTTCTTCTTCACTGGTCCAAAATTATCATCATTAACTATGGCTGGGTCTTCTAGCACTTTTTTTTCTACATAAACTATCATGTTGTTCTCCTAAAAGAAGCATAATTATTTACTAAAAAAAAAAATCTATTAATGAAATGACAAGCACCTGACCCTCAGCAATATTCTATTAGTTTAAAACATATAATGATGTAAAATATTACAAGACTGATTGCCTACTTCTGTATGTAGTGTTACAATCCTGTAGCATTTAAGCATTACACTTATTGTTATATGAAGGCCACATAATGATTGAATTAATGACACTAAACTTTGGAATTTTCATTACATGCCTGTGATATGGTAATGCTTGCTAATATTCTTCTCAAGGCATAACGAAATGAATATTTTACCCTATTCATCTATGTTAAAAAGCAGATTCCTTTAAGCTAAATTAAGCTGAGCTCTTACAGCAAGAGAGTCACTTGTTTTAAAGTTTAACAATTTATTATTTCTGTTGTTCTCTATATGTACTGACTTATTTATTCATTTATTCATTATTTATTTGAATTACCTCAGTAAGATATACACAGAGTTCTTTAAAAGGCTGGAGCAGACTGGCATCGCGAATCTTTTTGATAACAAGGACACTCTTTGGAGGTTTGTTCCATGTCAACCGCTGACTTGCTGGGTCCTGAATATGCCTGTGGAAGGAAATCAACAGTATAATTATTATATGTGGGAAAATGGATTGTAATTTCATTACCATCAAGTTAACAGTCCCCTTTAGTCAAAGTATGCTGGATTAAAAGAGAGGTAAATAAATCATGAAAAACCTTAATACGATAGCTAAATTTAATCTAGTAAAGAGATCAGATTGGCTACAATGCAACACCACACCAGCTTTCAGAAAATATGTGATTGCACTTTTCATTGAGAACATTCTGTTCAGTCTTTATTAAGAAAATGTTCTAAGTTTTAATCATGAGAGGTCCGGAAAGATGCAACTAAACAATTATACAGTGATTTATAATTAAAGCGGTTTTCTTGGAGCCAAACAGCACTGCTTTATACTGTATAGGGTTCTGACTAGACGGACCATTTTTCTGCCCCAGTATAGTAATTCTTATTTCCCCACTGAGTTGACAGTCTCAAGTAACATTAAGGTGCCCACTCCTGCAGGTACAAACATGCTAGAGAAGTTTGAGAGCATGGGTCCTTTGTTTCTGCCGGGAGCATGATAGCTACTAAAACCCTTTCTTGAACTACAAACCACTCCACAAAGGGTGGTGTCTACACAGCAACTAGGTACCCATGGCTAGCCCATGCCAGCTGACTTAGGCTAGGATCGTGGGGCTTTTTCATTGCTGTGTAGACTTCTGGGCTTGGCCTGCAGCCCAAGCTCTGGGAACCTCCCACCTTGCAGGTCCCAGAGCCAGGGCTGCAGCCCGAGCCCAGAAGTCTACACAGCCATGAAACAGCCCTGCAGCCCAAGCCCCATGAGTCCAAGTCAGTTGGCAAGGGCCACCCATAGGTGTGTAGTTGCTGTGTAGACATACACAAACAGACATCCAGCAACTGTGCTCCCATGTCTCTTGCATTAGGGGCCACTCCACTTGGACTATCAGAGTGGTGAAGCATTCAATTGTAAACCTGAGAGCGCAGTAACATGAAAGACTACCTATGCTTTTCATCCAACACTATAATATTCAGCATGGGTCTATATCAATCTAAGGAACAGTAAACACAGTTTTCTCTCATATAATTATTTTAAAGGTCTGTTTCCCTTAGTATTTTGATACAGCCACTCCAATTTACATACCAAGCTTCAGCCAAAACCATTTATAGCTCAATTTTAAATCCTATAGATTATCAATCCTACAGTTTTTCTTCAGACTTGAACATAGCCATGAAATTCATCCAAAACGGCAGTAGAATAAAAAGAGGGAAAGCATTTTAATCAATGAGACTCTCAATCTAAAATAATTAAAATCAAAACTTGTCAAGAGTTGTAAAGGGAAGTTTTAAATATTTCAGCTCTAGTCTGGGAAGTTCCCTACGTAAACATTTTATATTTCCTCTTCAGAGATATTATAATAATGCTATTCAGAAAGCATAACTAATTAGCTTAGCTAAACAGCTGTTCAAGTTATTCTGTTCCTACATAAAAACTTCACTAAGGTTCTTGCTGGATGACAGTCCATATTTTCCTTTAAAAAAGAGTTTTAATGTCCAATTCATTTTTCAGTTTGTCAAACTCACTTCTAATTTTACAAAAACAACCTTAGCCTCAGATCTAATCTAACAATTAAACCAATATAACTTTTTGTGGATTTTTTGGGAGGGAAAAATCTGTAATGGAACCTCAGTTGCAACCCTAAATATGAGGCAACAACTGTGGCTCCATAATACATTTAGCTGATTTAGGGAACACATCTTTATTCTGCCCTATTTCTTTAGCATGAATGTCTAAAGCTAAGTAAATAATTTCACACTTGTGCTTAGCAGTTTATAAGCATCTCATCTTTTTCCACATGCTGTAGATGTAATCTAGGCAGAAAAGTGGATTAATGCAAATGCTGAACAAGCCAAATTTGCAAATAGATTTGGAATAGCCATCTTTTGGAAGATAGAGGTTAAAACAAACAGCTGTTTTATACCTCCTGGCATCTCCAACATACATAGTATCAAAGTTTCATTAAGCTATCCTGAATTGCAAGATAAAAGCTGAAAAGATCAGCTCCTATATCCAGAATTGCTTATACGTATATTGTATGTACATATATAGCATTAACTACAGACTGTAGTGAGATACCGAAACACCAAGTACATAGTCACTGACATAAATAGTGCTGTATTTTTTTTTATATAGATGTAACAGAATGTAAACGTGAGAACAGGGATCAGAACTCATCTACCCCATACCATCTACAAGACCTTCAGTTTCCTCCATCCTTTTCTTTACTATATTTAATCTTATTAGATGTTTTAGTTTTGAAGACAAAGTATTTTATTTCAAAGGTCATCACAAACTAAGGTAACTACACACTTTCAAATCTCCTCCAATTTCACCATCCAACTACTAACAACTGTTTTTTAAAAATAAATCCTGAAAGAGTAAGGAACTGAACAATGAAGAAGTCACAAGCAGCACATTTGAGATTAATTTTTAATTGCTGCAAAAACAACTACAAAGGGGAAAGGGATTCAAATTTTACAAGTCATTTTCAACATTAATGACCACGAAGGAAACAGTATTGTTTCTCCTCTACACATTTTCAGAAAGTAAATTAGAATATCCTCATATCTGTAACAAAGAGACAGGATAAAGACATTTCAACATAATCAGGCTGGTTCTCTGTCAGCTGTAAGAACTGCAGATTGTATCATTACAATGTCTCTTAGTAATCTGCGAACACATCAGAATTCATATGGACTTTATTCAAACAAACAGCTTATTATTTCACTGTACTCACCATTTCCATGCAATTCTATTAAATGAGGGATCATTCATAACATGCTTAAAGATTTTCATGGCTTTCTTCAAAAGTTGTGCAAGTGCTCGAGAGAAAACTCCAGAAAAGGCCTTGACCTAATCATTTTTAACTCAACTGCTACCTTAAACAAATCATTTTTGTCTGAAGTAGATATCCAGTTGAACGTTTCAAATAGTTCTGATAAAATGTTTTTGCTGCTTCACAGAAAAATTCCTTATCAAAGTGCTACAAAAAAGTATTTAGACGCATCCTAATGTCTTTCATTTGCAAAAACCCCTTTCAAAAAAGTTTAACTGAGCCTAAAAGCTACCAAAAAATATAGCATTTAAACAAAAATATAGTATTTGATTTCATTAAAATTTATTCCATTCAGTCATTTCAACAGCTTTTCCATAAACAAACTCTTCAATTCTGTCAAACACTAGCAATGTAAAAAGACTCAGATTTTGTGTTTTTATACAAACTGCTGCCTTTGCACTTTATTCTAGGATTTTCTGTTACATTCCTCTTGCTGAAAGTATTTTAAATGACAATCTGGAAAAAATCTGACTTTAAAAATACAATTCTTAAAAGCTGAAACTATCATTTACAGTTTAGATTTCTAAACAGCCTTTCACTCGGATGACCTGAGAATGTCCTTATCTCCCCAGCAATTCTGAACACTGCATGAGCTGTCTTTTTCTTGGCAATCAGAGTGCTCTTAGTACTGCCTCCAGTCTCTGTACTGGACTAATCTTGACATGCTATCATTATATTGTACAGCTCTGGGTCAGCCCATGGGGAGGAGTATATTTGCCACAATCAGGTGGTGAAATACATGATGTAAGCAAAATTTTAAACAAATTACAATCAGAGCCACAGACTCCTGTTGACAGAGGGCAAAAGGAAGTTAAAGACCTGCCTACACATAACAATTTCCTCCACACCCTCACTGAAAAAATCACCAACACAGTTTGAGGAAAAATTACTACTTTAAATGCACATTTAAAATAAGTTGGTGGGTGAACTGTTACTCTAATTTTTAAATAAAAAATGTACAAAGTGAAGTGCTCTGGATTTTTAAAGAGATGTTTACCAAGATGGTTAGTCCAAATTGGTATTTACCTTCTCTCTCATCCAACTCCTATTTGCCAAATTAGGAATGAATTCAGTGTCTGCTCAAGAGCAATAGGCATTATTTTTATGCTATGCAACTGATGTCCACTGGCCAACACCACCTGAAGAATTGTTAATGCCTTGTTTCTGCACTAACTTTACCAGCAGAGCATGGGATAAGCAAAATTGCCTAGTTGAGCTTAGTTTCACCTACAGCAGGTGTGATAGGCAAAGCGCTTCAATCCATGAGCATGCACCTACAGTACTATAACTGCATGCTCATGGATTGAAGCGCTTTTTATTTTTTTTAATGAATTGTCGTAGGTCTGACCCACTGCAGCATGTTGCACAGCCATTATTGTGGTCACAGACTGCCACGCTCTGATATTACTCTTTTCTAGGCAGGTGAAAACTGGCTTTATATTGGAGGTTAAAGATCCAGAATTGGAGGATATAAATGTGGCTTGACAAAATTATTCTACATTTCACACCTAAGCATTTGATGGTTGATCTAATCAAACTATGTAATACCTCAATTAAATAAGTAATCTTAATGTATTTCTAAAATAGTTTAATCTTGTAGTACAGCTTCTCTAAAGATACATTTGTCAGGATTCTTTGGTTTTTAGCTTCCTAGCAGAATTACAACTGAATAACTAACTTGTAACAACTTTTCCTTATTTATATATAGGGTATATTTATGGCCCACATTTGCCAATTTTCCCATAAGTTTATTTCCAGTTGGCAAAGGGCATGAGCCATTTCACTTAGAATAATGCAGGGAATGCAAACAGTATTAAGTACATTACTTATATTCTGGGAAGTCACACAATCTGTAATTCTTGGTATCTGATGTGAATTACATAAAAAAGAACTTTTGTCACTGATGGAGATTGAGCTTCATTGGAAGGGATTCTTTTTTTTAGCACAATACTATCTGATAGTGGTGGAATCCTTCTCCATTGATTTGAAGTTTAAAGTTATAATGGAGAGAACTGTTTTCTGTAAAGAATCGCAATATCGTGAATTTGAGGAGTAGTAGATGTTTGAAAATTGAGGTTGTTGGTGTTTTTACCAGATCTCTCTCTCATCCTTTATTTTATTCTTTACTGTTGGCATTCTTGTGTTACTCTACCTGTAAACTGACATTTTTCTCCATTTAAAGATTGGGGGGGGGGGGGACGACACACACAAAGATTTGCATAGGCATTATAAAGTGCAGAAACTGCTAACTGGTATCACAGTGTGGTAAACACTTCCCCTGTGCTTCTTCGTTTCAAGCTGCATCAGACCCTACACAGGCACTTCTTAAGGTAACTGAAAAAAATCTTTGTTTAAGCACTGGGTAAAATACAGTGGATATTGATTAAAAAGACAGACCAAGATATTCTCCTGAATGTAGGATGATAATACTGTGCATTTGAAAATGAGGTACTTACATTATAGTTTTAGGGTTTTGCAGCATACATGCCTTTGGTCCAAATGTGGTCACTGGGCATGGTCCATGCAAGGAGCGTGTCCTCCTGAAAAATGAAACACATGTAAGGAAAAGCAGAATATAATTCATTCCTACTTCATTATCCAAATTACCTGTGTCTTTGAAGTAGTTAATGGTAAAAAAAGAAGAGTGGGGGAAATTACATGCCTAAAGACTCAGTATGCAGCTGATCAGCAAGTCAGTGTAATTCTACACAAATAACTGCACACACAAAGTTAAAATGCAAGTTGCTGGTATCTACAGGGCTGCATTTGAGCACCATATGTTGACTTCAGCGATTATTGCAGTTGAAGCATTAGTAGAAGCTCATCTAGTCTGTGTATAGCATGTAGAAATACTACTACACTTCTAGTATCCTAGTACTGTACCAAGCAGACTTACTTGACTTGTTCTAGCTTCAGCTCCATTCCCTACACAGGAAACACCACAAACTCAATAATGCCGGAGTGACAGTGAAGTTTCCCCTACACAGTTCTGCCAGTGCACGTCAATCCTGACCTGCAACATTCCTGTTATTTCAGTCCTGGTTTTCTCCTGAGCAAAGGCTAGTAGATGTGCTGTTTTGTAATGGGACAAAAGTCCACTAGAGATAGTAGGTGAAGATCAAACTCACTTGACTGTGACAATCAAGTCTTGAGCATAAAAATGAAAGACTAAAATCAACAATATAAACCTCAAATTCTTCTCGACAGTGTGAAAAGTGAAAGCATATATTGTTAAAAAACTAAACTCCCATATCAGAATTTAAAAATTGTAATTCTTGAAAGTCAACTGTTAGGTTTTTTTTTTCCCCCTACACTACTGTAAAGAATATGAATGACTAGTAGACAGGTTTTTCCAATCACACAACATGAATCCTAAACCAATCCTTAAGCAACAACCACCAACAATAAGAATCTAGAGCAGGGGTAGGCAACCTATGGAATGTGTGCCAAAGGCAAGCTGATTTTCAGTGGCACTCACACTGCCCGGGTTCTGGCCACCAGTCCGGGGGGCTCTACATTTTAATTTAATTTTAAATGAAGCTTCTTAAACATTTTAAATACCGTATTTATTTTACATACAACAATAGTTTAGTTATATATTATAGATTTATAGAAAGAGACCTTCTAAAAACGTTAAAATGTTTTACTGGCACGTGAAACCTTAAATTAGAGTGAATAAATGAAGACTCGGCACATCACTTCTGAAAGGCTAACAACCCCTGACCTAGAGAAGAGTGTGTTCGGCTGTTAGATCGACCAGGTGAGCTTTTTAGGTAGTGCAGCAAAGTTCCTGAAGTTACAGCACAACATTAAGACACTACGCCAAACATGAGACTCTCAGCAAATTTTTGAAGACGGCTTTACTAAAAGACAAGCAAAACAGCACATATATTCCAGTTGTAATATTGCCCAGCAAAACAATGTCTGTGTTCTGTCTTTGTTATATAGTTCAATAGTTTCATGGCCTTCACTAAACATTTTGCAACAGAACAAGTGTGCCTAGTTAAATATTTAAAATACTAAGAAGGAAAACTACCAGGGCTTCCTTCATACTGGATCTTAGGACATATGCACTTTAAATGATAAAGTATTTTAGCACAAATTAAGTGTTCTCCAAACAATCAACATACAAAACAGCCGTAGATACACATTCAGAACTCCAAAGCCAAAGACCAAACCTATTCTTTCATATCTTTTTATTTTCTCAGGCCATGCTCCAAGGAGACACTGCAGTAACTGTTAGTTTTTATGATTAGACAGCTGTAAAGACTGCCTTGATTCAGTTCCCAAAGGACTTCAGTCCATATAACCACAAACACATTCATCCTAATTCAGCACACTTGTTTCCTAATTTTCTTAAAACACTATACCTTCGTTAAAGCAGATCCTACAGAAAAGGCAACGGTATCCAATTTTAGAACTAATAAGCTATGTAAAATGATTGATACATATTGTATAGATACACAACACCCACCCCTAAAATATATTAACAGGTATGCATATTTAAAAAGTACCCTATATGTCTTCAACTGAGACATGCTGTGTGATCCTTCATAACCATTTTCAATAACATACAGGTCTTGGGCAATGTACAAGCCAGAATGATTTAATCCCCGTTGTATTAATTTAGATGGAATAAATGGACCAAAGGTGTTAACACAACTTAATCAATGGCCCTTTCTCTGGCCCAATCTGGTCAGGACATCCCTCAGGATGAGAATAAAAAAGGTCCAGGGACTGAGGAGATAGTGGGGGTGCCAGACATGATGGTGAAGCTTGCTCAGTAGCTTTGGTTTGTTCTCCTTCAGTGTTCTTCCTTTACCCACCCAGCCCCTCCAAAAAAACCTTACTTTTAAGGATCCAAAAAGTGAGTGATGGGTAGAATAGCCCACCCCCTCATTATTTTGTCCACCAATTAGGCCTAATATCCGACACACCAATTTTGGTTCATTAACTTTTGGCTCCACATATCGGTTTTTAACAAGCATAACTTCAACAGTCCTTGGATTATATCAGTGTGGCATCTTTGGTTTTGACTAATCCAGTTTCTCTGGTTCTCATCCACATCTGTTGTTATAGATTGTGACATTTTATGAATTTAGCCTCACTTCTTACAAACTGAACTCATGATTACGGTAAATTTGTAGACCTTATCGCAACAGCCCCAATCCTGCAAACACTTAGGCACTTGAAACATTAAATCAATGGGACTGCTCATGGTAGTAAAGTTAAGCATGTGCATATTTGCAGTATCAGGGCCTTGTGCATGTCCCGAATTACTAGTATTTCTCTTACAAAAGTTTTGTTTGGAACATTAAAAAAAAGCTTCCTTTTCTCTCCACCACCAGCCACTGAAAGAATTCTTGCATAGTCAAAGGGCTAAAGAAGCCAAATTAAAGGGCAACTTCTGATAATTAACTGAATTATGTGGAAAAATACTATAAAGTGATGCAAACAGGTGGCCAGTGACTAGAGAAATCTTTCAGTACCATCACCACTGAGAAATAGTGGATTGGAATTATGCAATCACGTTTAAAGGAGGGCACACGGAGATACATAGACTATCAAATGCAAAAAATTCCTACTTTACCATCAGTCTGTCTTGTTTGTTTGTTAACATTAATCTTTCTATCAACTGCACTATGACAAAGGCAGTCACTAGTTGATTTACATAGTTTGTAAAGGAATCTCAAATGAGGGAAAACAAAAACAAAATTCACAATTTCTGGATTCAGCAATATTAGCATCTTCTCTCTAGTATAAGGGGAGGAAGGCAAGTGATGGAGAGTTGATGCACACACTTTTCTGCTGTGGACATTCTAGTCCCAAACCAATTTTTAAAAAATTATTTGTTGATAGTCTGTGGTCAAATCACATGAACAGATTGTATGGAATTTAAGAATGAATATGTCAGTATGTCACAGAGCCAGTAGACTTTTGATTGATAAAATATAAAACTGCATTTCAATAGCTTTTTCAGAGGATCAAAGTGCTTTACAAACATAAGCAAAGCCTAACATTGGATAGATACCCATTTAAATATTAACTTCAGGTACAGAGAGGTTATATAATTTATCAAGGTGTCACAGAAAGTTAATGGCACAACTGGGACTATAATTTAGTAATCTTGATTGCCATTAGGGTCAAAAGAGCTCCCAACCCATTTAGAAGTAGAGGGACTTGACAAAAAATAAACGTGGTAGTGAAGATGAGATGCCATGAAATTTTCATCCGAAGACTGATCTAGGTAGTATCAAATGTGATGATGTTTTGGACATAGTAATAAGACAATCTGGAGGCCTGGGAAAATGTGTCTACACCTGCAGCAGTGAGTTTCAGAGCCTGGGTCAACAGACTCAAACTTTTGCAATGGTGTTAAAAACAGCCACACAGATGTTCTTACTCTGGCTCTAAAACCCACCCCACTCCCCAGGTTTCAAAACCTGAGCAGGGGCATCTACATGGCTGTTTTTAGCACTGCAGTGTGAGCTCAAGTCTGTAGAACCCGGGCTCTGAGAACTGCTGTCACAGGGGGTTATTTTGGCAATGAAGACATGCCCTAAGAAGCATAAAGGACAGCGTGTGCAGGATTAAGTCAAAACACAGAGGCTCCTAATTGCACAGATAAGTGCAATTTTTGAATCCTTAGTGAAAAGTGAAGTGTGGAATTTTTGCTTATGGTATATTATGGTTTCCAGTATTTAACTGGAAGTAGCTGAAGTCAGTTACACCAATCAATTAAACTGATGAATAACAATTAACAACATGCATCCGATGAAGTGGGTATTGTTTGTTTGTTAACATTTCACCCACGAAAGCTCATGCTCCAATACGTCTGTTAGTCTATAAGGTGCCACAGGACTCTTTGCTACTCTTTCCTGAATTAACAACAAAGTGAGTTATACCAATTAATAGATTAATCATTCCACTGTGTAAAAAACCAGAGGCATAAGACAACCTGCCAAAGCATTTAGTTAACAATCTGGGTCCTTTCCTTGACAATAGTTAAGGACTGGTGAAAGGTAAAGTTAAACTCAAAAATCTCACTTCTATAAGACTTGGGAAATAATTTACAAAGCCATTTTTGGCTTGTTTAGGGATGTTTAACTCTGGTACAGACCAGAAGTCCTACCTTTCATATGGACCACAGCGGCAGGGGAAGGGATCCCTGTACAGGGAGTGCTCCCCCATCCGCCCAACACCCATGCACCCAGACCCTCCCACCAAACTTCACCCCCCACCCCCAGAATCCGACCTCCCCAGATGAGCCCCATTCTCCCTGCACCACCCCAATGAGCCACCCGCATCCAGAACCCCACCCTACCGAGCCCCAACCAGCTGCATCTGGACCCCTGCACTGAGGCCCCCACACCCATACCCCTCTGCTGAGCCCCAACCACCTGGTTCAACAAGGACAAGAGCAGAGTCCTGCACTTAGGATGGAAGAATCTCATGCACTGCTACAGACTAGGGACCAAATGGCTAGGCAGCAATTCTGCAGAAAAGGACCTAGGGGTTACAGTGGACGAGAAGCTGGATATGAGTTGACAGAGTGTCCTTGTTGCCAAGAAGACTAACGGCATTTTAGGATGTATAAGTAGGAGCATTGCCAGCAGATCAAGGGACATGATCATTCCCCTCTATTCGACATTGGTGAGGCCTCATCTGAAGTACTGTGTCCAGCTTTGGGCTCCACACTACAAGAAGGATGTGGAAAAATTGGAAAGAGTCCAGCGGAGGGCAACAAAAATGATTAGGGGGCTGGAGCACATGACTTATGAGGAGATGCTGAGGGAACTGGGATTGTTTAGTCTGCAGAAGAGAAGAATGAGGGGGGATTTTATAACTGCTGTCAAATACCTGAAAGGGGTTCCAAAGAGGATGGATCTAGACTGTTCTCGGTGGTAGCAGATGACAGAACAAGAAGCAATGGTCTAAAGTTGCAGTGGGGGAAGTTTAGGTTGGATATTAGGAAAAGCCTTTTCACTAGGAGGGTGGTGAAGCACTGGAATGGGTTACCTAGGGAGGTGGTGGAATCTCCTTCCTTAGAGGTTTTTATGGCCAGGCTTGACAAAACCCTGGCTGGGATGATTTAGTTGGGGACTGGTCCTGCTTTGAGCAGGGGGTTGGACTAGATGACCCTTCCATCCCTGATATTCTATTACCCCCCTGCAGAGTCCCATTACCATTGCACCCAGAACCCCCTCCAACAAGCCCCTGTGCATCCAGATTCCCCCCGTACCTGGATCCCCCACTGAGTTGCCCACATCCAGACTGCCCTACATAGAACGCTCTCAACCCACATCGTAACCCCCCCACACACACACTAAGTCCCTCCACACTTGGATCCTGCCTTGCTGAATCTGCCTGACCACACCTGGTGCACCTGACACAGAGGGGCAGGGGCCAGGGGTGTTTCAGGGGCAGGCCCAGTCCTTTCGCTGTGTCAGGGTTGGGTGCAGCCTCACCACTGAGTCTGTGTCCAGGGCGGGGTGGGTGGGAGGGGGGAGCTGCACAGTTATCTCCCACCTCTGTGCAGCCAGTGGCCTGTACTCCCCAGTACCATGCTGGAGTCTCCACATTTATTTGACAAATAAAATTTGCAGAAAGCCCACAGAAGTAAAAGACTGTTGCAGAGGGGCTTGGTTGTCAGATCATCAGAAATGCCTCCAGGGCCAGAAAACTTCTATAAGCACTGGTTCTGGCTCAGAAATTGGAAAAAAAACAGATTCCTAATTTTTCAGCAAATGTAATGCTGAAGAACCCAGCTTTCTAAGCATTTTTATGCAGGTGACCATGAGTCCCTTGGTCCTTATTGTGAAGTAAAAGCAACATAAAGCTAAGACAGGCAGGGTGTGGAGATCAAGAAAAAGACTTTTTTTCCTTGCAACTTTTATTTTGAGTAAATATTTGCCAACCACTACATATTATTTTATCCCATAATTCATTCATATAATCTAAGAGGTGTATTTATTTCCTCAGCCTCAAGGAGTTGAGGCAGTAATTTGCAAAACCTTGTAGAGTAAGATACCAAACATACCCAAATGAGTGAAGAATTGGGGCAAGTGTAACTGCAAAAGGTTCTGATTTTTGTTTTGTACATTTAATAGAAGGATTAGATTAACTACTCCTGCATTACAGCTCCAATGAAAATTTGAGTTCTGAATTTCAATTTAGCCTCAAACAAAGAGGGGCATGGTCTAGTGGACCTGAACATGGGACTAATACCAGTTCTAACACAAGTTTACCTTGGAAAAGTCACCACCTTTCTGCCTCAGCTTCCACCCGCTCCCACAACCTGTAAAATGTGGATAAAGTTTACCTACCTCCCATATCTATTGGAACAATTAGCTAATGATTGTAAAGCACTATGTAAGTGTTACCATAAGCATTATAGTCATTCCCACTGAAAAGTGATAACAGGGAAATATGCGTCTCCTGTTCCTGATTAATTCATGTAATGTGCTGACTCATTCCCAGCCCCAGAGAGTTTACAATCTGCCAAAATACAAAATTAGATGAACAGTGGAAGAAAGAGATACAACATACAAGCAAGTGATCGTGGTGACACCCTGTTATTTCCACATTTTAAAAAAAGTTTTAATAAAATTTGTATTCTACTAATAAAAACAAATAATGTTTTCTCCCTTTCCAGCAGGCCAATAAAACTGCATTTATTGATATCAGAAACACATGGTGGGTGAAGTAATATCTCTTATTGGACCAACTTCTGTTGGTGATAGAGGCAAGCTTTTGAGTTTACACAGAACTCTTCTTCAAGGTGACTTAACTGATGTGTCAATATAATGTATTAGTATAAATTTCAAGCATTTGCTGAGCCTATCGGAGGAGGAGACATTAATAGATTTTTATACTTATCCTTATTTATTAGCAAGAAGAAAAACAAACATAAAAGGACTTTAATTACACTATTTCTTAATAGTATATTAAGGATGAACAAGAATTACTAGTATGTATAGAGGAATGAAGGCAGCACTGATAAAGTCTCCATACATTTTGAAACAATCATGTTTTAAATTAGGATAGTAAACTATTCCCTTGCCTATGTCCTCTCTCACAGCTTCTACTCCATTCAAATCGCCCCCCCCCAAACTGTTCTGTCCCTTTAACCTGCATATTTTATCAAACCTTAAAGAGTGGCATGAAAGAAACTCCTTCCTGCTCCTCCTACAAAGGCACCTCTAAATACCTCTGTTCCCACATGGCATTTAAGCAATGAAAGTTATATCCAACTTCATGTGTTTGCAGTATTACAGCATTGTGCACTGTATGGATTTGTATCTTTAAGGACCTGATCCTGCATGCTGGAGCATAACCTCAACTCCTACGGCATTCATTGAGAGTAGAAGCAGCTCAGAAGCTTAGAGGATCAGATCCTCAACTCTGATGAAGAAATTCATATTTGATACAATTTACCCAATGTACAACACCATGTACATCTTTCTAAGGCACTATATAATTAAAATAGGTTTTAGGCAAGGGTGTTATCGGGATTGAATACATTTACCATTTAATCAAAGGATAAGATTCTTTTATTAAGTGAATAGAGATAAGGAAGCATTACTACTATTTTCTATTCTATTTATAATGTACTAATGTGCTTTAGAAATGTATTGAACTGTGTGGAGAGAGAGCCTGCTAAGTTGATACATAGAGCGAAGTACTCAATTACAAATACTGCATAGCAAACCTAAGAATTTTAATTTGACATTTTAGAAGTTCCTTTGAGCTGGTGGTGAAAGTATCACAAAACCAGCCAAAGAGTGACTTAAGGAAGTTTTAACGAAATATCTTTTTAAGTAGTAAACCTCATTCAAACCACAAATGGATATATATCTCTGACTGCAAAGATAGATTGTAGTTTCAGAGCAATTTCTATCCATCAGAGAGCAAGCTAAACAAAAGAAAATGGAAACAAATTAAGAAATGTGTGTCCAATAGAAAAAAAAGCAGGTTTCCTAACTACAAAAATAAAATAAAATAAAAATAATGACTTGGAAATATTCACACCTAGAAAGAGAACAGAATTTAGCCCAACAGGCCTTTTACTCATGTAGACTAATATTAGGCGTTTAAAAGCCTATGAACACAATCAAATTTCTGCACTTAAATGCTGTTAATTATACGATACATTTCTACATAAATACTTTGTTTTCTTATATTGTACTGTGCAGTCCATAGGCAATAACAGGAAACTCAAAGCATTAAAAGGTTTCCACTGACCCTGCAAGAACATCCTCCAAAAATTTTTAAGTACATTAGCTTTATGTCCCTAAAGAAACTCCACAGAAACTGCACTTGTTAGAAAACATTTAATTATCTTACAGTCTGTTCTGAGATCCAACTGTCTTTGATTTGGGGTTCCCTCTCCCCCAACCCCTTTTTCCCAACCCTTATAGTCTCACCTACAAATGCTCCACATTGCAGCAATAATACTGCTAGCAACACAGTTTGAATGGGGGAGACAATCCTCTCTGGTAAGCAGCTCCTTTAGAATCTTGTCCATGCCCCTTAGGTATCCGGAGGGTCAGAGTTCAATAATGCGACGTACTCCCTTCCTCCCTCGGCAAAGCATACTGCCTCCACATAACAGTCTTTGCCTGCCATTGTTGGTCTGAGGAATGCCACACCAGAAGTTAAATCCAGGTTCCCCATGTGACAGAAGAGCATTACTAGTAGGTTAACAATCTGGTTTGAGGAAGGCAATAGACATTTCTCGGTGCACTGATTATGATCTATGAATAAAATGACTTCTGTGCCATCACCCATTACTATACAGCTGAAACGCATCCAACCAGGTTCTTCTTATCATGTATGCTAAGTGGAGCTGTGCGAAAGATCTGGTATCAAGTCCAGCTCTGCGCCTATTATTTAAGGAAGCCTGAACCTTCTTTTTGGATTATATTACTATCAAGCTATTAATGTACCTCAATGTCACAATTTGTTCCATACTTCATTTTTGTAAGGTGTGTAGAACGGGAAGTTGGATCCTTTGCATGATGGTTGACTTAAAACTGACAACAATGTAAAAAATTGTATCTATCTACTCTGTAAAACACTACAGACCTTTGTTAAATAAAGCCACATGTATCCTTGTAAAACTGTCCCTATAAAGAACTATAAAGAACTTGCCAGAACTAGAAAAATTACTTGAACGCCTGTATATCTATTTTCTCAGTTATGGGCAAGCTCTTTTAGTATATTATAAACACTGCAGCTATGCACTGCATCCACAATTCCTATGCTTTGTAAGAAAAAAAAATGTGAAAAGCTATTACTAGGTTCAAAATTCTCTCTTGAAGCCAGCAGACGTTATACCAATGACTTTTTTCCCCTTGGTAACATATTTCTAATCTCAGGAGCTATTTAAGGGTTACCTCACTATGTAAATACAGCCTAGAAAAGCAAACACAAAACTTGGGTAAATTTCACTTTTGCCCTACTTCTACAAAAGCAGGAAACTTCCTGGTCATTCAGAAAGAATCATCAGCATAGAAGATTCACGTCTAGTTTATTTCATACCTGAATTCTTTGGTGCTTCCCAGGGCTGGTGAAGCAGACAAACTGCGGGTCTTAGCCCGACCCCGGATATGGTTAGCACAGCTCCAATCCTGATCATGACATGCTGAGCAATGAAAAGCAGATTCAGAGCTCTCATCATCTTTACTGATACAAAGGTTTTCTTGTTCTGTCTCCATGGTGGAAGTAAAGGAACTTCAGCTGGGGGAAATACAGCTTCCTTTGGGGAAAGAAGAAGTAAGATTTTACTTTATTTCAAATTTTGGAGAGTAACAAACCACAAATTAAATGGACACTATCTAAGTTCATAGACATAGAACATGACACACACTTCTCAAGCTATTCTTGAAGAGATTCCCACCCTGTGGGGAATTTCAGTGCTCTGCCAAATCACAAGAAAGAAATTGGCAGTAGGACGGAGGGATCGAGTGAAGTGCATGTGTGTTAATGATGGCAGTTACCTGGGTTGTTTAGGGCCACTTTTGGCTGCAATTTTAAGACCATTACAATCCTATTTTAAAGAGTTGGTAACCACTTTCTGTTATAAAAGTAATACTGGACAAAAGCCAAACGTCATTCTTAGAAGTAACATATCAAAATCTGCAATTACTGTCGTATACCTGGATTCATCCTCATCAGGTAAGCGGGACAGATGGGCATTCCTAAGTTGCAATGTACAATACACTTGGTCTTAAGAGCATTTTTAGTAACTGTGAATCCAGACAAGGGGAAACAAGGCATCACATTATGCAGTCCAATACTTTTTTCTACCAAAGCAACTTTATTAGCTTGATATCTCTGTGACCAACAACAAAGCTGTGGAGAAAATGAACAAGAACTAAAAAAATTTGGTTAAGCAGTTCCAGAACACTGAACTACAGTGGAAGGAATGGACCTACTAAAGTAAAAAAATTAAAACATTTTGAGAGCATTTGGATAGTTTACAGAAACTATTTAAAAAAAAAAAAGGTGGTTAGTTTGGGATCCCTATTCTTCTTGTTGCTCCCACCACTTCCAGCAATGTAACTTCAGGCACAGCCTTACTTCTAAGAATGACATTCTGCCAGAGACTAAGCAACTGGCAGAATGTCAGGAACATCATTGCAATGGACCTGAAAAAGGAAATCTTTAAGTGGACTTTCTTCCTTAAAACCCTATTTAGAGAAGGTGGGGCCCTGCCAGGCACACAAGTCTCAAGTCTGAGCATATAGTTTTACATGGGGTAGATTTCTAGCCTTTAAAAAAAATAAAAACAGAAAAACCATGAATTTTAAGACGACAAAACTGGCATTGATGCCAACTCTACTGAACACAAGAAGAAAGTAAGAAATAATCCTGCACTGCCAGGGAAATAAATGGATAAAATGATCTACTAGGTCTTTCCCACTTTCAAGATCTATGAGTCTACCAATCTGTTAACAGAACTTCCTCCTGAAAGTCTGCTACAATATCAATATATATTTTTAGTCAGATATGGTAAATAATGAGTTACATACAAGTAGCTTCTCTATATAAAACATTATACAGTTCCTCCTTAGAGGATGTAAGATAACCATGGAATAAGCCAACTCATTTTAAGTCCTTGAAATGTTTACTTTCCCCACAAATGTTAAGAATCTAAGTTTGTGCAAATCCATATCTGAATACAGCTGATGAAGAATCCTTCTCTATATAAACAGCAAACAAATTTCAGTTTAAAAAGGGAACCTAATCTAAGGATAAACAGTGATTAAAATAATTAAGCTTGGATTAATATTTTATACTTACTCTTTAATAAGATTAACAAAAAATAGGTTATCTTGCTATAACATTTGAAGGATTGCACTTTTACAACTGCACCTCCTTTTGAACAGATTTCCTAGTACATACTGTGAAGAATGTGATAGTATGGGATATCAATTAAGAAAGACTGAAACTAGGGAGGTAAAATATTAAACGGTAAGCATTAGTCTTATCAGTTAACCTACCCTAACCATTAACCCCCAGCCTCTCTCCCTTTAATTGGTTAACCAGTTAAACGATATAATTGTAAGCATTTAAACGGTTAACGTTTAAAACAATATTTACATCCCTATGGTAAACAAATATGCTAATAATAGTAATTTGCAGTGATATAGCTGAGCTGACCCCAGGATTTAGAGAAACAAGGTGGGTGAGGTAATATCTTTCTTTCACCAACACAAGTTGGTCCAATAAGACAAGCTTTCGAACGTGCACAGAGCTCTTCTTTGGGTCTAGGAAGGGTACTCAGAGTGTATTTTCACACAACTTGTCTTTCTAACGATAGTAATGATACTTTGCCATCCTATAGCACAGTGGTCTCCAACCTTTTTAAGCACAAGATCACTTTTTGAATTTAAGTGCAATCTAGGATCTACCTCAAAGAAAATGTAGAAATAACAGTAATCACACAAACCTGAACACCCTTGCCCCGCCCCATCCCCAAGGCCCTGCTCTGCCCCTTCTCTGAGGCCACATCCCGCTCACTCCATCCCCCTGCCTCTGTTGTTTGCTCTCCCCTATCCCCACTGGGCTAGGACAGGGGTTTGGGGTGCGGGCTCTGGGCTGGGGCCGAGGGGTTCAGTGTGGCAGGGGCTCTGGGCTGAGCCTGGGGCAGGGGTGCAGGAAGAGATGCAGGCTCTGGGAGGGGGCTCATGGCTGGGGCAGGGAGTTTGGATGCAGGCTCTGGGAGGGAGTTTGGGTGCAGGGGGACTCAGGACTGGGGCAGGAGGTTGGGGTACAGGAAGGGGTTCAGGGTTGGGGCAGGGGGTTGGGGTGCGTTCTCTGGCCAGGCACCGCTTATCTCAGGTGGATCCCAGGCGGCACCACAGTGGGACTAAGGCAGGCTTGCATTGGCCCCACGCTGCTCCCGGAAATGGCCAGCACGTCCCTGTGGCCCCGCGCTGCCTCCGCAGCTCCCATTGGCAGAGAACTACAGCCAACGGGAGCTGCAGGGGCACAGCCCCCTGCCCACCCCAGGGGCTGGAGGGACATGCTGGCCACTTCCGGGAGCTGCACGTGGAGCCCCCTGGCCCTACTTTCCTCAGGCGGCTCCCGGGCAGTTGCGCAGCGGGGCTAAGGCAGACTCCCTGCCTACCCTGGCCCTGTGCCACTTATGGAAGGGCCAGCTTGTCTGGCAGCAGCTCCGGGGGCGGGGAGGCGGCAGGGGCAGAAGGCTCCATACACTGCCCCCGTCTGCAGGCACTGTCCGTACAGCTCCCTTTGGCCACAGTTCCCCATTCCCAACCCATGGGAGCTGTGAGGGCAGTGCCTGCAGGCAAGGGCAGCACGTGGAGACCCCTTTTCCCCCTCCATCCCTGGAGCAGCTGCTGGATACGCTGGTCACTTCCGGGAGTGGTGCCAGGGCAGGCAGGGAGCCTCTGCCTTAGCCCTGCTCTGCCACTGGATTGTTAGCGGCTGATCTCCCGGTTTGGCTGCAGGAGGGTTGGCATGACAACCCTATACTGAGGCTGAGATCAACTGTCAGAGGCTCCAATCATGATCTACTGGTTGGTGACCATTGCTATAGCAACTTTCCAATGGTTTCCAAGTACATTACAAATATTAAGCCTCACAGCACCCTATTTTAAGATACAGGGATTGCCTCTAGCATAGGATACTGTTTCAAAACTATCACTGGTTCATTACTGACTCAGATGGAAATGACACCTACTGAATCACCAACCACCACTTCCTTCATTCCTGACATGAATTACGTCCCCGTTCCATAAGGACACAACTACAAAATAGATACAATTTATAAATTGATAACTTATGCATGCCAGTAATGTCCTTCATTTTTCCAAGATACAAACATTTAGTGGCTTAGAGTCACCTATGAACTTGAGCTTGGAAATACTCATTTCAACATACTTTTGACTTTCCTAATATCTAGGAATTTCAGAAGGGGGGCCTGGCTTTTAGACAGACTAAGAGCATAATGGCATACTAATGTGTGCGCACCAATTACTTGATTTGTACACACAATTACTGTGATGATACATATACATATACACACACACACACACTCTAAGGAGTCAGAGTTTGGCTCATATGTACATTAATACTATAGAAATTACTTTTTGACATGGAAAATTATGCATCTAAGCTTGTTTGTACCACGGTTTTATACAATTTCTCAAAAGGCGTACTAGCTGCTTCTGAACTAATCAAAATACAATTCACTTAAAAATTATCTAAGTTTAAGGAAATAAGCCACTTTAAATATTAGATATTAAATGCCTAAAATAAAATATGAAAGGGGTATTTCAACGTATTAGTATTTTAAATGTGATGTGCTAAAAAAACCCTTATTCAGTTTATTTGGGTCCATTCATCACCTTTTAAAGTAGTTATTACAGTATTCTTCAAAGATTCATTTGTTTGTCACAGGTGTTAGACACACCAAACATCTGTTTTGATATAATCCTGGACAGTATTCTGAATTATGTAAAATAACCTTCCCACAACAAATGCCAGGAAGTTTCCATTTTAAATTTTACCTTATGACTTGCATATAAAGTATAACCAAGATTATATTTCAGTTTAGATGGTCACCAAGAAAGCCCTACAGAAAGTTAGAAAAAGAGAATTCTATTTCCGTCTATGCCTAGTGGTGCTTTTGAAGTGTATGTGATCCCAGTACACTGCATCTATGAATCAACTTAACATTTTAAGACAATCCAATGCCTCAACTACCCTCTACTTCTACCTCTTTGGTGTTTAAGGAATTATTGGTCTATCAGTAAGTCTCTGAAGTGGATTCCTGTGTTCTTCTAAGATTATATCAGCCAAAACTGGAGTAACTATAGCAAGTCAAGTGCCTATAGTGCCAAGTGACCAATATGTTTCATTTCTTATGTGGAGCAAAAGCCAAATACTGGTGACAGCTTGATAGCAACTAAAATGACAATCACCCAAGAAGTCTATTTTTTTAAAATTCATGTGAAATTGTTTTTATGATTGTTATTCAGCACTCCTAGTGATTTTGCCAGGGTGCTTTGTAAATAAATTATTAATTACTGAGTATTTATTTTGGCAGCTTGAATACTGTATCATTAGTAAGATCCATTCATTCTAATGAAAGTGTTCAACTCTTATATTAAATTCACCTAAAAAAGCATCAGGCAATGATATGTCAAGTTTTCACAGCTATTTCACTGTAACAGTATCAAAGGGAGGAAAAAGTCTGAACTTTTAAATTCAAAATTATTTATTCTTTGTATTATCATAGTGCCTAGAAGACCCAGTTATGGGTCAGAACCTCTTATGCTAAGTGCTATACAAATACAGAACATAAAAACAAAAAAACGATAGTCCCTAATCCAAAGAGTTTACAATCTAAGTAAAAAGACAAGAAATTGATACAGATGGGGGAGAACAAGGAAACAATGAAAGGGTATTGGTCACCATGATAAGCAGTTTCCCACCACAGCAGCAGCTTAGCCACGCTAAAGTTTTTTATAGGCATCTTGGCAAAATTCTCCTTTGAGGAGATTTTGAAGGAGGATAATGAGTTAGTTTTGCAGATGTTTATGGGTCACTCCTCCCAAACGTAAGGAGCAGCCTGGGAAAAAGCATGAAGGTGCTTGTTGAATTTTCTAACAAGTGGGCAATAAAGGCTAGCATCTTGGGCCAATTATACGTGAAGGCTGTCATCTTAATACATAACCAGGGATGATAGGCAAGGTGAGGCCAGACCACGAAGGGACAATTGTGCTATTATATTGATCCCTTCATAGTGTGTTTACAATATCTAATACGGTATATATGGGTGTTTCCCTCATTAATACTTTGGGAAGGAGATCAAAGTAAAGTTAGATCAAGAATTGTACAATAGCCTTCATACATATATCATACCATACATACATTTTTATTAGATAACAAGAAATTGTACTGGACATTCAGATCACACCATTTGACCTGTTACAGATCTATTATCATTATTACTGACTTACTGTAATTCTCATAAGGGTAAGAAGACTGTTACATTCAGAAATCATTATCTTAGCTTCCTTTTCTATTACTTTGCATTATGCCTCTTCTGTGTCATTTATTCAGTAACGCAAGGAACCAGTCAAATGGAGGATTTCCTTATATAGCTGTTTTCACCCAAAGGTTCCTCTTCAGTCCCACCAACAATGGAGAAGCATGTGTCAGCTGGACAAGTGTTTGTTTTGGTTTTTTATGTTTTAGTTACAGATTTCCCTCCCACCCTCTCATGTGGATGGAGTCAAGAAGTACTGCATGCTACAATCACTGAAAGCACTTGTGACTCAGAAGCATCTTTCCAGTGGATGGTTATACAACTTCTAACTCTTCTATTTCCAGTGAAAAATAGAAAGCACCACTGTAAAGAGTAAAAAATACCCGAATAGAAACTTTTCTGCAGCAGCCCTCCTCCCCAAGATCATCTGTGCAACACTTCAAGCCACATTCTAGCTGTATTGTTTCTCTTCCTCTCTAATGTAGAGCAAAGATAAAAAGAGCAGATATAACTCAATTGGCAAGGCCCAGAACAAAACTGAAATTCCCAGCCACTTTCCCAACAGTTCAACCATCAAGACTGTGTGGTTTAATAAAATAGAAGCCACGTTATTAACCAGCTAAGAGCTCCTTCATATGACAAGGTGCAATCACAGGCAAGAGGGGGTTATTCTCTCTGTTGAATAGTCTCTTTTTCTGCACCAAGGCTGAGAGCACAGCTGTGTGTTTCCATCCCGTCAGTGGAGATTTAAGAATGATTATTCTTGGTTGACAGGAACTATGAGAATGTTATTGTCTGTCAGTGTGTTTCTTAGGCACCACTTGAGACCATCTATAGCTTTGCTAAAGAAATCTGCACTGAAACTAGTTACACCACGAGGTACCCTCTGTGTAAGATATATATGCACGGACCACATGCCAGCTGGTCACCAGTTTAAGGACCTGTACCAATGAAGCCACATTTGATACACACAGGTCATGAACACTGGAGTGGCACATGGTACATCCACAGTGCTTCAAGAACCACCAAAAAGACCCAAATATCTTTAGGCTTGGATTGATTATTTTTTATTGGTAAATGTTAGTAAACATCAGTTTTCACCACATGCTAACAAAAATATTGACTTTTTAATTATAAATATTGTAACTGAAATTTACAGATAGGCAAAGAAAAAGCTATGCTGCTTGAGAAGTCAGAGATTACTTTAAGGCTATTTAACTTGTATATTTTGATATGTTGACAATTTATGTTTTAACCATTATAAAGCTTTATTTTTGTGTCTCACAGTGTCTACTGTCATTAACTTAGTACTATCGCTACCTGCTGCCCATTATCTGGCCACCCCATAACTTCACACAACGGTGAAAATTTAAACCAATAAAAATGAAAAAAGTCTTAAAATAAACACTGACATCCGTCAAAACGATAAAAAAAAAAGTAAAACTGAACTCTGCCAAGCCTAACCATAGAGGCCAGTTGTGTGTCAAGCATCCTCCTGAGGGGCACTGCACGGCTGATGCCAACACACCACCTGCCATCCTGCAGGCACAACAAAATCTGGTGCCCCAGCATGCTCAGCTCCCCCAGGACAGGCCCTTTAGCCTTCAGGGGACAACACCGGGCACCCCCACTCCCCCACTGGGAAAGTTACACACCAAGGCCCTAAGTCTGCCTCACAACAGCCCACCCAGGGGCACCAGCTGCTTCCCATGAGAAGGCACCACAACAGCCCTGGCACCCTGGCGTTGCTATCTCCTAGGAGCAACCCCTCGGCCCTGGGTCTGCCAGGCCCTTCCGACCTAGCTACCAGCCACCAAGACACCCCCCCCCACACACACACACACTCCCTTCCCCCCCTCAGCCCCCTCCACCCCTCCCCACTCCATCACCCCCTCCACTTAGCCCGCCCGCGCGCCCGCTCCATCCCCCCACCCCTCCCACTCCACTCCATTCCATTCCATCCCCCCTCCCCCGCTCGCCTCGCGCCGCCGTCCCCCGCTCACCGCGCTGCGAGCTCTTCCCCCCTCAGAGGCCCGCGCGTCGGAACCGGCAGTATTGGCGGCGGTTGCTCCCGTCCAGTGAGTGAGGCCGACAACCCCGGGGCGCCTCCATAGTCCGCCCTAATTCCTCCGCCTCCTCACGAGACTCAGCCGCAGCCGGGCCCGCAGGGGGGAGCCGGCAAAGGAGGAGGGGGGGGGGGGGAGAGAAGAGACGACAACCCTGCGCATGCGCGAGACCGCCGCGGTTTCCCATTCAGGAGAAGGAGGCGGTAAGTGCAGCGGGGTTGCGTACGCGAGGGTCGGCCCGGAGTCTGAGGGCGGGGGCCGAGGAGAAATCACGCTACTGCGCATGCGCCAAACTCCGCACGCCATCATGGGGAGCGGGCAAAGGCAACGAACAACGGCGCGCATGCGCGGGATGTGGCTGTTTGAGCGCTGGCGCGTGGCGCTGCCTCGGCTAGGGGGTGGAAGCTGCGCGCAGGCGGAGAGGATGCCGAGTCCAGTGGATTTGCCCCACCCTCTGCTGTGGGGGTTTGCTCCATTGCCAGCGCCAGGCTGTGCTGGGACAGTGGGGAGCGAGGATCGTGCTCCTTGGGGTCAGGGCGCTGCACCTTTTTGCGCCATTGAACCCCCGCACCCCGGTCACCGTGTTACACATGCTGAGTGTTGCCAATTCCAGGCACTCATGAACCATGAGTCGGGCATGAAAAAACCCACGAGAGCGGCTTAAAAAGCATGAGATTTTTTTAAAAAAACATTAATTTTAGGCTTACTTTATTTCCATTATTTTTGAGCTTGGGTCACGTTTTCAAACATGAGAACTAGAAACTTCCCCCTTTTTAAAAAAACCAAAGCCGAGAGACCGTGAGAGCTAGGGCTGTGGAGAACACAGCAGACTTCCGGTAAAAGTGCAAGAGTTGACAACATTATTAATGCTGACAAAAAATTCATTTATATTACTAAAGCCGTACTGTGCCAATCACTGTACAAACATATAAGAAAAAAAACAGCCTTGCCCAAAATAGTTCACAACTGAAGTTTATGATGAGAGGGGATTTATCAGGACATCCCCCAAAAGAATCTAGAAATTCTGCAAATCTCCAGTTCAGTGGATTCCTCCTCTCCAGCCCAAAACTTCACATATTTAACTACAATGCTACTTGGTCACCTTTTTAGAAATCATGCTAATAGTTTATGCTCCTTCCTACTACCTTTTATCTAATGCTTGCAAAGTGCTTTATAAATCTTTTCTATGCCTCACAAAATCACTGTGAGGTGGTTGTGATGTTGCACTTGATACGCTTTATGGAAATATGCTTATATATATGAAATAACTGGAATATGCTTTAGGCTAAATACCCCATGTATGGTGTCATTAGAAAGCTTGTAATCTACTAAGTGTGTTCATCCTATTTGTTTGCATGTATTATTTCTATATCTGGCGTTAGGAGAATAAGATATAGACTTGTATCACTGCTGTAAACATATTAAGTGGAAGCCATTAAGGGTGCTCCAGAAACAATCAGTTGTAAATGGCCTTAATTACTTGAAAGTCTTCCTGTGTACATGTGGGCCAGCCCATGGGGAATGGAGACTAGGGATCTTACAATGACATGTGACCATGTCATCTGATAATGAAATCCATCTTAAATCTGGTACTTTTTCATTTAGAAGGAGGGGTGGGGACCCAGAGAGACAAAAGATTCCCGCCTTGTGCCAAAGCTATAAAAGGGGTTCAAGCAGGACAAAAGGGGTGGCCAGTCATGAGAAAACCCCTGCTTACCACCTGAGATCTCTGATGGAACTAACAAGGACTGCACCGGGGAAAGGATTGGGCCCAGACTAGGAAGGAGTCTAGTCTGTGAAAGAAGCTTATTCAAACATCTTTGAGGGTGAGATATTACCCGTAATCAGTTTCTTAATGTATTAGGCTTAGAGTTGCATGTTTTGTTTTATTTTGCTTTGTGACTTACTTTGTCCTGGCTATTATTACTTGAAACCACTTAAATCCTACTTCTTATACTTTATAAAATCATGTTTGTTTATTACTAAACCCAGAATAAGTGATTAATACCTGGGGGAGCAAACAGTTGTGCATATCTCTCTATCAGTGTTATAGAGGGCGGACAATTTATGAATTTACCCTGTATAAGCTTTATAGAGTATAACAGATTTATTTGGGATTTGGATCCTATTGAGAGCTGGGTGTCTGTGTGCTGGAGACAGATAACCTGCTGAGCTGTTTTTAGTTAAAGTCTGCAGCTTTGGGGGCGTGATCCAGACCCTGGGTCTGTGTTGCGGCAGGCTAGCGTGTCTGGCTCAACAAGGCAGGGTTCTGGAGTCCCAAGCTGGCAGGGAAAACGGGCTCAGAGGTAATTTCAGCACATCAGGTGACAGTCCCAAGGGGATCTCTGTGACCGAACCCATCACAGTGGGAAAATAGTTATCTCCAGAAACAGCAATGAAAGGTGTTGTACAATCTTTAGCAATTACGTCAAGTCAATGGCAGAGCTGAGGGTAGAGTCTGTGATTTCTGATTCCCCATCCCTGCAGTCATGACATGACAGTGTGTAGTACCGTATGCAACCCCAACGTAAGTGTTATCACTGTGTGATGCCGTACAGGGCATGGACAGTGACTGATGCAGTTACATTTCAAAGCAGTTATTCCAGCTGCTATTTTTATTCTCTGTGATCATCTCAAATCCCTGAATCTTGAAACTTAATGGAATCCAGCATGCTGCAGCCAGGCTACATTTGCTCCAGGAGGCAGGACTCTATTCATGCATCCCCTGTTGCCTTCACAATGCCTGTCTATCCACTTCCAGTCCACCCTGGTAGTTTTTCAAATCTTTCCATGGACCTTGTTCTCCACCCTGCAGCTCATATCAACCTACTCCATCCCCAACTAGTTGGAGCCTCTTTTATATCCCCACATTTATGTCTTCAGATAGTAGAAAGAAGTTTGCTCTTTTATTTCTGTTGCCCCATATGATGACAGGGATTGTCTCTTTTCTATGTTTGTATAGAGCTCAGCACAATGGGGCCTCAAGCCTGATTGCACCCTTTGGGTGCTACCATCATATACATGTATAAATATTTAAAAATAATCTGGAACTTGCTCCCTCTGTTTGCCCTTTTGTACCCTACCAATGGCAGCAAGTGCACCAGTGGAAGCTGTGGTGTAGACAAGGAGTGATTACATCCTCAAACAAGTCTGTAAGAATTTCAGGGCAAGAATTAAGAGTTTCTAATAGTTATACAGGGCACCTAGCTGTAAAAAAAAACAGAAAACTAATAATCCTTCTGCACTCATCTCTAAAGAAGGGGAGTGGGGAATGGGCTATACTCGTGCCTGCAAAGAAATGGTGGTTGTAGATACCACACTGTATGTTAGGATTTCCTGTCCATGAAGGAAATTACAGGCCAAATGCCTTCATGTTTCATTCAGGAACCATAGTATGTGAAACTGCATGTGCCTCCATATGTGTGCCACATGTAATCCAAGGATTTGCTGGACATGCTCTGTATGGGGCTTCAGATGGATTAAAAATAATCTTAAACCACTTATTTTGTTTAGGTGCCTAATCAGCTGATGAACACACAATTTGTATCATATCCCTTCAGAACCCTATTCCACCTTCATAGCTGATGGGCATCCATGGCTTGTTGACAGTGTTTGGTTGTAATACAGAAGGAAGGCAAAGCTCAAACAAGGCCCTCTGTAATTTGTCCCAGTCTGTACATGGTATGTTGTAATTTTATCAGCAACATCTTTAAAACTTATTGCTTCAATATTTAAATAGGCTAAATACAAACCAGATTCTAATCTGTGTGAGAAGTGCAAGTATAACATATGGGCTGTGTGAGGGGGAAGTGAAGTCAATGATGAGATCATGAATAAATATCTTCATATGCTTTACATTGCAATTCAATGTGCAACAGTTAGATCACCTCCCATATATAATAGGGGTGGTTTTGGGTGACCATGCACTTAGCAAATTCCAAGAGTGATTCAGCAGTTAATTAGCACAGGTGTTTCTGTAAGTGTGAAATACAACAGTAGGAGAGTAATTCTAGCATTTAATAATTCTTAAAGGTACACCTGCACAGCTTTGTCATATAATGGCAGTTCCTGGCCTGAAATTTGAATCCTGGTGGGTTTAGGACCAGGTTGGCCTATTATTTTGTTCTTTTGTGTTGTGATGGGAAGGGGTTACACAGTCTTTACTTCTTTCTGTGGTTAGTGATTAATGCTGAAAGGGTAAAACGTGAGTCTACCTTGCAAACAAATATGTCGCCAAAATGTACCAGGCATAGAGCATGTGAAAACCACGGTGGTAGTCAAACAGAGTAATGATGGTTCTGGGTCTATAAGACACTCAGTTCTAAGGTTCACTTGAGCATGTGGCATATAGCTAGCTGTTCTTTATTACAGTGTTAGGACTGCTTGAGAGGGTTAGCCATTCCCCCACCATCTTCTTCAAGACTATCAGAAACAGGGCCGGCTCCAGACCCCAGCGCGCCAAGCGCGTGCTTGGGGCGGCATTTTGCTGGCAGGGCGGCAGGCGGCTCCGGCGGACCTTCTGCAGTCATGCCTGCGGGAGGTCCGCTGGTCCCGCGGCTCCGGTGGACCTCCCACAGGCATGACTGCGGATGCTCCACCGGAGCCGCGGGACCAGCGGACCCTCCGCAGGCACGTCTGCAAGAGGTCCCCCGGAGCCGCGGGACCGGCGTGCTTGAGGTGGCCAAATTCCTAGAGCCGCCCCTGATCAGAAAGGAAAAGAGGGGGGGTGGAGTGGGGTAGTATTAACCTTAAAAGTGCTAACTGGTGTCCTGGGGGACACATGTCACTCACCAGTCAAAAATTCAGATTTTATTTTAAAAAAGTATTACAAAATGTAATATTCTAGAAAGTTTAAATGAGTTGGGTGCTTTAACTGCAGTTAGGGTGATTTTGCTGTCATCATCTGGTTCTTATTAGTACTCCTCAGGGAATTCTGCACCAAAAAAATTAAAAATTCTGCACACAATATTTTAAAATTCTGCAAATTTTATTTTGTCATATAAAGGTGGAGGCTCCAGCATGGCACTGGAGAGCACAAGCCACTGGCTGCACAGAAGTGGGAGATCACTCTGCAGATTCAGCCATGAGGGTTTCAGAGTAGCAGCCGTGTTAGTGAGACTAACAAATTTATTTCAGCATGAGCTTTCGCATCCGAAGAAGTGAGCTTTAGCTCACGAAAGCTCATGCTGAAATAAATTTGTTAGTCTCTAAGGTGCCACAAGTACTCCTGTTTTTTTTTCAGCCATGAGGCTACACCCAACCCTGACATGGCGCAAGGACCGGGCCTGCCCCAGAAACACCCCAGTGCCCTGCCCCTCCGTGCCAGGTGCACCCAGATGTGAGCAGGCAGGCTCAGCTTGGCAGGATCCAAGTGTGGAGGGGCTTAGTGGTACAGGGGGAGGGGGGAAATCCAGGTGTGGATTGAAAGGCTTCTGTGTGGGGCCATCTGGTTGTGGGTGGCTCAGTGGGGGAATCCAGGTGCACAGGGGATCTGGATGCACAGGGGCTTGTTGGGAGGTTCTGGGTACAATGGTAATGGGATGCTGGAGGGGGGTTCAGGTGAAGGTGGTTGGGGCTCAGCAGGGGGGATAGAGCTCGGTGGAGAGTCTGAGTGTTGGGGGCTCAGTGCGGGAGGTCTGGGTGTGGGGAGATAGACCTCAGCAGGATGGTCTGGGTGTGGGAGTCTCGGGGGGGGGGGTCCAGATGCTGGGGTAGTGGGGCAGCAATCCAGGTGCAGCTGGTTGGGGCTCAGGGTGGCTCATCAGGGTGGTGCAGAGGGAGTGGGGCTCCTCAGGGAGGTTCTGTATGTGGGATGTGTGAGGCTCATCAGGAGGGTCTGGGTATGAGGGGTTCTGGATGCACGGCAGTTGGGTGGATGGGGGAGCAGGTCCCTGTACAGTGATCCCTCCCCCTGCAGCTGAGGAGTAACGGGTGCAGGAAGCGGTGGTGTGGGGGAGGAGTTTGCAGAGATTCCTGGAGCTGGGGGAGAAAGCTGGGGGTGGGTCTGACCCAGCACCAGATGCCGTGCAGGGGAAGAGGAAGTCCTGTCCTACCCAGCCCAGTTGGGACTAGCAGCTGACCAGCCAGGTCTTCCCCAGTCCCGCCCCCTGCCCTACAGTGATTTACCTCTCTGCCGGCTGCTGTGGGCACCCGAAACATACTGCTGGGGAATGTCGCATGCCTGCTCTTGTGGCTTCCCTTTGCTTCCCCATCAGAAAGTCATTTTTCTGTGGGGAAGCAAATAAATCTATGGGGAACATAAATTCTGTGCATGTGCAGTGGTGCATAATTCCCCCAGGAGTATTATTAGTTACCACATTAGTGAATATTCTTTAACACAGAGGATAAAATAGCAGCCCTGAACATTCATCCTGACCCTTTATTTGGTAATTGGCTAAAAATTCTCCCTGCTTTAAAATCCTTCCCAGCCCCTCAGAACATACATCTAACCTTATGTAAGAAGCTCTCCAGCTCAGCCATAAATAAAGTCCCCACCTCCAAAAAGCACTTTCTTATCTATTGGTGACTTATGGCCAAATCCTAAGAGAAGCTGAGAAACTACAGCTCCCCTTGAAGTCATCACAAACTGCCTCTCACTTCAGTGAAAGCAGGATCAGGTCCCTAATTCTGTACTCACCTAATGCATGGTGAGTGTCTTCAGGTCAAATCCCCAGGGGTAAGTTATAGGAGGGCTCAGAACCTCTCAAAATTAATGCCTTAGGCACTAATGCCAAGGCTGTTCCCACTGAAATCAGCAGGAGTTTGTCACAGCTTCAGGAAGGAGTAGGATCAGGCCCTTGTGTAGCTGCCATTGTAGACAAACATAAAAACAGCTATACTGGATCAGACCAAAGGTCCATCTAGCCCACTTTCCTGTCTTCTAACAGTAGCCGATGCCAGGTACCCCAGAGGGAATGAACAGGTAATCATCCAGTGATCCATTCCCCGTCGCTCATTCCCAGCTTCCAGCAAACATGGTGTTTAGTTAACTTCTGCACAGTTGTCTCAGGAGATATCCTGTTTTCTAGTGATCAGATATTACTTTAATTGCATGATGTAATTATTTGTTAGTCCAGTCTCAAGCATATGGCTCATTCAGAGCAGCTCTGGCTAAAGATATCAGACCAGGTCAATTTTGCTAGGGTAATTTACACCATCTGAGGATTGGGCCCATTATTTGCTATATCCAGAATTGTTTCTCTAGGTCACGTAGGGAGATAAGAGAAGGTGGCTGCACTTGATGGGTTGGGGCAGGTTGTTTTGAGATATCACATGCTCTCAAGTCAAAAGTTCTGTGCATTTTGCAAGGAATTGGGGGTCAGGAAATGAAGTGAGTGCAACATGGAATTGAGTGCCAGGAAATGAAATGACAATGCACATTGAAAATGAGGAAGTTGAAAGCTAAGGGATGGGGAAATGCTAGAGATTCAGTAGAAAGAGGGTTTGCTGCCACCACGACATCAGAGGATAAGCAATACTCAAGCTCAAGATCATACAGAGAGAATCAAAAATAGATCCAATCTCTGCCTGCTCCTTTTCCCCTACTCTTAGTACTAAATGTTGTTCTCTCGCTATCAAGATGCAATCCCTCTTACAAGAAAGCAGCAAAACAATTATAGCCCAGCACAGATGAGTTATGTTAGAGATCCAGTGTTTGTGTAACAGTCACGTACTCCCAGCTCTCCAGTACACAAACCAGGCAGGAGACATTTCAGTTGTGCTGAGATTCTAATGATGAACTTTTCAGCCTTTGCCCAGGTTAAAAGAACAATGCTTCTTTAGGATTTTGCCTTCGACTACTACTTCGAATTTGAATAAATATTGATTATTAAAAATAAAGATGTCAAAGAAAACAGATTTTTGAGCCCATTGACAGCATCCCTTGCCTGCATGGCGCTGCCAGACGTCTTGTAAAGGCCGTGAACTCTGGACTCAATGAACACTTATCCTTATTAATTGATGGAGATTAGATGAGATTGCTAACCAGCTGTGTCTCTCCTATTTATAACAAACTTATATGTACCACAGCCATGCTGCAAGCTGCCCAGGTTCCACAGTGACCTTGCAAGTCCTGCTTCCTGGGCTAATGCAAGAAACGCAGCATGCCATGCCCTGTGACATCCTCTTGTTCCTACACAGAGCACAAAACAGTCCAAGTGAAGGACAGTTATATCCCTTTTGAGCATCTGCTTGCTGACAAGGAGAACAGAGCAGGTAAGTGTGCACTGAACCTTATATTAGGCTGCACATAGTAAGGTGCAATTAGGGTGAGCAGATGTCCCAATTTTATAGGGACAGTCCCGATTTTTGGGTCATTTTCTTATATAGGCTCCTATTCCCCCCACCCCCTGTCCTGATTTTTCGCACTTGCTGTCTGGTCACCCTAGGTGCAGTGAAGGTGAGAGAGGGATGAGAAATGAAACGTTTGAGGGTCTCAGAATTCAGAGTCCCTTGTGCCTCATTCAGGAAAAGCCAGTAGAAGGAAAACCTTTGGTACTAATACCCACAGATAAACACATACAGTTCTCTCTGCTTAGGTCCTTGGTTTTGCAAAATATAAAGTGCATGGCTTTAGGTTTAATGGAATGCTATTGTCAGATTCAGCCTCAGCCAGTCAGATCAAACAATAGCAGGATGTTTCTGCTAAAATGCTCAGCAGTGAAATCATTAACTTCTGAATTGTAATTAGGCCTCAGTTAACAACCTGTTGAGATGAAGGAGTTCATTTCTCCCTTATAGCTGTTTAAGGTTTATCTACCTGCCATTTCTGTGTAACCATGAGGAATAGGAACTTAATATTTTTCAAAATGGAAGCTTAAATCCTGTAGAACCTGGGAGCAAGTGGAGATATGACAAACCAGTTAATAATGATGCTGTTTAAACACAAAACCATTGATGGAGGGACAGGGGAATTATACAATACTATTGCTTTAACTCAGTGGTTCTCAAACTGGGGCCACCACTTGTGTAGGGAAAGCCCCTGACGGGCAAGGCCAGTTTGTTTACCTGCCAGGTCCGCAGGTTTGGCCGATCACGGCTCCCACTGGCCGCTCCAGGCCAATGGGGGCTGCGGGAAGCGGCAGTCAGCAAATCCCTTGCGCTGCTTCCACAGCCCTCATTGGCCTGGAGCGGCGAACCGCGGCCAGTGGGAGCTGCAATCGGCCGAACCTGCGGACCCGACAAGTAAACAAACCGGCCTGGCCCGCCAAGGACTTTCCCTACACAAGTGGCAGCCCCAGTTTGAGAACCACTGCTTTAACTTTTCAGAGTGCTATGCAAATAGTAACTATGTCCTCATAAGACCTGCCCCCCCATGAGGTAGGTAAATAAATATAATATATGGAGATATACCTGTCTCATAGAACTGGAAGGGACCCTGAAAGGTCATCTAATCCAGCCCCCTGGCTTCACTAGCAGGACCAAGTACAGATTTTGCCCCAGATCCCTAAGGGGCCCCCTCAAGGATTGAACTCACAACCCTGCATTTAGCAGCCCAATGCTCAAACTTCTGAGCTATCCCTCCCCATTTTAAAGATGGGGAAACAGAAGTTAATGGACTTGCAATGCACTCACAATTCAGTGGCAGGGCTGGGATTAGAAATCAGGAGGTCCTGGTTTCTAGCTCCATGCTCAATCCACTTGACAATGCTGGCTGTCTCTGATAACGTGATGATTAGCTCGAGAGCTGTTGGCAACTGGTGTACAGAAAGCTCAGTTAGTGGTAACAGGAGAAAAGTGAAATGTCACAAAGGAGGGAGGGAGAACCCATGGCAAAATCTTTACCAGGAAACCCAGCAATGGGCAGATGAAAGGACCAAAATCTCAGTATTGTGGAGAACGAACAACTGGCTAGAGAACAACTGGCACTGAGGGTTTGTGTTCAGGTACCTCACTTCCGTTAGTAAGACTATTGCTGGTAAATTTCATAAGAGTTTCAGAGGAATTTTTAGCAATGTTAAGAAGGGATTTATTCGGAGGGAAATGTTCTTAAGGGAGTTTAAGCAGAGATTTGATGGCTGGGCAAAAGGAATTTAAAGCTGTGATTTAAAAGGTCAGCTTAACATTGATAGTCACACCTAACCATAGAGAATGCCATTTAGAGGGAAGAACTGCAGGAAACTCAGCTGTGGGAAGCACAATCACCTTATCTGAGCTGCTATGTCTGGGGTCAGCAAGGAGGGGAAGGGTCACCAAGTTCTCTTGGTCTAAAATAAGATGGAGCTCGACAAAGGCCAGCTACATGCTCATTTAATGGAAGCTAATATCCTAGGCCCAGCACAATCTGGATACAGGCCATATTATAGGACAGAAACAGCTTTAGTGGCACTGATGGATGAACTCCTGTCAATAGATAGAGGACAGACATCCAGTCTCATTCTCCTGAACCTCTCTGAAGCATTCGACACTGTTGACCATGAGATAAAGCTATACTGCCTGAGAGAAGTGGCAGGAGTCCAGGGTAATGCACTAAAATGGTGCAGGTCCTTCCAGGATGGATGGATGGGTGCATTCACACGCACGCGCGCACACACAAAAAATAGTGATGGGAAACTGCTCCATCATCACTAGACCCCTTATTTGTGGAGTCCCACAAGGATTAATTCTCTTTCCAGTCCTATTCAACACCTACATGCTGAACTGGTCAGACAACATGGAAAAAAACAAGGTTGGTTTGTTTGGGTCCTTTCTGTGGCAGAAACCACCCAAGTCAGACAGATGATATGATAATTGTCATTGCATTGAAATGGAAAAAGTTGAGCCATGAGCTTTCACAACCAAGTGGAGTGTGAGAAAAACCATTGTTCTTTGTCAACAATGCAAAAACAGAAGTAACTGAAACACTCTTTCTACTTTGGAACCCATATGACATTCTAGTCATGCCATTGGATAGCAAAACACATTGTCTGCTACCCAGAAGCCATTGGGTGGCTACGGTGTCATCTTACAGTGCAAGGAGGTACAGGCTCACTTAAGTGCATGAGAATTAAACATGCAAATCCTGTTCTTGTCACTAGTGAAGGTAACCAAGTAGGGAAATAATAATAGTTTCTTTTGATTACATTAGCACCCAAAGGCCCCATCAGGTCAGGTGCTGCACATATGTGATACAGTAGGGCTCTTCCTGCCCCAGAGAGCTTACAGTCTAAGCAAACAATAAGAGACAACATGTATGAAAGAAGACAGGATAAGAGTGAAATGTCTAAGCTTGGAATAAGGAGTAGGAATCAGAACACATCAACTGCCTTGCCATAGCTGAGTGATGAAGAAAGGGGAGGAGACTATAGGAAACGGGGAGGAAGGTGAAGCAACAGCTGATAGGGTTGTTGGGTTTTGTTTAAATATAACACTTGCCCTTTCAGCTCATTTTGCTTTTGTAGTTTTTTCTCTTCTTTCGCTTAAAATCTTAATGTGTAATTGAACATTTCAGCATAACAGCTCAAGGCACATACTTCATCAAAGGGTTCTTTTGGTTACGGGAATTACTGTACCTTGGACCCATGCACTTCAAAGACTTTGGCGGCCCTGCTTTTCAGCGTATATTACTGTCATTACCTCTTAAGCCAGAAATACCCTGCAGCAACCGTGAGCAGAATGTATGTATCACAGGTGATAAAAGCATGAGTTGTCATGGCCGTAAATAGAAAATAATTTCAGATGAGTGGTAAGCTGCTCTTATGCTGTGAATAACATCACAGTTCACGGGAGATCATCACTGCATGTGTTAAGAGTGCCCCCGTTGCGACAGCTGACATATGGCTTTGATGGAACATGCTCTAAGTACAATGGGGGCGGAGTCCAAGAATAAGTGATGGTGAACAGCCGAGGAAGCTTCCTGTTCCCAAACGCTGTCTACAAAACACATCTCTAAATGATCCTGATGGCAACCCCACCTTCTGGAGTCTAATAGATAAAAAGCCATCTGTGCAAGCTTGCTTAGTCTGTGCATTGGATGGGCAAAAATATTATTACAATAGCTACAAAATGTAAAACTTGCAAATAGATCTATGAAATGCAGCATTCAGATTGGACAGGCTAAAACCCAAACTTTGGGTCTATATGAAAAGAGTTAGTGGCGGCTGTCACGCTGTTGGGAGTGGCTCAAAACCGTGAATGCCAACCTCAGGGCAGACTGTCAAAAAGCAGAGCAGAAGCCCCATACTGATTGTAATTAGATTTCACTAACCGGGTAACCAGTGTGAACACTTGAAGCACTATAACAGTCCTACCATGGAGTCACAGACAATCCCCTTGGATATTCCAGAGTATCTTGCCCCACAGGCAAGCTGGACTATGTGACAGATGGTCACTTTACACCAAAAATCACAATCATATTCAGGTTACTCCCAGTCCCTAAGGACCAGTCACTTAACTCCAGATCAGTTGTATTCAGATCTCAAATGTCTGTAGCCAATCCTGCAATAAACTAATTAGAGATTTATTAACTAAGAAAAGAAATGTGTTATTTACAAGGGTAAAGCAGGAAACATACATACACAAATAAGTTACAGTCTTAAAAAGGTAATTTAAGCTTCTGTAAAAAGATCTATATGTCCTTTATGGCTGACCCACTGTGACATTACCAAGGGTACAATCTGGACTGTTGGACAGCTGTATCCCTCAATTCTCCAGCCTATGGTGCCTTTTACACTACTTTGCTGTGAGAGCAACCACTCCTGGCCTTGCTCACACACAGCCTCTAGCATGCAAATTATTCCCAGCTGAGTTATAGGAGTGCTTCTAGCCAGCCACTCATGAATTATATTGCAGAGTGACACCAGCAAATTCCCAGTCCCAGATTGTCCCCAGAAATGTGCATCTTGTACTGCCCAGCTCGTTCCTTCTGGACAAGACAAGCTCATAGCAAGTCTGTCATTTTATTAACAGAAGATGATATGCGCAAACACTTATCTCAAATGAAGTTTCCCAAACACTTAAATCCAAACCTACTGGCTTAGATAAAACAACAAAAAAAGTCTGTTAACTACAGAAAGATAGATTTAAAGTGATTATAAGTAATGAGGCATAAAAGTCAGAATTGGTTACAAAGAAAGAGAGTAAAACACAAACTAATACCTAATTTAACAAGCTAAGTGTATTTAAAGCACAAGGTTTCTCTCACCATATGCTTACAGCAGTCTGGATGGATTCTTCAGCCAGCACCCTTCCCCGAGTTCAATGATCCTTCTTTTGTCTTTCAAACGTTGTTGATACCATCACTAGAGATGAGGGGAGAGGGTGATTTTCATATCTTTTCCTCCTCATTGAGAATAGTCTCCAGTTGGAGTTCAGGTGACAGCAAGTCTGTTTATACGGGAATCACCAGCTGTTCTATTGCCAAGATGTAAATTTCTCACACACCCTTCTTCCTGCCAAAAAATGTCTGCTTAACCAGGTGATAGTCCATTTGATTTTGTTGACACCTCGCGGAGGCATCAGTTTGTCCTATTGTCTCTGAGAAACTGGTCTGTGCCTACTTTTCTAAACTTGGAGCATGTCTCAGCAATGTCATACAGTAGAATCTTATAATTTTACATACATGATACAGGATGAATTTGAGGATACAGACTGTCACACCCATGCCAAGCAGCGTGGGGACCTCTTGCTTATGTTTAGGAATCTTTGCCCCTCAGAGCCCAGACAAGTATAAAGATCCTAGTTCCTCCTTGTCAGGGATTTTTATTCTCTTCACTCCAGAAGCCAAGCTGATGGGATGAATTCATGCACAGGCCGACCTTTCCTGGAGGGAGTAAGGAATGCAGTCAACCAGGCCTCTGTCCTTTGATGCTACACAATGCCTCATTTGCCTTCAGTGGGCCATCTTGTGTGCAGGACAAGCACTTTACCTTAATTCATGCTTCTCTTCCTGTTTGGTGAGCTACACAATTACAGGTTTACAGCGCAAACACTCTACTTAACTTAATGGGATACAGATATTATAAGTAGGATTAATACATGCAGCATCCCACAAGCATTCCATAAAGTCTAAACACTAGACACATTCTTATAATGCTAATATCTATTTTAACTATACTAATCCACATGTAAGCCAGATTGGTTCAGTAAAGTCCTGGCATGAGCTGGCACCTAGTCTGCCAGCATCACAGTGGATGTTCAGTCTATTTTCACCTCTCAGCTGGCAGCGGTGTTGGAAGTTTCTGGAATGAAGTCAAGGTTTCCAAGCCACTCTCTCTTGTGATCTCTCCAGGTTAGCTTTGGGGAACATGGTCGTGTGGGGGAAGCTGGCACTTCAGTGCTCTTTCTACACCTGCTCTGTGGGGAAGGAGAAGTCATCAGTCTCCAGGGCTGTCATTCCAGCATTCAATTAATTAAACTTTACACAAAATTGTAAGATAAACCTTTACATTGCTCTCTCAATATAGTTGGACTCAGTCCTGAAACCTAGCAGTATAGCAATTCCTAAATCAGTGAGCGTTTTGTAACTTCAGTGGCAGTAAGATCTGACCCATTGCTTAGTGAGCAAGCATGGACTAGCTGATAGGGTGCTGGAGTGGGCATTGGGGGACCTAGCATTATTCCTGGCTTTGCTACTGACCTGCTGGGTGACCTTGGACATGTCACTGCCTGTCTTTGTTATCCAGTCTATAGGCAAGTGATAATTTACCCGCCTAGTTAAAATGTTATTGCTATATATTTATTTATATCTGACAATTTTGAGCTTGGCTATGGAAATCCTGTGTACACTGGTATGACAATTTAATTTCACCCAGCGGTGCTGGAGAGTGATCCACCACACACACCCTTTAAAGGAGTTCCCATTCTATGCAGCCCTAGGTCTGCTTGGGCAAGTTGTTTTTTTGTGTTTGTTGTTTTTGTTTTTTATCTCATCGCTGACCATGAAGCTTGCCCCATAGTTTACTGTTTGCAGCATATGAAAGCATCTGACTTAACAGGAAATGCACAGTCAGAGGGTAAGGAACTGGGCAATGCAGAATAGGCTGCTTTCAGGCACAGATTGGGGCAGAGTGGACAAAAAATCAATTTTCATCTGGTTACCTGCTGAGGCTAGTTTTATATTTCTTTAATAATGATTCACTAACACTGATATTCATAAGATAGTCAAATGGGTGGGACCATGACATGGCTTTGACATGAAAGGTAATTGACAATACATCTGTTGTATAAAGATGACTAATACTTTGGTTTCTCTTCAGAGCAGACCCAGCTCTATGCCACTGGTCTACTGGGTGAACTTGGGCAAGTCACTTCTCCCTCTGCCTCCTTTTTTCCATCTATAAAAATGGGGGATGATGATGATACTGACTGCCTTTGGAAAATGCTTTGAGATCTACAGATGAAAGGTGCTATGGAAGAGCTAGATATTAATGCTATTATAAAAGTCTTGTAAATCCATTAGTGCTTCTGATCAGGATTTATGAACATCTGAAGTGAAATCCACACCGCACCTTTCATTACTCCATCCCAGCTTTTAAACAGCACACTCGGAGGTCTTAATCAGTTGTGTGTGGTTATGGGACCAAAGCAAATCCTGGATCTGAGTTTTGGGAAACAAGATCCCAATCCATACTTCATGCTGGCTCTAATATCTGCCATGGGATGAATCAAAAATCTAGTCAATCTCCAGTACTCTGAGAAGCTTGTTGCTCTGGCTAGTCTCTCGTTCTATGATTAGCAAAGTTGCTGGTTTATGCTTAGGGAGCATCTATACTTGATGTAAATGTACTTGATGTGTGCTTCAAAGGCAGAACTAACCAGTGGCAGCTACGGGATGATAATGGAGTTAATTCTGAACAATAGACATTACACGCCATCCTTCTATATTCAGCACTATTGAGTCAGTTAGGTAACCATCAAAGAGAGAGACTAAAAGAGGTCCAATCCTCTATTAACCATTGATTCATTTACATTAGAATTCCCCACATCTCAGTCTTATTAACATTCTTCTCATGTATGTCTTTTTTTAAGCTGTAAGCCACAGCTGCTCAGATCACAGATGTATTTGAAAACCTCATCCTTCAATACCTTTCTTCAGAACTCAGGAAGTGATAGAGAAGTAAAAGAGGAAAAAAAAAAACCCTTAGCCTTGCACAAAAGGAAATGTCCCCTCCTGAAAGAGCAGCTGCACCCAGCCTTTTAATGATCCTTCTATTTGAGGCAGGTAGCTTAGTAAGTTTCAAATAAAAGGATTAGACATTTAGAGGGATAAGACCGCACCTGCACTTACAATAGGTTGGATAAAATTATCAGTGTGATCAGTCCCGCTGCTCCATGGTAGAAGCTTATCTCCAGCTGGGATCAGGAAGGAACATGCTCCCTCATGGTCAGCTTTGGGACAATTTTGCATATTAAAGGGGTTTTATATTTTTCTCTGAAATATCCAAGGTTGACCACTAGGGAACAGAGTATCAAAGTAAATAGAGCACTGGTCAGTTCTTGGGTGGTAGGTATTGACACAGTCACAGGGCTAGCTGCACCTCTGTCCTCTTTCTGGTCACTCTGAGAGCGCCCTGTCAGGTATCAGGCCTCCTATCTTTACTGTGGCTATGGTGGAATTCTACTTTTTTCTGTCTTAGGCTTGGTCTCCACTTGATCAACATAGATAATATTGTTCAAAGAGGTATCATTCCTGCACTGACTGAAAAAACCCTTCTTTCGGTGTAGGCTGCATCTATGGTACGGGACTGTGCTGGCATAACTACGCCAACACAATTATGAAGTTATAGTCTTTGCAGCGCAGATATATGCTTAGACCAGCCTGGGGCTACAGTACTGAATAATGCCCATCCATGACTAGTGATTCAGCATTCCACCTACTGTCTGTCAGCTACAATACTGGCATGTAGACACATTCAGCTCCTGCCAAAGCAAGCATAACTCTATCTGGAGTCAATGGAGTTGGGCCTGCTTCCAACTGAGGCCACGTGCATGTGCAAGGGAGAGAAATGGAGTAACCAAAATATGCAGCCCTTCCTACTATCCCTCAGGAAATTCTCATTCTTTACTTGTTTTGGAGTTTTCCTGGGAATAATAATTGACTGAGAGTCTTTTTTGAGAAGGAAATCTGATTCTGCCCTTCTAGTATGGAAAGATGCCATATAGATCTCTGTCTCAACCCTCAAGTGCTCAGTTACCCCAGTCACAGAACCTGCGTGTGACAGTCTGTACCCTTATGTTCACCCCTTCTATGATTAATTTCATAGAAAGTATGCTTTGTGAGGTATCATTTGAGAACTCATAATTTGCTGACTATTATTGTTGTGGTAAAATGTGCGTGACAACACTGTCCTTGGGAGGCAAAAAAATCTTACCGTGTTATAGGTAAAACCGTATTATAGCAAACTTGCTTTGATCTGCCGGAGTGCCCCCCCCCTCCGAGCACTGCTTTACCGCGTTATATCCGAATTAGTGTTATATCTGGTCGCGTTATATCGGGGTAGAGGTATATAAGATTCTACTATATAAAAGACATGTTCCCCACATCTGGGGAAACAACTTCAAACCAGTTTCCCAGAGACAAAAGGCTAGTAATACCTAAGCCAGGTGTCAACATAATCAAATGGACTATCCCCTGGTTAAGGAGCCATTCTTTGGCAAGAATCATAGAACTGGAAGGGACCTGGAGAGTCTAGTCCCCTACACTCATGGAAGGACTATTATCTAGACCATTCCTGACAGGTGTTTGTCTAACCTGCCTGCTCTTAAAAATCTCCAATGCTGGAGATTCTACAACCTCCCTAGGAAGAAGGGTGAGCATGAGAAATTTAAATCTTGGCAATGGAACAGCTGGAGGTTCCCATGCAAAATACTTTGTCTCCTGAACCTCAGATGGAGATGATTTCAAAGAGGAAAACAGCTATAAGTGAGAATAGAGGAAATCATCTCTTCTCCCTTTCTCTCTGCCCACAACATCCACAATGCCTAAAGGACAAGGAAAGGAGCATTGAACTGGAGAAGGGGTCCTGCCTGAGAGGCATCCAGCCCGTGACACTGCAAAAGCATGTGGTAAGAGACATTTTGTTTTGAATTCACTTAGCCTGTTAAGTTAGCTATTAGTTGAGTTTTACCTTTTATTTTCTTGTCAAATTCTGACTTGTCTCTCATATTTTACTTGTAATCACTTAATCTTTATTTCTGTAGTTAATAAACTTGTTTTATTTTTTATCTAAACCAGTGTGTTTGGATTCAAGTGTTTGGACACCTCCAGTTGAGATAACAGGGTTTGTACATATAATTTTCTATTAATAAAATGACAGACTCTCTATGATGGGTGGGCAAACTATGGCCCGCGGGCCAGGAGCTGTTTTAAGCTGGCCCGCGAGCCACACCACGCGGCTTGGCCCCGCTCTGGCACTCCAGCTGGGGCCCAACGTGGGGGCCGCACCATGTGGCTCCTGGAAGCTGTGGCACGGCCCCGCTCCGGCTCCTTCGCCCTCCAGTAGGAGCTGCAGGGGCGGTGCCTGTGGATGGGGCAGCATGCAGAGCTACCTGGCTGCACCTCCACATATGAGCCAGAGAAGGAACATGCCACTGCTTCTGGGAGCCGCTTGAAGTAAGTGCCGCTTGGAGCCTGCATCCCCTGAACCTCTCCCCACACCCCAATCCCCTGCCGCAGCCCTGATTCCCCTCCTGCTCTCCAAACCCCTCGATCCCAGCCTGGAGCGCCCTCCTGCACCCCAAACTCCTCATTCCCAGATCCCGCACCCCAACCCAATTTTGTGAGCATTCATGGCCTGCCATACAATTTCTATTCCCCAATATGGCCTTCAGACCAAAAAATGTGCCCATCCCTGCTCTATGAGCTTGTATTGTCCAGGAGAGTACTGGGCAGTACAAAATACACATTTCTGAGGACAAGTCTGAGACTGGGAATTTGTTGGTGTCACTCTAATATAATTCAGGAGTGGCTGGCTAGAGCACTCATACACTATAGCTGGGTGTAATTTACATGTCACAGGCTGTGTGAGCACCAACCAGGATTGATTGCTTTCATAGCAAAGTAGTGTCAAAGGCACCTCAGGTTGGAGAATTGAAGGAACACAGCTGTTCAACAGTCCAGATGGTACCCTAGGATGTCACAGTGGAAATGGAGGCTTTTAGGGATTGTGTGTTGATGAACTTCAGTCACCTTGAGCCAAGCAGACAACTGAGAGCATGGAGTAATGGCGGGGAGCGGGGGGGAAAGCAGGGACAGGAAATCAGACCTTGGGATGCAAGATAGATGAGTCCTTTGTGCAAACCTCTCAGCAGTGTAACAGAGGTAAAATACTATTGAGGCAGTGCCCCCTGGTGACCATCAGAAGGACAGTAGCTTTCTTTGATTTACTGCTAGAAGACATTTGCTAGGAAACAAATTTAAAACTAATATTAAACTAGATTCAATTGCAGGTAGTAACTGATTTTTTTTTTAAAAGAGTAAAAGTTATTAGAAAACAGGAGCATTTCTAGGATTCATCATAATCACTTCGAGATCTTCCTATGGAAGGCACTCCAGGAAGGCAAAGTACTTTCTAAATATTAATTAAGCCTCACAGTTCCCCATGACATCTCAGTATTTTTATCACCATGTTACAGATAAAGCAATTTAGTCCAACAGAGCAAGCCTTCCCATCAGATCATCTTTCCTCCTTTAATGAACATGATTAAGACAATATAGGTTGCCACTGAAGATCAACTATAAGGGCCTGAGCTTCTATGGATGTGTCTGCACTTCAGTGTGAGCTCAGGGTCAAGGCTAACCCACCCCTTCTGTATACACACACATTGGATCCAGGACCCCACAGCAGTGGAGGGTCTGAGCCAAGCCAGGACCCAGGATTCAAGCCCTATTGCTTTGCAGTGCAAATGGAGCCCCCACCGAACTTGTGCTCTGGGAATCTGCCAAACATAGGCACTGATTCCATGGGTGCTCCAGGAGTGAGGGTGGGAGCTTGGGGGGAAAAGAGTGGAGCGGGAGCAAGGACCGGGGCTGAGCGGGGGTTGCACACCCTCAGGGAAAATTGGAAGCTGGCGCCTGTGCCACCAAAGTATCCCACAGGCCAACTTACTTTGTCCTCTGGGCAGTCAAGTTTGGTGGCCAGTCAAGTTTTCCCATGCTGCACCACAAACAAAGGGCTACAGCAGCCACATTCTGGGAGGGCACTAGGGAGTCTGACATATGGGTGGTTTAACTCGGGTCCACAAAATGCAGTGCAGATACTGGAGCCCCAGGGTGGGCTCAGGGTTTAACTATTCCTAAAATGGGGTTACAAATGAGTGTAGATGCTCAAGCCATAGGTTAATAAATTCAGGCTAACTCAAGCTCTACTAACCTTGGGCTTGCATTGCAATGTAGACATACCTGCTACGAGTGCCCAGCACAATGGGGTCTTGATCCACGGTGGGGTCTCCTAAGCGTCATGGTAATATAAATCATCAATATCTGCAACCACTTCATGGCAATATTCACCTGCATAGCAATTTTATGGACCTCTTATTCATGTGTATGATCAGAAATAGTTTTAAAAAAAATGTTTTTTATATGAACAAGCTCCAGTCAACCCAATCTACAACAGCATGTGGGCCTAATTCTCAGCAGCCCCGCATCTTGCGCAGCCATTTACACCACCAGAAAATGTGTGCGTAGTGGGTGTACAATGTGCCATTCCGCTTGGCCAGCATCGAGTACTCATGGTGCACTGGTGTGACCGAATGAACAAAGTTCAGGGATACAGCAGTTTAGACTCTCTGTAACTCAGAGCAAGGTTTAAACAATAGAACTTTGTATCACGCTTTCTGTAACCTGTAAATAAATATCATCCATAACATGGTGTTTCCTAATTAAAGAAAGCAGTAGAGATCTATTGCTGTAATCCCAAAGCACTATTAATTCCAGGCACTTCCTTAGAGCATGCAACAGGCCCCTTTTCTTGATGTAAAGCATGAACTCCTATGCACTGAGAAGTTACCTGATGTTTTCGCAAGCATTCTGAGTGAAGGAGTCAGAGGTTTTACTGTATCATACATAAGCACAGGGTACAAGAATATCTCTTGGTAACATGCTAAATTAAGCCAGCCATTCACTATTAACCTCAGTTTCCATTTATTTGCCAAATATGCCATTTGTTTAGCAATACTTAACATTTGCAGCTATCCACTTAGCTATCCATCTACTTTAGGGTTTTATACTGCTGCCCATCACCATGATATGTGAGCACCTTCCATGTAAAATCACTAGCAGTAGTGAAATTCCTAGTGGGCTTCATGGAATTGCTGGCACATCTCCCTTTTCAGGGTCAAAACTTTTTACTGTAAAACAACATATTTAACTTAATCACAAAAAACTGTGACATGCTGCAATTAAAGATGACATGCAGCCCTTCTGAGGGAGGTGACAGGGACTTTCATCCTAGGAAAAGCTTTAAAACATATAAAGTTGAAATATAAATCCATTGACCTTTGTTTAAAAAAAAAAATCCAACAGATTTACATTTCGAGAGTTCTGGCTCAGCCAAGCTCCTTCTTTCTCTTAACACATTAATGTTTTTAATTTGATTTTTGTGCAAAATGTCAGCCTACATTATGGCTGGGATTGGTGGGCAGAGTCTAACAAAGCAATAAGCCTGCCCCCCCCCCAGGTGAGGGAGCGGTTACAACGCAGAGCCAGGAACAAACAAACAGGGACAGGGGGTGTAGGTTAGGGAGTTAGCAGAAATGAACCCAGGGGGTCACTGAGCAGAGAAACCCAGACAATGCCCATTGCTCTGCAAAGGAGACCAAGGAGTCAGTGGCTTTCACCCAGAGGAGCTCTGCCCAGACGCGGGAACAGAAAAAAAGAAAAAAATCCACAGAGAGACACCCTCCTGTCCAGCTCTCGCTTCCTGGACTGACAGCCCTGGAGCCCTGAGGTCTTGCACTGAATGTGACACTGCTGGCAGGAGCATGCATCTTTACTGCAGAATCTAGCAGGAGAAGAATTGTTCCAAGGATCAATCCCAATACTAGCAAGTGCAGAGAAACACTGCCATCATAAACTATTTGATCTGTATTGTTATCTTGGTTGCACTCCCGAGGTGCACATAGCAGTAGTATTTGGGCATATAAAATATAGCCCTTTCCTGAGCTTGCCCCAGTGTCAAGATCTCCCAGCATGGTGAGATGTGAAGTGATGGAAAAATTCACCCACATCACGTAATGTGAAAATTAGGGTAATTTGGTTTTTAAACTTACCCATATCTGGAATACCTGTAGATAAGGCAGTATGTCCAGTGGTTAGAGCAGGGGCTAGGAGCCAGGATGCTGGGGTTCTATTCCCAGATTTGTCTTGGGTTCACTGTATGACTTTGAGTAAGGCACTTAACCTTGCAAAGAGTTAGATTAGTTTCTCACAAGCTTTCATTTTACATCACATTAACAGCAGGTGGCAGTAGAAGCTGCTGTTTGTTGCTTTTGATCTAAACTAGCCAAACATTAGATTTAAATCAGTTCTGGATTGTTGCTGTTTAGAGTTATTTTTTCTTCTAGATATCATCTGTGCGCCTCTGCAATATGATTAAGAGATCATGTTAGTGGAGTGGAGCAACATTACAGGATAATGGTCTTCTGCTTTCTCCCCAGCACTTACGGGGAAAAAAATGTTGACGCAAAGCCCAGAGTGAGATCTTAAAAACAAGAGGCCATTAGGTCTGATGCACAAAGTCTTCATTTAACCAACAGCATGTAATTCACAGATTAAAACAGGAGGGGATCTGCCCAGACAGTCACATCCTACCTAGCCTCTCACAGGTGCAAAAGAGCTAGTAGGGTGTGGTTTGCCTGCTCAGCATAGGCAAAATATTTTGCAGTGGGCTTTGGTAAGGCAGATGCATGTATGATATGAACTCAGGTCCTGATCCTACAAGTTATTCTACCCAGGCAGACCACTGTGCCCTTGTATGGGGCTCTGCCTTTGTGGAGCAGTTTCCAGGATCAGAGCCTGTGGTTATCCATATCCCAGCTAGCTAAAATTCTGTTTTACCCAAATTTCAGATACATCCCCCGAGTCCTTCAGATGATTTGTATGAACACGTGAGAAAGGGTGTTTGTACATGTATTTGTATAAATATTTTTTACATATTTATAGAATTAGAGCTGCCCCATACTTTAGCAAACCGAACAAAAAACTGCAAGCCTATATATATATATATATATATATATACACACACATATATATACACACACATATATATACACACACACATATATATACACATTGCCTTATTAATTATATATATTAGGATAGCACTTAGAGGCCCAATTGGGGAGGAGGGCTCCAAGGTTCTGGGCGGTGCGCACACACATGAAGAGTTGAGAGTCAACTTGTACCCTAAACATTTCTAATGCTCCCGGTCACCTCAGTGTCTTGTTTCCCAGTGCTATTAAGATTTTCCTTCTTTCACATTAGTTTTAATTTGAAACTTAACTACAATTCACAGAGCCAATGAACAAAGTTCAAAGCCCTTATGAAGTATATTAAACTCTCCCAAATTGTAATGGCATCAAGGTAAGAGGTCGAAACCAAGACCTTGTTACAGGTCTGGGGAAGATGATGTTTTCTGTGACACACAGCACAACCTTCAACTCCAGACAGCAAGGAGGTGTGTGTGTCTGGCCACTCATGCATGTAGAGCCCCTAAATAATACATAGTGCTACTGTGAGCTAGTTCTTGACACACATACTTTCTAACAGACCTGAAAACCTTTCTGGTGCAGTCAGCAGCAGTGCAGGGAAATTCTCTGATGGGTGGGGTCAGAATTAAAACCAGTCCCTGGCTATTTCCTCCAATCAGTTCTAGTTTAGAATCAGCCTCATGAAAGCTCTTGGCTTTGTGACATGGAGGAGAGAGGAAAAGGAAAGATCCGCTCAACTTTCAACTGGGATTCAGCTGCCAAGTTACGTAACTTTTCAGAGTGTCCAGACAGGATTATTTTATGGTCTGGTCATCCTCCATAGAACTGAATTTCCACACTGCAAAGCATTAAAGTGACTCAAACAATACCAAGAAAAACAGGACTATCATTTGACTAGGATGAATACAGTCATAAATCCCAGCTGATCTAATTGTGGAGGACATCCTGTAGAAAACCAGGCCAAGCATAACTCAGAAGGGTTCTCTTTCCCCACTAGGATAAACTATAAAATTAGGAATATTTGTGTTTCCCCCTGGTTTATATCCAAACAAGCTACAGTTGACATTTCTAGAACGTTACACTAATCTCACCCTGATTCAATTGCCATTGCCCTTTGCCACATGCTAGACTGATGCAGTGTGGCAAAAAGTGACTAGGACTGACAGGTTTCACCAGACTGAGCAAGCAGATATGCAAAGGGAAGAGCAGATTTTAAAGGGGAAGGATAGTCTGACAGCTAAATGCAGAACCATAGGTCAGAAGAGCTGGTTTGTGTTCCTGATTTAGCCATCATGGGACCTGGGGCAAAGTTACAAACCTCTCTGGTGCCTCAGTCTCACCATCTCTAAAATGGGGAAAACGCCAACCTCACAGCAGTGAGGAGAAGCCCCATTCATTGCTTGTTGTGCGTTGAGAGTTTAGATGGAAGAGAATATGAAAGGGTAAAGTATTAATCTTTATGTGGCAGCAGAAGGTAGATTAAAGCAAAAGTATACCTTTGGAGATGGCAGGAGTTTTCCCCTTCATAATTTCTTTTAAAAAAAGGAAAAAGGGAAAATCCAGAAAGGTTTGGATTTGAAAGCTTCTATGCAGTGTTTGCAACTGGAATAGTTCTGTGCTAGTGCAACAGAGCCAGGAAGCAAAACTACCTGCTTAACTGGCCATTCTGAAACAGGGCTGGCTCCAGGCACCAGCCCAGCAAGCAGGTGCTTGGGGTGGCCAACAGTGAGGGGCGGCAGGTTGGGCCCTTTGGCAGCGGGTCCCTCAGTCCCTCCTGGAGGGAAGGCCCTGCCGCTGAATTGCTGCCGAAGAAGAAAGCAGCATGGTGGAGCAGGTGCCAATCGAGACTTTGGGAGGGGGTCTGCTTGGGGCAGCAAAAACCCTGGAGCCGTCCCTGTTCTGAAAGCAGTTAAAATGAAAACAAAGCAGTGAAGAGTTATATTTTTAATTAAGTAATAATCTAAAGTATTCAGAGAAGAGATAGGGACAGTTTATATATATTTTTATATATATTAATGTATTTAATCTTCAAAGACCATTTACTCTCAGTGCAATCTGTAAATATTAACTAATTATGCAGTCTAAGTTGCAGAGGTACTGAGCACTCAACGCCATTTGAAGTGAAGGGGAGATGCAGCTGCTCAACACCTCTGAAAGATTAGGCCCAGAATTGTTAACTTGTTTTTTAACAACTAATGAGATGCTGAGAAACCACTAGAAGCAAATTATTCATAGCCATCACTGCAAATTCTAGCTAAATCAGAATTGGCACAGGGCTCTAGTTGAGTATTTCGGGCTAATTTACTCTTGGTGTTTAGAACTGTGTGGCTGGCTTCAAAGTACAGGAACAATCCATTCACTTATGAAGTACACTTAACCTTTAATTCCAATAGAGCCATTTGTTAGGGTCTATTTTTAATTGTTGGCATCTTGCATTTCTGCTCCTCTCTTTCCCCGGTGCCAACCTCTAACACTGTCACTTGACTGTCACAGAATGAAGGAGATGAGTCTCACTCAAAGAAACCTCCATCTGTTGATCAAAGAAGTCACAGGAGACCACATTCACCAATATAACAGGATCAGTTTCCACAGTTCCTCCTCTCCTAAACTCCACAGCCTGATTTTTATTGGAATGGTCCAAGGGCCATCCCTTCTGTCATGCTGTCTGGGGTGCCTTGTGACTGTCTCTCCCTTAGGGCAGACTATCAAAAACAGAGCAGACAACCCAAATTGTTGGTGTGTGTGTTATAATTCAATTTCACCAAGCCAGTAACAAATGTGAACTCCTGGGTCACTCACGGTAAGTCTTAGAATGGAGTCGCAGACAGTCCCCCTAGACCAGGGGTCGGCAACCTTTCAGAAGTGGTGTGCCAAGTCTTCTTTTATTCACTGTAATTTAAGGTTTCGCGTGCCAGTAATACATGTTAACGTTTTTACAAAGTCTCTTTCTATAAGTCTATAATATATAACTAAATGATTGTTCTATGTAAAGTAAATAAGGATTTAAAAATGTTTAAGAAGCTTCATTTAAAATTAAATTAAAATGCAGAGTCCCCCGGACTGGTGGCCAGGACCCAGGCAGTGTGAGTGCCACTGAAAATCAGCTTGAGTGCCGCCTCTGGCACACGTGCCATAGGTTGCCTACCCCTGCCCTAGACTCTTCAGTCTATCTTGCCACTCAGACAAACTGGACTTAGGTGATAAATGGTCACTTACACCAAAAATCACACCACATTCAGGTTCCTTCCAGTCCCCAGAGACAAGTCATTTACCCCCAGATCAATTGGTACCTAGATCTTACACCAATGACAATACCTGCAGCCAATCCTGTAATAAACTATCTAAAAGCTTAACAACTAAGAAAAATAAATGAGTTATTGACAGGTTAAAGCAAACAAACATATACACGCAAATGAGTTACCATCTAAATCCTAAGAGTGGCAGAGCTGTGGTGATTTGTCAATTCAAAGTGTCTTTCAGGGCAACTCCAGGAGGCAGCCCCCTGGGGATCTCTGGCCCTTGAGTTCAAACAGCCAAAAATATGGAAAATTTTCCCATGACTTTGTTTTATTTCCTTCATTCAGCTTCCTAGCCCACAGGATGAACTTCCTTGCACATAGCATTTCCTAGGTGCGATAGGGCCATTAACCAATCCTTTGTGTTGTGGTGATCTTGACAACCCGTCTGAGTTTGATAGTCCTTCTGGATGGATGGGGAGGAGGGGATGATTCCCGTGCCTGAGTTCATAAATTCAGAGCAAACATTTTAAAAAAGTTATAAAGTAAACTTACTTATTTTCTTACAGCATGGAATACAGACATTACAATTGAGATTAATGCATTCAGCAACTAATAAGCATTTCATACTAAATACATTCTTATACAATTAATACCTATATTGAGCAAAACTAACACACAGGTGACCTGGTCTGGTCTCCAGCTATGAGGTTGTCAGTTCTCAGTTAATGCTTACAACCTGGGCAAGACCTGGCATCTGGCCTGCCAGTGTCAAACCTTGATTTTTCTTTCTGACACCAAACAGGAGTGAGATATGCAAAGGCTTTTGGGAGCCAGAGGATTAGCACACATCTGAAATGTGCAGTGGACCAACTGTGGAAGAGTTCAGCTGAGTGATGTGGTCATCTTTGGAAGTATTCCCAGCTCCCTCTTTAGTGCAAACTGGTGTCCATCACTCCAGACAAGGAGCTGTCTTTCCTTGGATGTTTATTGTTCATTCAAGAGCACCAAACTCTACTGGGGTGATGGAGATGGAGATGGTAGCTGTTTAAATACCAGTGAAAGGTGCTGCAAGATGCAGGGGAATGGGAGAATCAGGGCTTTTGCCTGGACCCAAACCTGCAACCCAATGATTTCTCACTTTACTTCTTACCAGAACAGAATTGGGAAATGGTGGAGGAAAGTTGTGTGTTAAAAGCAGTTTCCACCACCAGGCTAGATTCTTCTCCCTCTCAAGGCTATGAGAAAACACCCTTTAGCTTCAATGAATACATGATCACTCCTTAGTTTGGCTTGGTGCTGGTGACACAATGCAAGATGCTCATGTGTTCCCAGACTTTTCTGGGGGAGGTGAAAATGTGTTGGGGAATGATTGAAGTACTATGGTAGGAATGCCATTGCTGAGGTTTGGTTTGTTTGTTTTTATTTTTTTTTGAAGTTCCAGGTTTGTCCTGTTCTGTGATTTGACTGAAAACTTACAGTTTACAAATCTGCACTGTACCTCACACCCAGAATGGTGCAGACTGAATGTAGATAGAAGTAATGTATAACCAAGGGACCGTGATACATATATAGTCCAGTCCCCTGCACTGAGGCAGGACTAAGTAGTATCTCTAGACCATCCCTGACAGGTGTTTGTCTATCCTGTTCCTACAAATCTCCAATGATGGAGACTCTACAACCTCCCTTGAAAGCCTCTTTTAGAGACTAACTACCCTTCCAGTTAAGTTTTTCCTAATATCTAACCCAAATCTCCCTTGCTGCAAATTAAGCCCATTACTTCTTGTCCTGTCCTCAGTGGCTAAAGACAACAATTTATCATCTTCCTCTTTATAACAACCTTTTGTGTACTTGAAGACTTATGTTCACCTTCAGTCTTCTCTTCTGCTCTCACACACCTGGATATTTTCATGCCCCTCATTTTAGGTCTCTGTGCACCACTGTACATGGAGGGGGACAGGTAGTCCTAAATGAATTACCTTATGGAGATGAAATGCCCAATGCAGACATGAGCGATTCCTCAAGTGGTTTGAATAGGCCATCACAATCAAGAAAGCTTATCTTTAAAAAGGTTGACTTGCCCTAACCTGGAAAGGAGGAGTGCTGTACGAGTGTGCATGAATTGTCTTGTATTAGCCTAATGTTTTTTGTATTGATCTAGGTAACAAACTTGTGGGTGTTTATACTGTAAGCTGGGTAGTTTTACACTGTGTGCACACGTGGAGTCTAAGATAGGCGTAAGTCATCAATAAAAAATGAACATGCTCACCTATGTCATTTAGAAAGTACAGTTCACAGTAGATGTGTGGCAGGTTTCCGGATATATAGTTTCTGTACATTGTGTCGTTTCCTGTAATATAATTGTGCTAGAAAATACATGCAACTTCTGACATTATCCGATTTAAATGTAATCAGTGCTGGTAAGATAAAAGATGCTCTACTGTAGTTCAGTGCAAGACAGTTTCAAAAGAGCCCAGGATATCAGAGTTCAAAGGAGACCTTCACCAATAGTGTCAAATCTTCTAGATTTCTGATGTATTAAGCACCCTGGAGACAGCAATATTAACGGAGGCAAAAACCATCAGCAGCTCCTATAAGTTTGTGATGGGTGAACACTAACAGTTTGATTTTAAATCCGTAACTTCAGGCAATTCTTCTAATCATTCACAGATGGGTCTACAAAACTGGGCTGGGTTAGTATTGTGGATAGCAGACCCTGTCAGAAGGAGAAGTATGTGAAAATGAAGATGGTTAACCATAATATTTCAGACCTCAAAAAGAGCGTTGGGCACAGGTTGAGGGTGGAAGCATATATCGTATCATATATGAAGTGCATAGTAAACAGTCCATGTACCCATTTCATTTGATGTCTATTGAAACTCCTGTACCACACCTATTACCATGGTTTTCTGATATCTGACAGGTGCTAATGTACAAATAGCACAGGTTTGGAGCTGTAGTAACCTAAAAGGGCAGGCAGTCTAAAAGCACTTTAAATCTAGAAAGGGAACAAGAAAAGATTTCTAAGAGAAGTGGAAAACTGGCACCAGATCAAGAGACCATACCCAAGTTTACACTAATTTTACACTTAGAACCTGGTTTTCAGTTTGCGTTATGTCGTCTCCCAGACTAAATCAATTATTCTGGAAAGAGATTAAGGAACTGTGGTGAAAATAGACGCAAGTTTAAATACAAAAATACCTGATTCCATATTATGTGGTATGACTCACACCTAAACACTAGCTACTATGGGCAACAGTTCTTTGCTGTGTCCTTGTTTTGTTAGCAATGAATTTGAGTCCTTATTTTTCAAGAGGAACAGCAAAGCCAAAAATTGAAAAGTTTAAAAAGAGCATATTAATGTAATCTATTAAAGGACTCAAGATTTAAGTTCAAACTTGTGAAAAATATCTACATTTCTGCATCCTATATATACAGTGCAACAGTGTTATAGAGTAAACATGAATATCTACTGTGAAAAAATCCATCTAAGCTGTTAGAAAAAAACCTGATTCTTATCTGAGAAGGATCTCAGCCCTAAAAGTCAGAAATCATTTCTCAAAGATATTTAAAATAAATGTCTGCCTAAATGGGGTTTCTACACCACTTTGTGAGGATGATTACCTACATACAAGACTTAGGAGAGGCTCCCAATATGATATGAAAAGTAACCCATTGATAGCAGATTCAACGCAGAAGTGGGGGGTAAAGGAAGGAGTGGGAGCCTGGGGTTAGAAGACTGTCAAAGCTACAATAAAGAAGTGGGAGGGAGAAGGGAAATGCAAGAACAGACACGAATGTGACTATCCCTAGTACCATTTACTCACTTTTTGATGGGAAAAAATGTTTTTGGCTGAAAATTCTCTTGGAAAGTAGCCTTGGTTGACATTTTCTAGTTTTGATGTAAATTGGATGAAAAGGTGATGTTTCAATTTTGAAAAATTCTATTTTTGTCCCACCATAAAACCCCCAAAGTCCATGAAAAATTTCAAACAATGAAAAGTTCTCTTTTGATTGAAGAGTTTCCTCTCCATAAAAATATATAGAATTTTCAACTAGCTATGGTAAAAGATGAGGGAAAAAATGTTTTGTTCCTCTTGAAAAATACACCCAAGTCCTGCATGTGGGTTGCCATCCATCATGGGTTTCCAATGAAACAAGTCACTCTAGCCTTGTTCTTATGGTTTATACCACAAGATGGAGTTGCACCCCTGTGTACAGAGGGTCAGAAGAACTTTGTAAGTGTTTCCATTTTACACCATTGAGGGAGTCATCTAATGAGCTGGATAGTGCATCCTCTTCAACAGACATTTTATTTTCTCCCTTGCACACTGTGCCATTTAAAAATTGTTACATCAAACAAACTTTTCATTCTCTACTCCCAGCACACCAGGTGATCACCTCTCAGGGTCAATTATGTCAAGCAGCACTAATCTAAAGCAAATGGCTTATGAATAATTAAGGAAAAGAGCCTCCCTTTGTTCTAAATTATGGCAAAATTCACTTGGGTGTAAGCCTGCAAGTAGTTGAAGGCACACTGCTCAGGGTTTGCATTTCAGAGGGAGATTTTTACCAGGGGAAGAGTGGTTTTATATCAAACGCTTTTAGAAAATGTGAATGGGAGGGAGAGCTATTCTCCACACACACCCCTATGCAAGTGGACTATTGTGTAATGTTATGTATTTATGTACATACACACAAACTACACCTAAATATTTTCAAGGAATTTCAGTGAGTGAGGCTGACATCTGATTACGGCAGCCCAGATTGAGGCTAAGCACAACTAGTGATTTTGGGTGCCCAAGCTACAATACATTACAAGGGACCTAATTTTTCAGAAGACGGGTGCCCAGCACTTTCAGAAAAATCAGTTATTAATTTGGGTCCCCAGACCACTTTTGAAAATCTTGGCCTTGGTTTGACTAGAGAACAAGTACAATAGTGGTAAGCAGCAGCTCAAGCTTCTCCACTCCTGTTAAAGTGAGACTCAGTTCTGACCCACAGAACAACCTCCAGATAAGAAGGGAGTTTAGTCTCCATGTCCATTTTCTCCTTGGCACCTTTGCCAAGATTGCCAACAAGTTGGTGAATTACTATCAATAGCAGCAATGTATTTTCTGATGGGGACAGCTGACTTCTGGGAATTGGATTGTGACCAAACTCATTTCCCTGTAGCAGGCAGTAACAGTGAATGGTCACAACTGACCCAAATGCTAGAGATCTGGAAATGAAAGGCCTCATATATCCTGTTACCACTCCAATCCTCCAACCTTGAGTCCTATCAGATTATGACCACTCACCTGTGAAACAATCCTTATTGGTTTAACCAGTGTTTAAACCAGCCAGAACTTTAAACAAAAACAAATAAAAAACCCACATGCATCTTAGCTTTTCAACTGTCCAGTTTGCTGTGGTGTCCAGTGGAGCTGAGCTCTCTCACTTGTCTTGGGGCACATGAAGATGGTATTTTTCCTGCTTAATTACTAAAATGGTATTTGACTTTTTTTGGTGACTTAATATCAGAAGTGGTGTAATAGTTAAAAAAAAAAAAGTAAGTAAGCTCTTAAACTAAAATCCATATTCCCCAAATGAGAAGTGGGTAAATTCAATTTACCCAAGTTTATCTTTGATTACACTAGTGGCTATCAGGATAACTTAATATTATGCTGCAGGCATGTTTCCTTTAAGAAAGGGTCCAATGCCTGTCACAGCCTTTGCTAAGCAGAGAAACCAAGTAGCCCTCTTTAGTGGGTGTGGTGCTGGCAGTCAAAGATAGGGCAGAATCTGATGGTCTGATATCAGAATGCCAGGGATCTGCCAATCACATGCAGCCTGCTAAAGCAACATGCTACCCCACCTCCTACCAGGCACCAGGGGAATTGTGGATTGTCTGAACATCTGTTCCCGAGGAGCTGGCCTACCTTCATCAGTAAAGCCTAACAATGCCTTGTCACATCAGAATAAATTACACAACAGAATTATTAAGGCTTTGGGTTTGTTTTAATTCAAGTGAAATACACTTGCTCAGAGTCAGTTTTGATTTACTGCTAAAATAGTTTTAACTAGAGAGATCAACAATTTTGGGATGCTCTGTGTACTTTTACAGAGAGATTTAGGAGAGGAATGCATGAGGGAAGTGGAGTCTGGTACCTTTGGAACCGTCTAAAAATCTCCAGGCTCACTGGAACAGAATAAATTTAACAGATAAATGAAATGTTTTTTACTGTTAGCATTATCTTCAGGTGATTAGGTAGTGCTCCAGCATTTCAGCTACAAACTGCCTTTATCAGCTACTTTATGGGTGACTAAGAACAGAGACACACTAAGCTGGAGACCTTCAACCCCCTAACACACTATATTCTATACAGGCTCTGTACAAGCACTGTTTGGTTAGAGAACTATTCACCCTTCTCTGTGCAGAGCAGTAAAGAACGGTTGTTGGGGGGCATTTGGACCTTATTTCAGTGATGTGAGGCTTATTACAAACTAATCAATTTCATCCAGCCCATTAGGCTGGATTAATGTTTAGATCTTGATTAATCATATGAAATAGAGGGGAGGAAAACAATCAAAATGCTGTAAGATAGAAGTTATCAGTCATTTGGACTGTTTTTTTCCATCCTATCTCCTCCCAACCCCAAACCAGAAAAACGCAGGAAACAACTGATGTTACCCATCTTAAGAACAGCACAGAATCCTTCTGTAAATCTTACAGATCATAATGCAATACATAGATTTGCATTTCAAACAATTACTCAAAATTCAGTCAGGGTTTTGCAATTTAGTGGTTCTGTGTTATTCACTGTGCAAGCTCCTGGAAACAAGGGCCATACTGTTTCTATCTTGTACAGCACAGAGCACTTTACATCAGGTTGACAGTTGATATTTAGTGAATCTAGACTGTGGTTTAACTATGCACGGAACTTAGGATGCCACATTCTGCTCCACTGCTTAGATTTCAGCATGACAGTAGGACAGCTAAACTATTTGGCAAAGGGATATTTTCTCAATTATTTCTCTCAATTTCAGGAGTTGTTGCTTTCTTGTAGAGTTAAATCCTTTAAAAAGGCACTTGCATGGGGCGTGGAGAAGACGATGTGAGAAGCAGCATTTAGGCAAACAAAACCATTGACTTTCCCTCTAGTATTGTGTTCCCTATGCCATTATTGCAGGTAACTGATTTGAACAGCCCTACTTCTGCAGACCAGCTTGAGCTTGTTATGAAGTAAAGGCCCTATTTTTATGTCAGGGTTTGATTAGAGCCCAGAGAAAACAGCTGCAGTGTCATCATGCCTTCTTTGTGATATCAGTGTAGGATAAAGAAAGAGGAAGGGATGTTACAGATGCAACCTCTGTTTGAATCCAGATCCAAACTTAGTCCAACTTTGAGGATGTTCAAATGTGAGGGGCTTGGCCCACTACAGAGATGTGGACGAGCCATACAAGAGCTAAGTATTAGTTTCAAGTGCCACATTATTCTCCTCCCCTCCCCCAAGTTATAGAATTCCAAACAAATATATTTGCTAAATAGGAGGAAATGGCCATGCTATGAAACATGAAACATTTAAGCATACATCTATTTTTTCAAGTAAAAGTTTGGAAAGGAAGATTGTCTGTTATATTTGTTACATCTTAGAGGGATCTAAAAATATGTTGAGATTTCCGATAAAGGTACTGTGTGTTCACTAACCTCTTGACACTGGGAGTTAGTGAGTCTTGGCAGATATCCCCTTGCCTGCAAAGGGGTTCCCAGCAGCTGCTAGAAGCAAAAAGTGAACATATGTAGGAGCATGGTAAGGTACATTTGGGCATGTGGTGAGGAAGAATGATTGAATTGGTTCCATTATAGACAAACTCACAACTGAAACATCTGCTGCAATAAGAAAATATATCAAGGAAATGGAAAGTAGCTGCAGAATCACTTGGAACTACTAAGATATTTGGAATTAAATTTAAAGCATTTCTGGCCATAAGATCATTTTAAAGTGCTCTAGGTTTGGTTGTTTTAAACGTAAGGAAGCGCTTCTTCATACAACTTACAGTCAACGTATGGACTTGCTGCTAGGGGATGTTGTGAAGGCCAAAAGTATACCTAGGTTCAAAATAGAAGGAGAAGTTCATGGAGGAAAGGTCCACCATGCTCTCGAATGTGGCTAAACATCTGACTGCCAGAAGCTGAGACTGGATGACCAGGGCGGATCACACAGTAATTGCCCTATTCTGTTAATTCCCTCTGAAGTATCTGGCACTTGACACTGTCGGAGATAGGCTACTGGGCTAGATGGACCATTGATTTGATCCATTATGGCCATTCTTACTTTCTTATGTAATGTTCACAGGCATAGAAGCTCACACTAAGGATACAATTTAACAATAGTTACAGAACCATCATCTTTTCCACATGTGCAGCTTTTTTGGGGAAAAAAGCAAACAAAAAACCCTCAAAACTTATTTTGGGCTGAAACATATACTGTTTGGTCTCAGCCCAAGCAATGTTTTGGCTGAGTGGGAGCAGATGAAAGATTTGAGGAAAATCCAGTCAGCTGTTTCTGAGTCAGAAAAGAGAAGAAACACCCTTTTTCCATTTAAAAAAATAGCTATGACTTACATTTTGTGCACTGATCATTCAAAACCAACTGTTTAAAAAAAATTTTTTTTAAATAACCCCAATATCCATCAGGATATACATTTATTATTATTTTTTTTTAAACAAATGTGAAGGGAAAAGTTTCCCACAGCTTTGGTAGGTACAAAATGTATTTTATATATAGAAATTCAGCCAGGATTTTTTTTATTTTTTCCTGCTGAGCCTTATATTGATACCTACCCAGCTTAATGCCAAACACAGAAATTCAACAGTGTAACTAACAAACAAACCCAGTAGGCCAGATCCTCAGCTGGGGTAAGTTCATAGAGCACTCTACTGAAGTTGAGGAAAGGTACACACTAAGCAATTTTAAAAAAAGTTATTAAACTCGACTGTTTCCAACCTCAGGAGTTGTATATTTAGATAAATGCAGCATCTTCCACACAAGAATGCTTTGGCCATGAAATCCAAATGATCCATGTGCCATTGTGACCTTCACTTGGGAATCTGTGCATAGACAGCTCCCAGCATTTTTTGATTAAGCTCTTGACTGGTTCTCACAATCAAATGGATAAATGTCTGTCTTAAATATTTAACAATGCAGAAAAATATGTCTGCAGCTGCTGAGCTCCAGATACTTAATATGTCCTTAGTAAACCCTATGTTTGTACATATTTCACATTCCACGTGGTGGCTAGACACTAATGGTAACTGTACAAACACTAGTGTTTCTGTTAACATCCACACAGCTCAAAGATTGTGAAACAGTTTAAGTCAGCTCTGCACGTTTGTCATTCTACAACACTCAAGAAGAATCCATTAGTGTGTATGCTACTTAATCAGACATGCAATTTTTCCAAGCATCTTGCATACCAGCTTATACCTGGTTTGCCAATTAGTACTGTGTGCAATAGGGTGGATAAATCAAACCACTTGAAAATGCTGAACTTAATCTAAAAGATCCATCAGAAGTGGCCACAGCACAGACTCCAATTTTTCTGATGGGCTTGTTTGAATTCACCACTCATGATCTGTTAGGTTAGGGAGTTTTGTTCTTTAGGCAAAGCAATAAGCTGGAGAACAAATCAGTCAGACCAAACTCATGTCAAACTGCTTTATTACATCTTAAATAACAGTACATTTTAATATAGTATCTATCTTGCATCCAGCTTTCTTGAAGTACACTGACTTTAAAATTAAATACAAAAAGGTGAAGAGGGATACAGGGTGCGGAGAAAGCTCTACAGAGTAGTTTCATGAAAGAGAGAGGGAATTCATCTTTTTTATGCCAAATCCAGGCCTAACGCACAATTACAGCACATTTTTGTACAGAATGTTGCAGAAAAACAGAATGGAGAAAGCCACTACTGCTGCTAGGGAGGCGCATTTCTGGATATAGTGAAGATAGGAGAATTTAAGAGAACAATCTGCTGTCCAAACGCTGCTGCTTTTAACATTTTATTTGAAAAGAAAGCCAGGAAAACCTGTTCATTACAAAAATGATTCTAATCAGATGCAAAGAACTCATTTTACAAGAGGAACTGGCTGTGAAGAATTAATTTATAAAGAAGATGGTCTGGGTTCCCCCACCCCCACCCCCAGAATCTTTGACAGCGATCGTTTGAACAGGCTGTTTCTTTAAAAACAAAACAAAACAAAAAAAAAGAAAAAAAGAAAAAAGTGACTTCTCACGCTACTCCAAAAACGTGCATAGCTTTGTACTTGAAGTCTTCATAGATTTATGCACAGAGTAGCAACAATAAATGAATACAGCGGCAATGGTTACAGTTTTTAAACAGGTTATTTCTTTAAAGAAAAAAAACATCGAAGGACTTAGTTCAATATGCACTTTTTAGCATTTCTACAGCATGCGATTCTAAGAGTAAACCCACCCAATATGGCAAACAATCAAAAAAAAATTTGTTTAACTTAGAAAGTTTAAGATCATTATTTTCAAAACATTGATTTGTACATCATTTCATACACAAAGAATTGACTTAATACCCAAGTGCAGGACAGGTCTCTTTTGAAAAACAGAGATTCCTGGTTGTTGAGACTATGGGGTAGTGTTAGGGTATATAAACTGTCCTTCCAAGTGGGGACAAAGAAAAAAAAAATTTTTAATCAGTGGGTTTGGGGGTGGGTGGGTGGGTAGGAATTGAGGATTTGCATTTGTTACCCATAAAAGGTGAAAGGATTTTTAAACAAGCATTCAATACCATGTACAGCATGTGCTTGGTTACCTTACTTCTTAACATTAACATTATTCTATAGATGCCATGTTTTGTGCAACAATTATTTGTGAAACTAGACAAAAATAAAAAAAAGTAGGGACTAAATTTACAGCATTAACAACCCCAGACACAATGGGCTAGGACTCCCTTGTTTTACTCAGTTATTGACCATAAAGAAATGTATTTAAAAAGGAAATGTGAAAAAAAAATTAAATCCTTCTACAAATGTGACTTGAAAATTTGAAACGGTGAGATAAAACAAAGTTCTCAACTTTAATTTGAAAACTACAGTGAAGTTAAGTTTGTTTCACAATTATGCTCAAGTTTACTTTCTGGTCATGCTTTTATGATAGTGTTTCTTTTTTAAATTCTCAAGACAAAAAATGGTCCCAAAAGGAATGCACAATTTCATTTGCTTACAACTACAGAAATTCTTCTTTGAAAAGTAATTGTGCTCTTCATTTCAGCAATAGGAGACGGTAAAAGATCTTGCCCTTTGAAGTTTTGAGGAGAATGGGGGTCCAAGTTAGTATGGTTGGATTGGATATGCTATCATTTTAGTTTTCAACTGCTGGAAATGTCTTCCAGTCACGGCGGAGTCCGTCGCTTGTCTGACACACAAAAAGTTTTGTTAAAACTTACGTTTTGACACTAACATTAAGTTCTAAACTGGTTGAACTAACTTCTGTGTCTGGTATAACCGTTTATACTCCCACACCCTCTACTATATCATCCCACACTAACATTTACATCCATTATTTTTATTTCACCATTTTCAAAAGTTTTAATATTTATCAGCCCAGATGTGAAAGCCATTCACCCACCCCTTACCATGATAATGAAAAAAGTCAATGATACTTATAAAAAAGTTACTTCCCCTAGGCAGTAGAATTTTATAAGGCTGAATTAAACTGTAAGAAGTTAATCTTATTTCTAGTGTTTTACTTTTCTAAACTGAACTGGAAATTTATAGCATAAAAACAGTTGCAATGTACATTTGAAATTACAAAAAATAATGAGATTATAAGGTAATTAAGGATGTTTTTCCCCACCCCGCCCAAATACCTACAGACTTCAGTTCCAGATCTTGAGGAAGCTATCCCATGATCCTGTTGCTACTGCCATACCATCGTCAGTCACACCTAAGCAACTGACACGGTTATCGTGGCCAGCAAGGACACCTAGAAATTAAACAAAATACACATGCATATTACGGAGTCTCGATGAATACATACTTCATTACAAGCAATGCAATGATATGGGCTCGTGTGTTTGTATTGGATACTCTAGCGATCAGAAGACTGGAACATTAACTTGGTTTAATATTTACACAAGTCTGATTTTGATAGTTTTCTTTACCCCCAGCTTTTGGCACTATTCCCTTGGAAATGACTGAAATAGTCAGTGAGGGACTCCCAGATGCAGAATATGACAACATGAAGTATGTTAGCCACAAGATTTTCACTTGATAGGAATAATCTTCAATAATCATAAGTCAATTACAAAGTCATCACCAGCTTATCAAAATACTTCTGACAGCACACCCCAAGCAATTTTGAATTCTATATTTATTAGTGCATTGCTGCTAAATTCAATTACTTCCCCTTCTACAGTACTATAGGCCAATTCATCTTGTAAAAAAACCCTAGACTATAAAAAAAACGCCGAGTTAGGCTGGATCATTTTAAACACATTTAATCTTGCTTGAGCCCTAGACCTCCTCTTAGGCTTACAAGCACACATATTATGAAAAGGCAAACAAAGACTGGCCACCTACCTTCATTAGATTTGCCACTATGGAAGATGCTTCCATTCAACCAATGTGTCATTTTGAGAAATTAGACTCAGACTAAGGTCAGAAGGGACCATTATGATCGTCTAGTCTGACCGCCTGAACAATGCAGGCCACAGAATCTCACCCATCCACTCCTGTAATAAACCTCTAATGTATGTCTGAGCTACTGAAGTCCTCAAATCATGGTTTAAAGACTTCAAGGTGCAGAGAATCCTTCAGCAAGTGACCCATGCCCCACGCTGCAGTGTAAGGCGAAAAAACCCTCAGGGCCTCTGCCAATCTGCCCTGGAGGAAAATTCCTTCCTGCCCCCAAATATGGGGATCAGCTAAACCCTGAGCATGTGGGCAAGACTCACCAGCCAGATACCCAGGAAAGAATTCTCTGTAGTAACTCAAATCCCACCCCATCTAACATCCCATCACAGGCCACTGGGCATATTTACCACTAATAGTCAAAGATCAATTAATTGCCAAAATTAGGCTATCCTATCATACCACCCCTTCCATAAAGTTATCAAGCTTAGTCTTGAAGCCAGACATGTCTTTTGCCCCCACTGCTCCCCTTCGAAGGCTGTTCCAGAACTTCACTCCTCTGACGGTTAGTAATCTTCATCTAATTTCAAGTCTAAACTTCCTGATGGCCAGTTTATATCTATTTGTTCTTGTGTCCAGATTGGTACTGAGCTTAAATAATTCCTCTCCCCCCATGGTATTTATCCCTCTGATATATCTATAGCGAGCAACTGTATCTCCCCTCAGCCTTCTTTTGGTTAGGCTAAACAAGCCAAGCTCTTTGAGTCTCCTTTCATAAGACAGGTTTTCCATTCCTCGGATCATCCTAGTAGCCCTTCTCTGTACCTGTTCCAGTTTGAATTCATCCTTCTTAAACATGGGAGACCAGAACTGCACACAGTATTCCAGATGATGTCTCACCAGTGACTTGTATAAATGGTACTAACACCTCCTTATCTCTACTGGAAATACCTCGCCTGATGCATCTCAAGACCACATTAGCTTTTTTCACCACCATCTCACATTGGCGGCTCATAGTCATCCTGTGATCAACCAATACTCCGAGGGCCTTCTCCTCCTGTTACTTCCAACTGATGAGTCCCCAGCTTATAACAAAAATTCTTGTTATTAATCCCTAAATGCATGACCTTGCACTTTTCACTATTAAATTTCATCTTGTTACTATTACTCCAGTTTACAAGGTCTTCCTGTATGATATTCCAGTCTTACTTTATGTCATCTGCAAACTTTATTAGCACACCCCACTTTTTGTGTCAGTAATAAAAAGATTAAATAAGATTCGTCCCAAAACTGATCCCCGAGGAACTCCACTAGTAACCTCCTTCCAGCCTGACAGTTCACCTTTCAGTATGACCCGTTGTAGTCTCCCCTTTAACCAGTTCCTTTTCCACCTTTCAATTTTCATATTGATCCCCATCTTTTCCAATTTAAGTAATAATTCCCTATGTGGAACCGTATCAAATGCCTTACTGAAATCGAGGTAAATTAGATCCACTGCATTTCCTTTGTCTAAAAAAATCTGTTACCTTCTCAAAGAAGGAGATCAGGTTGGTTTAGCATGATCTACCTTTTGTAAAACCATGTTGTATTTTGTCCCAATTACCATTGACTTCAATGTCCTTAACTACGTTCTCCTTCAAAAAAATTTCTAAGACCATGTATATTACAGATGTCAAACTAACAGGCCTGTAGTTACCGGATCACATTTTTTCCTTTCTTAAAAATAGGAACTATGTTAGCAACTCTCCAGTCATACAGTAAAACCCCTGAGTTTACAGATTCATTAAAAATTCTTGCTAATGGGCTTGCAATTTCATGTGCCAGTTCCTTTAATATTTTTGGATGAAGATTCTTGGATGAAGTTTAGTCCCATTAAGCTGTTCGAGTTTGGCTTCTACCTCGGATGTGGTAATATCTACCTCCATATCCTCATTCCCATTTGTCATCCTGCCCTTATCCCTAAGTTCCTCATTAGCCTCATTAAAGACTGAGGCAAAGTATTTGTTTAGATATTGGGCCATGCCTAGATTATCCTTAACCGCCACTCCATCCTCAGTGTTTAGCTGTCCCACTTCTTTTTTTGTTTTCTTCTTATTTATACAGCTATAGAACCTTTTATTATTGGTTTTAATTCCCTTTGCAAGGTCCAACTCTACATGGCTTTTGGCCTTTCTCACTTTATCCCTACATGTTCTGACCTCAATAAGGTGGCTTTCCCTTGCTGATCCCTCCCATCTTCCACTCTTTGTAGGCTCTCTGCTTTTTCCTAATCACCTCTCTGAGATGCTTGCTCATCCAGCTTGGTCTATAACTCCTGCCTATGAATTTTTTCCCCCTTTCTTGGGATGCAGGCTTCTGATAGTTTCTGCAACTTTGACCTGAAGTAATTCCAGGCCTCCTCCACCTTTAGATCCACAAGTTCTTCAGTCCAATCCACTTCCCTAACTAATTTCCTTAATTTTTTTAAGTTAGCCCTTTTGAAATCAAACTCCTATTTTTGTTTATCCTTCCATTTAGTTTGAACTGAATTAGCTCATCATCGCTCGAACCAAGGTTGTCCCCTACAACCATTTCTTCTATGAGGTCGTCACTACTCACCAAAACCAATTCTAAAATGGCATCCCCTCTTGCTGGTTCAGCAACTACTTGTTGAAGGAATCCATCAGCTATCGCATCCAGGAAAATCTGAGCCCTATTATTATTATTACTAGCACTTGTCCTCCAGTCTATATCTGGGAAGTTGAAGTCTCCCATGATCACACAATTCCAATTAGTATTTACTTCATTAAAAACATTAAAGAGGTCTCTATCCATATCCAAATCAAATCCCAGTGGTCTATAGCCACCTCAAGCACTATCCCAGGCAGGGGCGGCTCTAGAAAATAGGCTGCCCCAGGCAGCGCGGTGTGCTGCGCCGCCCTTCCTCGGTCCCGCGGCGGGTCCCCTCTTCCCGTGGCTCCGGTTGAGCTCCCGCGGCAGGTCCACCGGAGCCCCGGGACGAGCGGACCTGCCGCAGGCATGACTGCGGGAGCTCCACCGGAGCCGCGGGAACAGCGGACCTCCCGCGGGCACGGATGCGGACGGTTCGCGGGTCCGGCGGCTCCGCTTGAGCTGCCGCAGTCATGCCTGCGGGAGGTCCAGCCGAGCCGCGGGACGAGCGCCCCCTCCGCAATCATGCCTGCGGCAGGTCCCGTCGTCCGCGGCTCCGGTGGACCTCCCGCAGGCATGACTGCGGCAGGTCCACCGGCCCAGCCTGTCGCCCCCTAGATTTGGCCGCCCCAGGCAACAGCTTGGTTTGCTGGTGCCTAGAGCCGCCCCTGATCCCAGGGGAAGCGGTAGTAGCTTTCTTTCCCAATGTGATTTTTGCCCAGACAGACTGTATTATCCATTCCATCACTTCTTATTTCTTACTTCTTATTCAGTTGAATTGTGAGAGATTGAAAGAGACACTTACACTTTAAAAAAAAAAGAAAATTAAGGGAGCTGGTATGACTTTTTATATGGGCATTTAAAGGAAAGAAGGTAAAAAGCACCTATATTCAAGTCTTGCTAAGCCCATTACATGATCAAAATCCTGACCTGGAGAAGTTTTAATGATGAAATGACTTAATCAGCCTCTCTTTGCATCAGTAACATTGTTAACATGACTCCGCGCATTCATGCTGTTAAGAATGTTTTCCCATCTAGTTCGCAGTTGTGACATGTTTAAAAGAAATTCTAAAACATGTACTAGCACTAAATTAAGTTTCCAAATATTGACTTGGTCATCCAAAGTTTACTTGAGCAATCAGAATTTGCTTAACATACTGTACATAATATGTAAAAATATGTTGGGTAGTACTGCTGATCTCCACATTAAAACTGTAGAAGTACCAGAGTGTCTCCCATTTGAATCAGTGGGCTTCTTAATGCAATGAATTTGGCACTTCTGCAGCAGCAGACACATGATCAATGTACAAGTGGTTAATAGCATCTTTAAAAATTCATAGTGCCATATAGGAAGCCTGCTGTCACAGCTGATGAAATGGCTCCAGAACTATTCTATTGTAGAAGTAGGATGGCTACCATCATGATTGTTAGAGCGTCCAGAAGTAAGATGTCTTGCAACTGGGAAAAGTGAAAGGAAAGAGATCCAATATTGTGCATAAACTCTGGATATAAGAGGTAACACCAGTACCAGAAGTCAGGGAACTGATAGACTCAAACACCAGAAGTGTATAAAACTGAGATTATAGTGGTGAGATTTAATGTAGCAGAACCCCAAGCAAAGTACCTGAGGAAGCAGAGTGCTTGAGCAGTTAATTTGTGACTGATGAGTCAATCCATGTTAGGATTCTAACAACTGATTATTAACACGTGACTTCACACATCTGCAGACTGTCCTCCCTTCCTCCTTATTAAGTATTGCTGCTCCCTGGGACTCTAACCACACTGGTGATCCCTTTTCCCATTCAACATCCCTCTGCGGTGAGGTTTATGCAGGGATCCAATAGGATTTCTGGGAGAGTGGGAGACAGATCAGTTGTAGCGGTGCATCTATTTTCACTCCCTCCCTTCCGCTTTCCCTGCAGGAGGGACATGCAAAAGTCACTGCCTCTTATCACCCAAAAAACAACCCCAACAAACCAGGAAACTGCAGAATCCAGGATTCCCTAGATAAACACTACCCTAATGAAACAGATTTGTAATGAGGCAAGGTAATTTATTCTGTAGCGACTGAAAATTAGTTTTTCCTACTTAAAAGTCAACCAAAAGTACAACCTAGTGCATTAGTAAACAGGCACTGAAGACAAATCACACTGCATTAGTATAGTATAAAATCAAAGCAGGAAATGGAACTAGTATTAGTCATTTCAACAGGCCAGCAAGCTCATCACTTCCTCCTAATCAGCTTCAAAAGTAAAAAATTGTCACCAGGGACCAAATATAGTTTTCCCCAACAGAAAAACTATAAAGTGTAATAATATGTCAGCAAGAGTTCCCTAATCTGCTTGGATCACCCACCTAATAGTTTATCAAAGAATTACTGTAGTGTTGGTCTCAACATTACCAGGGAGTTACAAAATTTACAAACTGAAATCCTGCAGATAATCCAAAAGCAACAAGCAACACCTTATATTCATCTGCTCAATGGATTCTCTGGTGGAACAGCAAGTTATTTTATTTCTATAGCACTTGATTTAAAGCCAGTAGTAAGGAAGATAGCCAGAGAATTTTCCTTTCATAAATGTTATCAATATATGCAATTTCAGACTACCAATTTGTTTTCATTTGCATGTCTATTTCTGGCCTCAAGTATCAAGATTACAGATTTCAGCTCTAAATAACCACTGTGGGAAAACCTTGAATAAGGTGCATTTGGATAGCATAAGCATGTTACACTTATTTGAAAAATATGTTCCTGGTACAATTAAAATCAAACAGCACTGAAAAGTGAAGTGACCTGCTCTACACATCAGATGAACTCTGAGCTACTACAGTGCCAATTTCTGCACTGCACTGACAGAAGGTACCAGATTTGTTGGAAAAGGGCAGGGGAAGCAAGCAAGCCATGGGAGCACTGCTTTTAGACTACAGTGAAGGGACTAACGTCACATAGAAAGTCTCTGTTGCTGGTGTCTTCTCTATTCTGAGCACAGCCTCCCCCTCAGCAGTGATCAGGTTTGTACCAATTTTTGTTTATTACGTTCCTCCAGACGCTAAACAGAACCTAGTTTTTTAGCCTTGTGCTAGTTCCAAGAATTAGAAATACTTTCTCCATTAATATATCTAGTTCCTCTTCTTTACATTCTATAATCATAAGCAGAAACTTTGTGGTCATTTATGATAATTTGTACTTTCCCTGTTCTAATATCATTAGTTTATATTTTAGGAACTGATAGTATCTATACTAGCTGGGTTGGTAAATTCAATACCCATCTCCTCCCATTAATTATACTCCTAAATAAAGTTACATAACCGCTTTTCCTTTTTCTCGTTATAAATTTTATAAATACTGCCACAAATGCACCCCTCTGCCATATACATTGGCCAAACCGGACACACTCTACACAAAAGAATAAATGGACACAAATCTGATATCAGGAATCATAACATTAAAAAACCAGTGGGAGAACACTTCAACCTCTCTAACCACTCAGTGACAGACTTGAAGGTGGCAATTTTGCAACAAAGAAACTTCAAAAACAGACTCCAAAGAGAGACTGCTGAACTTGAATTAATATGCAAATTAGCTACAATTAACTTAGGTTTAAATAGAGACTGGGAATGGATGGGTCATTAAACTAATTGAATCTATTTCCCCATGTTAAGTTCTCCTCAACCTTCTATGGGTCATCTCGATTATCACTTCAAAGAGTTTTTTTTTCTCCTGCTGATGATAGCTCATCTCAGTTGACTGGCCTCTTACAGTTGGCATGGCTACTTTCACCTTTTCATGTTCTCTGTATGTATAAATATCTTCTGTGTGTTCCATTCTATGCATCCGAAGAAGTGGGGTGTAGCCCATGAAAGCTTATGCTCAAATAAATTTGTTAGTCTCTAAGGTGCCACAAGTATTCCTGTTCTTTTTGCATTATCCAGCTACGCCTTAGAGATAATGTATCATGTTAGTGAGGTTGATACTGATACCCATACTGAGATAAGGTGACAATAGCATAAGACCCTTCCCCCCTTTGACAGTTTCTTCTTCCAAAACATGCAAAGTCACACTTCATATTAAATACACAAATAAGGCAGCTTTAGAAAATGTGGAAGATGAGGTAATAAAGGGTGAGTTTTTAAGAAGTACTATCCAGAACTGTTTGCTATGTGAAGAATTTTGAGGTAATAAATCAGTGGCTACAAATCTCTGCTTGACAGTTACACTACCTAAAAATCAGTGCAAATTCTCAGAGGAATACTAAACAGCTTCAAGCACTGCAGTGCAGCATAGCCACCAACTATTAACCTGAATTGTTTCAGTGAAATACTAATGCCAATTATCTTCATATAAATATTACACGGTTGTAGACCCTCCATACATGAAGTGATTAATAGTAGGTGTTTCATAAAGTGTCAAATACTTTTAAACAATCCAAGTGTAAAATAAGCTCTTTGAAGGTAAAAATATATTTAATTTCCCCAGATGTCATTCTTTTACTGAGTTCTGTTTGCAGAGGGTAGCTTTCTATTCTCAGAAACCCCATATTCTTCACTAACATTTACAAATCTACAGCATATTGACAACACAGGTAAAATACCTTCACCTAGGGTGATCTCACAGCAGACCACATCACTGAGTTAATTACAGCAGTCTAACAGCACTGTGCTAACGTTTGATAAAGGACTGTCAATAGGTCACCCCTTTAGGTGCAGTTGATAGTATTTAAAACCTAATGCACAAACTATTTACCTGCTCTGTCAGCTTTCAGCGTGTCCCAGACATTGCAATTAAAGTCATCATAACCAGCTAAGAGGAGACGTCCGCTTTTGGAGAATGCTACAGAGGTGATGCCGCAGATAATGTTGTCATGTGAATAAACCATAAGCTCCTGGTCAGCACGAAGATCAAAGAGCCTGCATGTGGCATCATCTGAGCCTGTGGCAAACGCATTGCCATTTGGGAAGAACTTTAAAACAAAACAAAGATATTATAGTATAAGATAATTTGTGTTTTGCAGCTTTTGGGAACAGGGCTTTTTCCATTTGGACAACTACTATGAAATCTTAGATAGTACAAAACATGCTAGACCATTTTCATTTGGTACTTTGGAGTACTCATGCAGGCCAGTTGTCATATGCCCAGAATTGAGAGCTAGGAACTAAAGATCTACTCCTAGCTTGGTTTGACTCCCTTTGTGTTCTTTGCCACATCCCTTTGCCTGTTTGTTTCCCTATCTGTACAGAGGAGCTAGAAGTACCTTATCTCCATCACACGGCACTAATGTTTTTAAAGCCTTCTGAAGATGAAATAATAAGTATTACTATAAAAAAAAAAACTTTAGTAACATACTATTTAAGCACCTAACAAATTGTCATTTACTGCAATAAATTTTATGCAATACAACAAATTGAATGTAGTTTTGTCAACTGTGGAAAACACTTTGTTTTGGAAAAACTATGCTGTAATATTCCAGGATAATATTAAATAATATTGTTATTTAATATTATTAAGATAATAATGTTAAATTCTAACAGCTGACTGCAGAGTATATATCATGAACTTAAATCCCATCCCCCCAATTCAGAGTTCATACGCACACAGATGGCATTGATGTCTGACTCGTGGCCAGTGAATGTTTGCCGACACATTCCTTCTCTAACATCCCACAGTTTGGCAGAGGCATCACAGGCACCAGAAACAAAACACCTGGCATCAGGAGCCAGGGACAAACTCATGACATCCCCGGTGTGTCCAGTAAATGTGGTCGTCTGCTGGCCAGTTTCAATATCCCAAAGGGCGCTTGACGGAAGGGGGAAGCGGGGGTGGGGGGAGATAAAATGACAAAAATTAGAATAATCAAATAAAATTGATTTTTTAAAACAAGTCTCACAGTACATTACTAGAAGTTCAGACAGGGCTGGTTAGCCCGGACTTGGCTGGTTTGTCACTTGTTTTCTTTGGTTTAATTTTTTGTATTTAAGATAAAAAGGGAAAAATTAATCCCAAAGTATATGGGAAGATGATGCTCTTCTTTGAGACATTTTGGTATCTCATATGCAAGCTCTCAGTCTTTGCCTTAAAAAGGCACCAGTACTTTCAGATGGAGCCACATATTATTTCTGGTTACAGAGGATCAGCTTCTTGGCTGGGTTACCAGCAATATAAAGTGAGCAAAGTGACTAATGTTCAACATTGTTGATACATGGAGTTCTGTAACATGGCAGCGTTCTAACACTAGTGTAGAGCTGTTTTAGAGTAGCACCCACTATCGCTGCTATAGTTAAGGTTGAGTCAGTGTTTCCATTCATTTTAAAAAGCGGCTTTTTGAGGGTGTATAATTCAGCCAGAATAATTCACTGTTGCCTCATGGCTGTCAGTGCCCACACTTTTCCATTGACAGCAAGATCACCACAGTGACAATCATAGGGTATAAAAAGGGGATGAAATACTGACTGCATCATCCACAAAAGCAGCAGACTTTCCAGAGATATTTAGAAGAAAGCATTTAACTTGTCTGTTCTCTTTCCCAGTAGGTGAGCACAATGGAGATTAAGTTTTGGCTTAGAGCCAGTGCAGAAGCTAATTTTGTGTTTTGGGGTTCCCTGGCTATGTAAACCATACATTCAGTAATTAATTCCGTATCAGCCTTCACTAGTCAGTTCCAACTATGATATGAAATTTTGCTTAGTGTTCCAGCCCTAATCCATTTGCATCTAGAAAACATCACGCCTTCCATGTCTCCTCTTTAGTTCCCCATTCTAGGAAAGTGCAGGCTTAGAGGAAGGCGACTACTGGCTTCCTCCTTCCATAAGTGAAGGGAACCATTAGCACAAAAGCAGAAGTTTTTTCTTAATAGAACCAGCTTTCATTATGAACCACTTGTGTTCCAGAAATGCATATGCAGAAAGAACAAGACACAAAGGAATCCCTTGCCAGTGGCTAGGCCATAAGAGAAGGACAGAATTTGTGTACTCAACACCCTACCTGAACTTTGAAAAATTATTACATGCAACAGTCAAAACTGCTAAAGCTATATAATCTTGTACAAAGAGTATCACTTTAGCAATTCTTGGTGTATTTAAAAAGGATCATTCATGTACAATCAACATCCATCTTAAACAGCCACTCAAAAAGGCCATTTAATAGGAGGGCCCTTACGGGACCAACAAAACAGCAGTGAATGTCTTAGGCCTGGTCTACACTGGGGGGAGGGGGGGGGTGTCGATGTAAGATATGCAACTTCAGCTACAGGAATACTGTAGCTGAAGTTGAAGTATCTTACTCCGACTTACCTCCCATCCTCATCGCGCGGGATCGACGTCCGCAGCTCCCCCGCCGACTCCGCTACCTGCTCCGGTGGAGTTCCGGAGTCAAGGGGGAGTGCGTTCGGGGATCGATATATCATGTCTAGATGAGACACGATTTATTGATCCCGATAAATCGATCGCTACCCGCCGATACAGCGGGTAGTCTGGACAAACCCTCAGGAAGACTTCAAAATAATCACCTCAAGTACTGCTGCCTAGTGGATGTACTACTATTTTCCCTTTAAGATTTATTCATTCAACATGTGAATTTTTTGGTTTACATTTAATATTTTGGTAAAATGAATATTTATTGGTAAAGCAGGTATTTAAACAGGCCGCACTACAAGCGGCACAGAAATGCTGTGCAAGTCGAGAAACAGAGCTAACTTTGGGGGAATCTAACATTACCTTTCCAGTTCTGATGGATTAAAATTAAATCCATCTTAAGTAACAATTCAGTGTAAGAACAGAACACAGACTGAATTTGCTGAATATCCTGAGTCTTGTTAAGCCTTATTCTATAGATCTGTAACCTAAAGGCACTTTTTCTTTCGTTGGTTATGGCAGAAGAGCTAAAACCACATAAAAAGTATAGCCCACAAAAACAAGATCTCTTTGCTAGTAAGACTAGAGCAGGGGTTCTCAAACTGGGGGTCAGGACCCCTCAGGGGGTCACGAGGTTATTACATGGAGGGTCGTGAGCTGTCAACCTCCACCCCAAATCCCCTTTGCCTCCAGCATTTATAATGGTGTTAAATATATAAAAAAGTGTTTTTAATTTATTTGGGGGGGGGGGTGAGTCACGATCAGAGACTTGCTTTGTGAAAGGGGTCACCAGTAAAAAAGTTTGAGAGCCACTGGACTAGAGCATAACGATCTCTAGAAGCAAATGCTCTACAGATGACTACTTAAGTGTTTTAGCTGATCTCTGAAAATGGACTATGGAGTATACAAATTACAACAGAACATTATGTTTATATTAAGCCAGTGGATCACAAAATAAGAATATTTTTCAAAGACTGATACATTTTTAGTTTTGGAATTAATGTTTTGTTAAATGTTCAGTGATATTCCTTTAAAATTCACTTCTGCTAACTTTTTAAAAAGACTTTCTGAAAGCTATTCAGATTGAAACAACCAATCAGTAACAGAGTGCAAAAAAGTGCAAAATGTTAGAGGTTTATTAAATGGCACTGGCATAAAATCAACTGTAAAACATGCACTAATTGTGACTCTTTACTGCCTGTATACATCAAGTTCACTCCCCAATAATTTGATAATGGATTTTTAAAAAGTATACAAGACAATTAAACAGACATTACCATTCGGGGGGGGGGGGGGCTATTTCCTCTGATCAGACACTGGTTCATAACTAACTGTTGCTACAAGAGACTTGTTTAAAGCTATAGCTCCAGAATGTGTCAAAATCCATATTTTTGAAACTAATTCTTTCTTCAGTGAGCCATAATTGCTCTGGATGAGCTCTTATAGACCATGTGTATAGAGTTTTACATTTTAAAAATATTGCCTTCTTTTTATTAGAGATGTTAATAAAAAATATCAATGATGGTAATTACTTAGCCCATGGAGTCTGTCAAGTACCTAAATGGTAAGAAAAGCCATGGTCTGACAAATGCAAAGGAAAAAATTCAAAGTCTGGCTTTTCACACACCTAATGCATTTTATTTAAAAAGGGGATATTCAAAAGCATAGTTTGTAAAGCTTAACAGCAGTATTTCCATTTGTGTGTTATTTACTCTAAATTGCATACCATTAGAGGTTTTTATCCATGTGTCCTATGAGAATTCTATACCAAAGATTGCTTACATAGGATTCATACAGCACTTTAACACTATTGCTATTACTAAGTGTTATGACAAGTTCCCCCCTAATATATTATCTGTATTTTTGAATACGCAATCATTAATACAAACGTTACAATTCGACTGCTTACCAAGTGGTGTCTCCAGAGCTCGTAACAATTTGATTATCATCCAGGAAACGGCAGCACGACAAGTAACCTGCAAAAAGTAACACATGGCTGAACAATTCTTGTCTACTTTTCAGATTGAGTTGGTCATGTAGTGAAGCCTCCTCTCCTGCACATACTGGGCATGTCTACACTGCAGTCAGAGATGTGACTGCAGCACATATAGACATAACTCAGATAGCTTTAATCTAGCTAGATAAAATAGCTCTCGAACTGCAGCAGCCTGGGATAAGCTGCCCAAGACCATAACCTGGGCCCCAGGGGGGGATCGTATATAGCTTTTACTACTGTGGCTTCATTGACCCCGGTACATGGCTAACTAGAGTATGTCTAACACATGCTGCAGTCACACCTTTGACTGCAGTGTAGATACACTCAGACAGGAACCATTAAGAATAGTCAGAAATTCCACAAGTAGTACTGATCAGAGTAATTGGTTAAGGACCACTTTAATTTACAGACTGAATCTTACAGCAATCTAATGTTTGCTGATCTGCTTATCCAAGCAAAGAGTAAAACAACACTAGAAAACACAAAAAGTTCATTTGGCTGTTAAAGAAAAAAAAAAAGAGACCTAAACGAACAGATGATACTCTTTCACATAAGACTAGGGTTGAAAATTCTCATAGTTCTTATTTGGGACAACCTAGGCTGTGAGTATCACAAGGATTCACAGTCCAAGCAGAAGAGAGTGTGAGAAGAGATCTATCTTGTACTAAGACAACATAAAGAGAGGAAACTGGTGGCCTTATACACAAGGGTAACGAGTCCTCATGACATTACTTGGATCAATTTCACTCTTCTCTAGGGGAAGCTGCTCTCTTTGGGACTAGAAGAGCCCCAGCAGAAAGAGGGAGAGCACTCCCTGAGGCATGCAAGGGTGGCCCCTCCTCCAAAGGCTTTACCCATTCATTAACCAGCCAGCGGAGGAAGGGAGCTGACTCATCCCTTGCTCTCCCTTTTCATTAATTTAAATCCTAGCTCAAACAATGGGGAGCCTCTTTTTGCTTTATTTCAGCAGCTCTCTACTATCTGCATGTGGCTTAGGGACACAACCTTTGGGAGAAAGGCTGGATGAGGCCTAAGCTGCACCTTGTCCTTATAAAAATAATGGTATAAGGGGGATGGGAAGTTAGGGCTTTAAGCTCCGAGAGTCTCCTTGCTGATGTAATGGTGACTAGGAAGGCCACCTTCCATGAAAGGTAGAGCAATGAACAAGTCACCAGGGATCCCATTAGTCTGGAGAGGACCAGGTTGAGATTCCATGCCGGGACTGGTTGCTTAACCTGCAGGTATAGCCTATCCAGACCTTTCAGGTAAAAACTGACCATCAGGTTGGCAAAGACTGAATGGCCAGCCGCTCCCAGGTGGAAGGCCAAAATGGCTTCCAGGTGGACATTGAGCACTGATACAGAAAGGCCCTGCTGTTTTAAGTGCAGTAGGTAATCTAAGTTGAGCAGTATGGGCGCCTGCATCGGAAAAGCGCAACCCTGAGAACACCAAATTGCAAACCTTTTCCACTTGGCCAGGTAGGTGGTCCCAGTGGAAGGTTTCCTGCTGCCCTGCAGGACCCCCCTAACGGGCTCAGAACACATCAGCTCCATCGGGTTTAGCCACGAAGCTTTCAAGTGGTGAGGTGAAGAGACTCGAGATCGGGATGAAGACGACGACCATGGTCTTGGGTGATCAGGTCCGGAAGCAGGGGCAACGAGATTGGAGCATCCACAGACAGCTCCAGGAGTGTGATATACCAGTGCTGGAGAGGCCAGGCTGGTGCTACCAGTATTACTGCAGCCTTGTCCCTGCAGATCTTGAGCAGAACATTATGGACAAGTAGAAATGGTGGGAACGCATACAACAACTAGTCCATCCAGAGGCGGAGGAGGAACGCATCTGTGAGGGAGACCGGACTGTGATACTAGAAGGAACAGAACTGAGGGCATTTTCTGTTGCTTTTCGTGGCAAACAGGTTGATTTGGGAAACTCTCTACCTCTGGAAAATGTTGTGTACTACATCCAGTTGGATAGACCACTCGTGATTGTGGAAAGATCTGCTGAGATAGTCCGCCAACTTGTTCTGGGAACCTGGGAGATAGAATTCTTCCAGATGAATAGAGTGGGCTATGCAGAAGTCCCACAGCTTGAGGGCTTTCTGACATAGGGGAGAGGAACAAACTCCACCCTGCTTGTTTATATAAAACATTGCAGTTGGGTTGTCCATCAACACCCCTGTGCACTTCCCTTGCAAGTGGGCCTGGAAGATCTGGCATGCCAGGCGGACTGCTCTCAGCTCCTTGACATTGATGTAGAGTGAGAGCTTGTTTTGCAACCAGAGACCTTGGGCTTGAAGGTCTCCCAGGTGAGCACCCCATCCCAGCGCTGACGCACCTGTCACTAGGGACATGGAGGGCTGGGGCTTGGCGAAGAGGACTCCCTCGCATCCCTCCTGTGGCTTGAGCACCTGTGGAAAGAGTCAAGAACTGGCGCCGGGAGGGTGAACACCTTGTCCAGTCTGTTGTGCCCTGGCCGATAGGCTGATGCCAGCCAGGCTTGAGCCTCAGCCTGGCGTGCTGTACCACATACGTACATGCTGCCATGTGGCCGAGGAGCTTCAAGCAATTCCTTGCTGTGGTGGTGGGGTACCGCTTGAAGCTTTGCATAATTTCTGTCATTGTCCGAAACTGAGCCTCCAGCAGGGATACCCTGACCTGAGTCCAGCATTGCTCCGATAAACTCTATTCTCAGCATCGGGGATAGAGTTGATTTGCATTTGTTGAGCATAAGACCCAGTCTGTCGAAAATGGATCTTATGAAGGTGACCTGGCACTCCACTTGGCCCCTGGACCATCCCCTGAGCAGCCAATCGGCAAAGTACAGGAATACCGGTACCTGCCTTTTGCATTTGGGGCAGAGGGATAGCTCAGTGGTTTGAGCATTGGCCTGCTAAACCCAGGGTTGTGAGTTCAATCCTTGAGGGGGCCATTTGGGGATCGGGACAAAAAAATTGGTCCTGCTACTGAAGGCAGGAGACTGGACTCAATGACCTTTCAAGGTCCCTTCCAGTTCTAGGAGATTGGTATATCTCCAATTATTATCTTTTATCTTATCAGCTACGACTGACATACATTTGGTAAATACTTGTGCGGCTGCTGACAGGCCGAAGGGGAGGACTGTAAATTGGTAATGGTTGCAGTTGACCACGAACCTGAGGAAGCCTTCTGACAACTGTGCACATGGGGCACACACACCTAACTGGAATCAACATGAGCAAGCACTCAAAGAACTGTTTTTGCAGATGCTGCAGGTCTTACTGATCACTTGTTCTGGGGTCAGGAAGAAATGTTTTTCTTCCCGTTGTGGTCAAATGAGCATAGGCCTGGGGGATTTTTTCACCTTCCTCAGAGCATACTCCATGCATGGTCAGGTTAAACAGGAAGAGGATTTAGTTAATTCATGATAGTACTTGGCAGAGATGTTAGTTTGTTGCAACTTTCAGCCAGTTTCCAATGCAGTTAGAAGGCTAAAAGGAATGGCTCCCAGAAGTCAAAGGCCTGGGATTTTGCTGAGGGGCCTTGTGCTCACGGGATAGGGGGAGACCTATGGCCTTTGTGGAGTAAGGTCCCTCCTTTTAGTCCGATCTGTACCCTTCACAAGGGGTGATGGTTAGATTCAGAAGAGCAAGCTGAGTCCTAGGGGTAGGCCGAGGAAAGTCTACTTTGAGTTCTGGATTATATGGGAGGAGCCCTGTAACCTCTGCATTGGAACCATTTAAAATACAGGTGACTAGGAAGGTAGTGTCCCTCCCCTCCGTTAAGGTTTAACAGAGTTGCAGCCTGCTGCTTAAAATCCATCTGTGTCTGTCCTCATTCACCGCCAGGTCCAGAACCAGATGTCACCCTCAATTACAGTTTATTGCATCAGCCCTGCTTAACCCTGCACTAGAAGAGCAGTTAATTAAAACGGACCCTCTAAGATTTCACACTAACAAATGAAACCAATCACCTCTTTTGATGCACCCTTTCTAGCTCTCTACAATATAGTACAGTCTTTCACCCTCTGTAGAGACCACATGCACCCTGCCATGAGCCCACATACTGCATTTTAGTGATCTTACTAATTTACAGGGCCATCTCTAAAGGAGATCACTGAACAGCTAAGATATACTGAAAAGATATTCTTGGCTTTTTATTGCTCACATCTTTTTTTTTAGGATTTTGACATGCACATAGGCTGCATCATGGATACCCAGCAAAAATGTATGTGACAGCTAGTTCCATTTTCCTTTATAATGGATATTAAAGAAAAGTACTTATTATGGATCATGGTTTGCTTGGTTATCACAACTACTAAGTATCTATTTTCTTGGTTAGTCAACATCTCTCTATTTCAGACAGAGTACACAACTCCAGTGAACCAAGTAACTAATCTATGCTTTGAAAGAAACAACGAGAGATACAAAGACGTTAAGTGCCATCTACAATATGGTTAACGCATTTTAGTTATTCTTTTCATTAAACAGAAGCTTGGGAAGGTTTGCCTATTATAATAATTTGTGTATGAATAACCTTGGTTTCCTTCAATGAACAGTTTTCAGAGAGGTCCCTTTACACTGTATAGGTAGAGGCTTGATCAGGCAGTAAACCAGCAAGACACATAGCCTGCCTGATGTTTCCTCTTAGAGCTGTTAAAGGTTTTTCCGGAGCCATGCTGGCAGCCTCTGGAGTAAGAGGCCTCTGTTTTGCTGCATCTTGGGGTTTTGTTCTTTACAGAAACAAAGGAAGCATAAAGATGACACACAGTTTCAGGGTTGCAACCTTGACAGATATGATTTATTACAAGCTGATTCCCTCCCTCAGGTTCCTGGGTGTATTATTACTGAATCTGTAAGTGAACAAAGGCCTGCTGATGTAGCACTGAGTATGTCACATACTAGGATTATAAGCACATAGCTACTAAAGTGACTAGCACTATATAATATCTAAGATAAACGGAGTCCTGTTACGGGCAGTTGGGCTCTCCAGAATCAGCACAGGCACTCTTTGAACCAATGTTCCAGCCCAGACCTCGACAATGCAGGATATCAAGCCAGTTTACATCCTATTTCTGAGTGGCTACTTCTTCCCATTAAACTTTCAGCTTATTTTCCTTTTTCCTCAACCACACATTCCTTCAGCAGGTAAAAGTCACTCTAATGATTACCATTTCAACTTCTGCTGTGATATAGGATGTTACTGCTGTGGTATGAGATGTTACTGCTGCAATGCTCTTGGACTGTAGAGGGGGAAGAGAAAAATCCTGAGCTCATCTCCTCTGCTTTTAGCTGCCTTGGTAGATTATCTTTTTTCAAAGAAAATGGAGCCCTTATAGGGGTACCTTTGTTCTCACAATCATAGCTCATTATCCAGTTTAACTTCTCTATCTCTAGTTATCAGATTCATTAGTTACTTTAATGAAAAAGGTTGGACCGATTCTGTGCTGCACCTCTGGAGAGAGCGAACCCCAGGAGGGCCAGATGTAGCCCTGTAGTCTCCAGGATTCTGGCATGGCCCTGATGTAGGTTAGAGAAGCCCCAGAACAGCTGTAGTGCAGAGTACTCTGACCACTTTCCCTCCCTTCTGTCCCCTTCTACCTCCAGCACCGGAGAGCAGTGTAGGACAACCTACGCCAGTGTAACGCTGGGGGCAATTTCCCAGCATCCAGTTAAACTAGCTCTGTGCCCTCTTTCTGGAGGCTGAGCCACTGAAAAGGAGCCACTGTGGACCCTAGAACACTGGGCACTACAGTCTTAGTTTTTAGTGATGAAAAGGATTTTTTTAAGGCTTTCAGATATTTCTATGGCCAGCCAAACATCTCTACAGACTTCCAAGAGTAGTAAGATACAAGTCACTCTGGGATTTAAATCTGAAGTTCAGGTCAGAGGTTCTTAGATGTCAGTACCCTGAGCAGCCAAGTAATTAATTCTGGGGACTCCAAAGGAATTATCCAGTATCAGTGACTGAACATGTGGAGAGAGCAGGGTGAACGTGGGTAAGTACCCACAAAAAAAAGGAAGACCTTGAAAAACAGACCATGGTTTACAATGAAAGTCAAAGAACCAATTCTTCTGCCTTCCAGAACGATGAAGGTAATTTAGAGACCAAGACTGGACACAATGGGCTTGATTTTCAGGAGGTGCTCAGCCCCCACAGCTCCAGATGAAAGCAACAAGCTGAAAGGGCAGCATCTCTGAAAAATCAGACCTCAAATCTTTGGGACCTAATGAAAACCCAGCAAGATGAAATTGTCTAGTTCACAGAAATAAAAATTGGCACCAGCAGCCAGTCTGAGATATCTGATAACACTCCACAATAAAACAAATGAATGATCAATTCGGTTTCTCTCTCCAATTTGAGTTTGTAAATGTAGTGTCCCTTGAATATCAGGAAAAAGCTTGGATACAAGACAGAGGAAAAAAAATACCTTTAAGCAGATATGCTATACTGTAACAGTTTTACTTTCCATAAAGAAAAAAAAAGGAGTTGCAAAAATGAAATAATTCCCTTTTGTAATCACTAAATCTTCCCCTTCATGACTTCCAAAGACAAAATACTTGGCCAATCTACATTAAGCTTCTTAGCATATGGTTTTACAATAAGAGCCCTCTCAAATAAACCAGCACCAACAATGAGGTAAATAAAGACTAATTTAAGACTGCGGACAAAGTGTAAGAAGTTGAGATGCATGTATTTAAGGAAAAATTTTGTCCAATTTTCTGCCAGAATGTTTATTACTTATAACAAGAGTTTGATTATTTTAAATGTGTGTAATGCTGCACTTGGCAACATGTTTTCTGTAAGGGACCATTGTCTCTATTTGGGGAAGTGAGCAATAAAGATTTATGAAGCTGTTAGAGATTGGTGAAGCTGTTATATTTATTATTTAGATGTTTAAAGTGTTACAAAAGTTGTAACAAATATAGTGCTTGTGAGCAACAAAAGAATTTTTGAAGAAAGATTAAAAACTAAAGATGTATAAATTGGCAAGGTGATGACTCTGATTTTTGGCTTGGGGAATGGGAAGAGGGAAAGTCACCTATTTGAAAAGTGAACACACAAGGGGGAAAAAATGTATTTTACCAGGTACAAAAAGGTATGCACAAAAGCAACAGGATCACACAATGATACTTAACTTTCAGGTTTAATATTAAAGAAAAATTTCTTGATAGAGACTAGTCTATGGAATAGTCTTTCAAGGGAAATGATTGAAGCCTCATTGCTTGAGACATTTAAAATAAGACTGGACTGTATGCTGTAGGAAACCAGTCCTCTGGCATTGCAGGATTGAGTAGATGACCTAATGGATCTTTTCCATATCTAATGTTCACGATTCGTCATGCGTTCAGCTCACAACTAGTTTACCCTTCAGAACTGATGCTCACCTGTATGACCAGCCAGCTCACGGCTGACACGTACATTTCCTTCACGAGTTTTCAGGTTGTAAATGGAACAGATGTTATCAAGACCACCGCAGGCCACATAGTTTCCAGAGGGGGCATATGCACAGGTCATCACCCAAGATGAACGCAGGGGAATGGCATGGACCTGGAGCACAGACAGAATACATAATTTATCTTTAAGTCAATTGATCATCGGGAGGTTCTTATTTACATCTTCTCTGTAACTACACTACTCTCTCTTTAAAGGTAGCAGGAGGAAGAATAATGAAAAAGATGAAAAGTCCTTGGTGTACACGGGCCAACCTTATTTCAGGAATAATTTGTGCATTTAACTTGTCAAACCAAATAGTGGCTTAATTAAAAACTTCAGAGCTGCACTCTAGCAGAGAATCCAGTTTAATCGGTAGCTCTGCTAAAAGCCACAAGAGCTAGTCAATGGTTTTGATTAGACTGAACACTATGTTTTAGCTTGAGAAAAACATACTGGTGCTCAATTTATGGTAGGTAAAAAATTGTTAATTCCAGGATTATATACTAAGAAGGAACAACGAACAGCAAAAAGAGGAGACTTACTTTGCCCCTCCTTTAATCCTGCCTTAAAACCCACTTTAACACTTACCAAGTAAATTAGCAAACCAAGGCCTTTCACTATTTAAACAACTCCCCTTTTGCTCCCCCATGCCGTATACTAGCCTTCACTGAGTAACCACCCAGTCTTATTAATACTAACCCTGTCCTTCCTTCTCTAATCCCAACCTACTGTCTTGTTATTCCTCTTGTTGCACTGTGTTTGAAGTAAATTTTGTAAACTCCTTGAGGGATGGATCATGTTGTTATATGTATTGTGGGGCTCTGTGAAATATCCATGATTTCCTCTTATTTCTTGACTACGGATTAAAAGGTGTTTGTCCCTCTATGCATACAATCTCCATTTACAGCCATTACAAATCCGGTGGTAATGGGTGTGAAATAAAAGTCCAAATAGCGGAGCAATGCTCCGTGCTAAAAATACAGCCAACTAATTGCAAAACATGCATCTTCTACCACGAAGCTAATAAAATGCCTCAAGATGGTTGTTCAAATCTCATCGGTAGGATAGAACACATTTACGATTGCATTCTTTGTTATTACTAACATCATGCGCAGCATAATTGCAATGAGCACTGCTTAGCCACAATGTGGCACTAGAATATTTTTAGACAACCTGTTTTCAGCTGTAGACACACTGTTTTCAGGTGTAATCAAAAAAACTTTCTAGTAAGAAGATGCCCTCATATCTTCTGGATTGGAAAGTCTCTCTTTCACTGAGTGGATCTTGTTTCTGGGGGATGATGTACTTGTACCTAGAGCACTTGATAAAGAATTCTATTTCTGACTCTACCAAAGACTTCCTGTGTGACCTTAATCAAATAGCAACATCTCTGTGATTCAGTTTTCCTAATTCTAAAAAAGGGTTGCAAATCCCTGCTTTCAAGGGATGTTGAGTGTTAATTAATGTTTTCAAGAGTTTTGAAATCCTAATATGGAAATCACTGTAGAAGTATTTTATTTCCTATTTCGGCATTGTCTTTTTCAATTAAAAAAAGCACTCTGCTTATTTAACTGCCATTTACCTGCTGAAAATTTTTATTTTAAGGTTCTCCACAACCAGTTTTGTAATATTTACAAGCATTGTTTTTTCACCCTTCATGGAATTTATTAAAGCGCTGATAACAGTAGCCCCTGGACACTGACCACAGCCATGGTAACCCTTATTCATGTCATGTTACTACAGCCAGAAAGAGACCATCTCTTACTTGCATTCTTGTAATCCTCTGCTTTATTACAGAGCCCAAACTAGTATGGCTATGCTTTGTCTCACATAGCACATTTCTGGGAAACGTTTGCTAATTAACTTCTACTCCCTCTGATGACAGCTTTTCCCGCAGCAGCGAAGCAAAAATACACTCATTGAGCAATGAAATATTCAGGGCCGCCCAGAGGGGGGGGCAAGTGGGACAATTTGCCCCAGGCCCCGGCAGGGGCCCCCACGAGAATACAGTATTCTCTCGTATTGCAACTTTTTTTAATGGAAGGGGCCCCTGAAATTGCTTTGCCCCAGGCCCCCTGAATCCTCTGGGTGGCCCTGGAAATATTTTTAGTTTTTCAGAGGCTGGGTAAATATATTTTATAAAAGAGTATTAGTGTTAGTGTGAGAGTGTGTGTGAGAGAGAGAGAGATAATAAAAATACATACAGACAGTAGTTAGGTCTCTAACCACATTGTCTAAAATCATAATTTTAGAGGTCAGCTGTTAGGCCTAAACTAAGTTTTGGCTGTATCCCTTTAAGAGCCAAGGTAGGTAAACAATATTCCTTTTCCTTGTATTTTCATTCAAATTTTAATTAAGCAGCAGTAGGTCAATTACTCTCACCTTGTTTGTGGTGTAGCTATCCCAGATGATAAGTTTGCCATCCTGGGAGGCACTAACTAGAAGCCTGGAGGGAAAAGAAGAACAAACAAACAATCATTGCAGGCAAATAAGAAGAAAACAAAGCCAATTAGTTTCCAAATGGAATGTTATCAAAACTACTAAGATGTTTACATGAAAGCTACTATATAAAGTACAATGCAACATCAATATTCTCTTAAATAACGTGCCTCAAAGAAACAAGAGCAGACACACTTCATCTTAAGTGTTAAATATTACAACAGTTAACAACAAAGCAACTCAATAGTTGTTGCAATGTTATATGGTTAAATCACAAGATAGGGAGTCAGGAGATCTGGGTTCCATGCCTGACTACCACTGACTTTTGGGAAAGTCACCTACCGCTCTATGCCTTCCTTTCCCCACATTTGTAAGATAGACATGGTATTTTTTTTAAATAATTCCCCACCTCCCTCCCAAAGACAGCAAGAAGTTCACTCTTCTCTGATTGTCAAAAGATTCAGAGGGTGGGGGGTTGAGAAAACGCACACAGAGTTATTAGTAAAAGCCTATTTTAGCTTGCTTCCCAGTTATTCTCAGACGTTCATTTTGTTTCCACAGACTTTGCATTGTCTTCTGCAGACCTTCCTTATTAAAGGAGTCTGGGAAAAGGACCTGAGAATTCTTCTTCCCACCCTCCCCAACTGATGGTCTACAGATGCACAAATCAGGTGAAGGAGAAGTAGCAAAAATAATCCCTAAACAGCACGGATGTCTCTTGATTCCTTTGAAACCTTGGAAATCACAGTGATAGGCACACTAAAAATAGGCAGACCCAGCTAATTATTTGGACCATTTATAGAAGGCCATCTTCCCAATTTCTATTTATTGTAAACACATGGTAAAAAAAGGTTCGTTCAGGATGAAAGCCAATAAATACATAAAATCCAGTGTCTGAGTAGAGTTAAAACCCAGGCCGACAGAAAACTTACAGAGAAGTACTCTGAGTTGAAGGGTAGAGTGCAGGGAAGGAAGGGGCGGTTTTCTTTTGTTTCCTTTGGGGGGAAAAACAACTCTCTCCCTTCTCAATGGAGACTGACTGAAATACACCATTTTGTCACAGTTGTATTCTTGGTAGAGCTTAAAATATGAGCTTTTGTTTCCAGGCTTTTATTTTTTAAAGAATAGGTGTTCTAACTCCAAGAACAAAATCAGATTACAGAAACAATCAGACAAAAACAGCTGAGCGTGCCTTTTTCTGTATTAGGGGAAAATATATAAAATGGAGTTCAGATATGTAATACTTCATGCTCTGAGTCCTGACCCTACACATTTTCTTTCCGACTTATTACTCGGGCTAAGAGTTTGGCTATTCATCTTAGAAGGTTCAAAGTATTGTGCCAAAGCACCACATCATTTCAATTTCCATCTTAATATCTGTATGTGCAAACCTAATTAAAGTGAAAAGTCCAAGTCTGAACACACAAGTACTGTGTGAGAATACCTATCACTAATGTAACAGAACACTGGTCATTTTCTAACTTTCAAAGCTGCTACATCACAGAGGCTTCTTAGGATAAAGTGTCATATTATTTATTTTAAACACACAGTCGTGAAAAGGGTCCACATCTCAAGCCAAGTCTCTCCTTTTAAAGATACATTCATTTAAAATCCAGTGCCTGGCTATGACAAATCACCTGGCAAAACACACTGCTCCTAGCTTGATATTATATCTTCTATTCACAAATCTGACTGCTCTATTTTTCAGATTATGGTGTCAATACAAGAGTTACTTTAACAGTACAATTACAAACTTTAGGTTAGGGTCTTCTTTCATACTGTGTGTACACAGTGCCTTATCCTTAACTGGGGCTTCTAAGTGTTTCTACAATACATGCTCAGGGTCTGATTGCCATATTTCGGGTCAGGATGGAATTTTTCCTGAGGTCAGATTGGCACAGACCCTGGTAGTTTTTCGCCTTACTCTGCAGCATAAGGCATGGGTCACTTGCAGGTTTAAACTAGTGTAAATGGCAGATTCACTGTAACTTGAAATCTTTAAATCATGATTTGAGGACTTCAGTAATTTGGCCAGTGGTTATAGGTCTATTACAGGAGTGGGTGGGCAACGTTCTGTGGCCTGCAATGTGCAGGAGATCAGACTAGATGATCATGACATGCCTGTCTGACCTTAAAGTTGATGAGTCTATGAGAAGGAGCTGCGGCTGCCTTAGGCTACTCTACTGTGCACAGGTAAAACATTGTTGCGTCACTTGAGTCTGAGTTTTGAACCTTTAATCCAATTTAATGAAAACAACCCCTGGTCGGCTCCCCGGGATTGAGTCTACTGATAAATACTACACTTACCTTCAGCAGATAAAAGTCTTACCTGATTTATCTACATATTAAAACGCCAGGTCATACACTTTTGAGCCTTCTACTGCCTCAGGGCAGGAACAGTGTACAGTACTGAACACTTCTAGCACTTAATTAAAATTTCATTTAAATGACACTAACTAATTTCAAAAGCTTTGTTTCCAATAGATTCCATTTCAAGTAGCATGCCCTGAAATTTGTTATAAATCTTCAATCTAAAACTAACAGGAAAAGGAGATGGAAAGGTCAGGGAAAACTATTTTAGTAATCTCAGGTGTTACTTACATTTATTTATGGTAATACAAATGACAATTTTCAGACAAAAATATGATTTTCAACTTAATTATGTCCCTTCTAATGATAGCATAATCAGTAAAATATTCCTATTGCATAGTAATCTTTTGAATCTCTCCTTTATTGTTAGGGATATCGGCGCCTCCCGAGAAAAGGATAAAGCTGTTTCAGAACTTGGGGAGGGGATACATCATGTGTCAACTGTCTCTAGTGAAAACAGCTTCACCTGGAACTTAAAATGTAAGTATCATGAGTAGTGGTGTCTGTTTCCTACATGACTTTATAAATATGCTAACAATCAGAGTTATTTCCTGAAAATTGTCTAAACAGACTGATTGGAAAGGGAGAAAATGCAGTGGGATGGAGATTGTTTGAAGTCAACTACTTTTTTTAGAAATCTGAATGAATTTAGTATTCATAAAATGTGGAACTAAAATGCCCTGGGGTTAAACTGACAGTGAGGTAAGTGCTAAACTGCCTTCAACAATATAGCTCTGTAAAACCATCATCATGGATGTACACTATAAAGATGAGACTACTGTAGATAGGTAGCTTTAAGGCTATATACCTCTTAAGGAGTGCTGATATTACGTTTGTGTGAGATCGCTTCAACCAGAAGATGTATGTAAAGTCTTGTTCACAAATCTCTTAGGTTGTTGTATAATATATTTGAAAGGAAAATTTAAAAAAACAACCAAACCACCAAAAAACCCCACAATTGTGTTTTTATAAAAGTTACAAAAATAGCTACCTGACTGCCTTCACTTTTTGAAAGAATGTTAGATAAAAATAGGACAAACCATATAGGTCTAGTTCTGATGTCACAATCAAGATCATAATTTGGTGTTTCCTCTGGCTGGATACAATAATCCTATTGCTAAAAATGCTTAAGTTACTGCAGGTGGGGGGAGGCACCGGGTTATCACCCACACTAGCCCCATCTCAGCTGGGGCTGCCCCCTACCTGTGTCAGGTGGCTGTAGCTCCCAGCCCTGGCTCCACAGGTGACATGAGTCAGGGAGGTTCCAGCATTCCAGCTGGAGTGTCTGCTTTTTAAATGTTATGAAGTTGGCAACTCTAATTTGCCATAGAAAGTGCAATTTGCAACATTGGAAATGAAATGACAAACTAATACAGTACTCCTATGAAATAAAATGAGATTATACAAAACACGAAACTTCAAATGAAACTGTTATACTTTGTTTATTTGTTGCTCTGCCAACCGTGAGCAATTCAGAAACTGAAAATAAAAACAAGTACCACTCCTTTAAAAATATTTTCCTCTACACCGCCCCTCTCCTCAATGTTACTACACTAAGCACTTTGTTACTCTTGCTCTAGGTATACAGTAGAACTTCAGAGTTATGAACTCCAGAGTTAGAAACTGACCAGTCAACCACACACCTCATTTGGAACTCATAGAATCATAGAATTTGAGATCAGAAGGGACCATTATGATCATCTAGTCTGACCTCCTGCAAGATGCAGGCCACATAAGCCGATCCACCCACTCCTTAAGCAAGCGACCCCTGCCCCATGCTTCGGAGGAAGGCGAAAAACCTCCAGGGCCACTGCAGTCAGGCAGCAGCAGAGACAAAATAAGTAAATAAATTAATAAAAAGCAAATACAGTATAGAACAGTATTAAACTACTAAAATAAAGGGAACATTTAAAAAAGATTTTGACAAGATAAGGAAACTGTTTCTGTTATTGCTTCATTTAAATTAAGATGGTTATTAAAAGCAACATTTTTCTTCTCCATAGTAAAGTTTCAAAGCTATATCAAGTCAATGTTCAGTTGTAAACCTTTGAAAGAACAACCATAACGTTTTGTTGAGAGTTATGAACAACCTCCATTCCCAAAGTGTTTGTAACTCTGAGGTTCTACTGTATAAACAGACCTAGGATTTTAAGTTACTTAAGAATAGTACTGCTTATCAATCTTGTGTAAACAAGCTCTATACTTAAGACTGAATTAACAAGATCACCTTCATTAGATTAACAAGGCTCCCTTCAGTAATTTCTGTTGATTAGAAATGTACTTGCTATGAGCAGATTAATTCACATATTTACAAGATTAAAAAGAAGCTAATTCACCTATTTCTATGATGAGGGAATACCATATCTACTCATTTTAAGATGGACAATTCACTGGGGTGCGTGCTTTAAGATTCTTATAAAAATACACATTATAGTTGTCATTTGTCATCAAGAGGGATACTGTTAGCATCCATTTTTTAACTGTCTGGAAATCACAGGACTAATATCTTTGAAAAAAAAATAAGTGCCTATTGTAAAGTGCTTCCTCTAAATCACTGACAACAGTATTTTCAGGCAAGAAGGAGTTGATATTTTGTAACTGAATTTAGATTATGATGCTAAAAATATGGAGATTAAAGGGAAAAAAGTGACATTTAGTGTTGTTAAATTCTTAGTACCAGAATAGAAGCAAAGGTTATGAAACTTCAAATGAAGTAACCAACCCCACCTGCACCCAAGATCCCTTGCTCTTCAAAAAGAGCTCTGGTATTTTAAAATTCCATTTCTAGCAGAAAAAGACTTCAACTGGATGATAGGCATGACCTGAAATGATGGAACTGAATTTCTTATTTTATATGAAAAACTAAATTGAACATTTCCACAAGATCTTAATGAAACCCAAAAGATTATCCTTCTGTGCCATTGACACTCACCTGGAATCAGTCCCCCAGTGCATTGCATAAATTTTAGCCAAGTGCCCCCTCAGTGTTCTTCTAGTACGCATCTGAATTCGACCCACTGGATCAATGTTGGCTGTGATCTAAATAGACAAGTTATTATAGACCTTAGATTCTGCATTTATCTTACTCACAGAATATTCAGATACTTCATTAATACAGAAACACTTAGAGTAGTCTATTGCAGAAAACCAAAATGATGCAATGCACACATTTTGAACACTGATTAATACAAACAAATTGACTAAGACACGTGTTAGTCCTACGCAGTATTTGCTTGGTTCTTCTCTTATTTACTATTCTTCCCCAGGCCCAGCTCTTTATCTGAGTATTGTAGGCAAAGCCCTAGCTAAATATAATTGCACAATATTCCTCTGGAAGAACATGCATGTTATCCAGGCCCAGTGGGAAACTGCATGCACTAGACACACTCAGAATCCTGGGCAGGATTATGTTCAGTTTCTATCTTCTGAAGCCTCTAGCTTTAAGATTACTACAATCTTGTGGCAGAGGGTTCCCCCTGCCACCCACAACAGAGATGCATTCTACAGAATAACACAGCTTTCTGTTTTTAAAAGAGAAGGTGGGGTGTTTGTATTTGAGGCTTTAACTGCACCTAACATTTTGAAAATAAACTCCCAATTTAGATCTAGCATAAACTGCCTTTTGAACAGAAGATTTTCAAATTATAATATTAATATTTTATCTAACTTTTAAAGGATAAGAGTGTATTCTGGAACGAGTAAGTGAATAGCAAAGTGAGGAAGAAATCAATACACTGTCATTATACTATTACATTTTATATAAATAGTTTCTCTGGCCTGGAGCAAAGCACTGGCTAAAAAAATAGCATATAGCGCATTTCCAGTAATATACTGAATAAACGAACACACATTACAGTGAATCCAAAACAGTTTACAACTCCATTTTACAGATAACGTCTGCATACTTGTCCTGTCTCCACCTAAAAAAATTATTTAGCAAAGCATTTGAGTAAAGAACTCTGCTTCATTTTGAAAACTGCTAGAACAGATTAATGTTCAAACTAACAGATCAGGCCAGATTTCAAATTCCTACACAATGACCCTCCCTAGAATAAATACAGTAGCTTTTTACAGACTTTTGCACATGGGAAATATTTTAGATATTAAACTTAGCCCATTTTACATTTATGGGCAACTCTCTTTGCCACATATGCAAATTTCCCAAGTAATTTAAATGCTCAAAGAAGGCCTCTTGCTCACTACCTCTCTCTTGCTTGATGCTACAGAGCTGAAGTTGTAGTACTGCATTTGTAGCATTACTCACTTCCATGGCAACAAACTGACATCAAACACAGGATTATTACTCTCAGTTGAAGCAAAAGGGATTAAACTGGGTGGTGAAAGGTAAAATCTGATTTAAAACACATCTGGAACAATAGCTCCTGGCAAAGGCTTCTGTATAAATGGCCTTCCAGGTTGCTCCAATGTGAGGGTCCTTCAAATTATAGATCTATCTGTATAATACTTGTATAAAAAAAATCAGGGAAAGGAACTCAGTGACCTACCCAGGAAAGTACTACTTGATCCTATTACTGGCAGTAGTTGGCCATGCATAAGCAGTAGGATCTGTGCGTAATCAAAAAAAAAAATATATCACACCATGCAAAGAGTGAAAGGAAGCTAATGTTGCCAAGAAAAAAAGACTATAGGAAGAATTAAGATATTGTTCATAATTTACGCACACAACTTTTTGTATTTACATTTTCCTTATATAATTTTTGCAATTAAAATGTGAGTGTCTGAAATGAGTGCTTACCTGGGCCAGAGTGGCATCTGCACATGCTTTTCTGGCATCCTGTAACAAGGGAAAATTAGAGACAATGCATCAGACAGCTTACTATGTGTTGAACCATTTATGCTGACTACTCTGCAAAAGTTACTCGGCAGCAGAACTACCAGATTTGGGAAAATCTTGCAATTATGATCACCCCAAGGAGTGAAATTGGAAGAGGAACCTATCAAGCCAGATTTTGTTACCAATGTGTGTCTAGTATTCTTGCTAGAACCTTTATTTATTGAGAATATAAATTCTAGCATTTAGTGGGCAAGGGTAGGAAGGAATGCTTAGCAGCAAGTTTCAGAATGTGATTTCTGGTGTAGTGTGTTATCACTGAGTACTTACTGCTGACATTCTGTGCATCTTATAATGGATGGTCAAGATCCAGAATGCAAAGTACAGAGGGAACTTGGACTCCACAGCTGCCTTAAATAGGGGCTATACACAATATGTATTTCCAACTCTGTTTAAGGAACCTAAAACAATTTGTTACATAGAGCTAGAAAATACTTCAGAATAAAAAAAACAAACTAAAATAGCCTGAAAGTACATTGCTCTTCACCTGGCCAACAAATACTTTAGTCAATGCTTTAGTTTAATGCTCCATACCTTTTTAAAAAAACAAAAAACCACAAGCAGATACTAAAAAAAAAAAAAAAAATATGCAGGAAGTCTCTTTATTGGCGCCAAACTTTTGTTCTGTTTAAAGAAGTTTAAAATTAATGAAGACAGGAAGACATGACATTAATTTCTTAAGCTAGTTATGTACACACAAGTCTGGATAACTTGTGAGTTGTTCTACAATGGTCATTTATAAAAGGATGGAGTCAGCTCAAAAAGAGACTCAGCTATTTTATTCATGTTCTGAAAATTTATGATTGCTTAGGCTTCTCACTGAAAATACTTCCAAGCACATACTAGTAAGAAATGGTGGCGTTTACCATTTTAATTAATGATCTGGAAGAGGAAGTAAACAGCACATTAATTAAATATGCAGGTTATACAAAACTGGAATAAGTTTCATTTACCAGCCAAAGGACTTAGATTAGAAGCAAAGGCTGCTCAAGCAAATTTGGGTAGTCTATTCAGAAGCATTAGTCACATAGTTCTCTTCCTACATGGCTCTACCGCAATCATACTGGACTGCAGCATTCAGTTCTGGGCACCGCACTACTGAGAAATTGGTAGGAGTTCAAACAAAATTGACCAGGGACTGATTTATAAAGAAAGAATACTGGCTACGTGTAGCTTAGCTAAAAAGGGAAGGGGATATAACATTCTATAGTTATCTGAAAGGTGTAAATACCCTGGATGGAGATAAGTGTAGGAAGGTGCAGGGAATTACAATTCAGTAATGGAATTAAGAAAAAGAAATGTCGGCCAAATATGAACAGCTTGTCAGCAAGAGCTATTGGACTGTGGAACATCCAAAGGAAGGGTTGGAAGCCCCACTGCTGGAGACTTAAAACTAGAACAGACATAGTACGAGAAAATGTAACCTAAGGAACAATCCTGAAATCAGCCCCAAGGAAATTAAACGAGTACATCTTTTCCATCTTTAAATGTCTGTAACTGTATCCATGCAATTTGGCAACAATTTGAGACGGTTCTTTACTCTATTTGAACTTTCTTCAAAAGCGCGTGCACGCACACACAAGGACATGTTTAAAATTAGATCATAACAGGATTTAACCTTAAATACGTATCCACGGTTCTGCTCTTAGTCACTTGATGATAATATTAAACAAAAACTACAGGGAAATAAGTGAACTCTGTCATTCTAATAAATCCATGTCTGTTTATATTTGTGCTGCCATGAAGTCTATACTATAATCACAGGATACTTGCATATTTTCATGGTGCAATACAATATATTCCACTTTTCTAAATAAAGGGGAACTTTTACCCAGTACAACACAAGGTTTCTCATTCATTTTCTGCGCTCAAATTCTGTTTATGAAAAGGTTCTACTGATCACACCATGCAAAGAACAGTTACTTATTCCACAGCAATACTGGGGATCTTCTAGATGTTGTCAGTGTGAACCTACTGTAGATGTGCATATGCTTTGTGTGCAAGATCAGAATTTTTTGAACAGGCATGTCCCAAAGACAAAAGATAGAACGGCCATGACATTCCCTCAGTTCCCTCTCAATTTGAAGCCCATGGTAGATGAGGACTCTGCAAAGTGGGGATGAAGGGGAATAATGAAATCCATACTGATACCATCTCAAAGAACCGTTCTTTCTTTGAGTGTGCATCAGTGTGGATCCAACTGCAATCAGCATCCTCTCATGATGGTGAGACTGAGGAGTCTTAGCTGTACCAACTGAGCAGCGATTGACGTATTTCTCTCCTGAATGTATCATCCGATATAGCAGCTGAATCCAAGGCATAGTGATTGGCAAATGTCACAGGGTTACTCCACATTGCCGCCTTACAGATTTCCAATATTGGCACGTACATGGAACAGTTAGGGCATGTTACTTATGTTCTGGCGGAGTGAACCTTGATGTTTGGTGGGAGAAATACACTGTCCTCCATTTTGATATTCTTGGTGATGAAATCACCTGACCTTTAGAATGCCCTGCTATGGCTAGATTAACAGGTTAGTTCAGACTGTTGCCCCATCCATGTAACAAACCAAAGTCTAGCATGTGCAAATTCTCTTTTTCCAGTGCTAAAACATGGCTTCAGGAAGACAACAGTAAGGTTGACTGATTTAGATGAAATTCTGAGACCACCTTAGGAATGAACTTCAAGTGAGGTCTTTGCACCACCTTGTCCCTCTGGAATATCATATGAGGGTTTGGGCATAAGTGACTGAAGTGCACGCTCTCTTCTGGCTGAAGTGATAGCCACTAGGAAAACAGTCTTCAGTGTGTGCTGGTGAAAGGAAAATTCTGCGAGAGACTCCAATGGAGACTCAATGAGCCTCTGGAGGATTATAGTGAGGTCTCAGGCAGGAGAAGGTTCTCTGACTGCTGCATAAATGATTTTCTCAAAGAGCTATTTCAGGTGGGTTCAGAAGTGCTCAAAACCCTCGGGGGGGGGGGGGGGACGGACGGATACCTCTTCTCCACTTGCTTGGGGGAGAGAGGAAGAGTGGCTGGAGATTACCATAGTCCTTTGGCCGATTCCAGGATTTCTTCATTAATTGGGAGGGTGATCCTGGCTGGTGTTGTCATGCTCACAATATTAAACAGCTCACGAGATTGTTCATATATGAACACAGTCCCAATGTGCAGGGTCTCTGCAATATGAGACAGGAGGTCCTTGAAGGCTTTCTGCATGGGGACTGGTGTCACTGCCCTGAAGAGGATTCCTTGGGTGAAGGCCAGGGTCATTGTTGCCTCCCTGTCATTTCCTGCTTCTATGCACTCACATCCAGTTGCAGTGTGGCCTAGTCATCCATGATGCCATTAGGCAAGAAGGAAGAAGTCAGCAATGGCAGGAAGGAGAATACCTCCTCTTCAAAAGGCAGCACCAAGAGGTGCTATGGAGCAGGTCACATCTGTCATACCAGGAACGTCTTCAGAGACATGGATTCCTCCAAGTCGTCTCTCAGGTCTTTGCTCACCTCCATCACAGGTACCAGTGCCAGGTCTCTCACTCTGCTGGACTGCTTGGGGGATTTGTCCTTAGATTAGTCTGTTTCATGTCCCTCTCTGGAACTCCCTTTTGGTCTTGGAGCTATGTGTAAGCTTGGTTCAGCTACATGAGTTGGTGTCCCATTTGTGAGAGGCATAGGTACCTGCTTTAATGCCTGAGGTACCAGCATTGAGGCACTCAGTACAGGTGAGTCCATCAGCCCTGGGGTAGTCAGTGCCACGGTCTGGCGTGCAGAAGACTTCACTGATGCTGAGATGGTCAGCAGTGATGCTGCTGACACCACCTATTGGAGTCCTCTTCACCCACCTTCCTTCCACAGTTCAATCCCAGAGTGTGATGTGTGCTTGAGGGAGTGCTGGCCAACACTGGTTTGTGTGGTCTTGCTGGGGTCATCACTGTCACCTCTGGGTCTGCAGTAACCTGCAAGAATCACTCTAACACGTGTAGCTTGCACTGAGCTTGCAGGTGCCAGCGGAAAAGGACTTCCACATAGAGCACCTGACTGGGATGTGCCTCTCCCCTTGGCAGAAGAGACATTTGCTGTGACCCTCCTTGATGGGATCCATCTGTCACAGGATGGCAGGTTTCAAACCCTGAGGGTTTGATTCCACCATGGAATGTGGCAAGCTGGTGTGAAGTGTCTTGCCTTGCTGTACGGCAGGGTGTGGTGTGGTCACTGATGGACTTTTTTTTTTTTTTTTTTTTTAAATAAAAGGAACATCCTTCAGTTAACTGGCTTAGGATCTCTGAAAAGAATAGGATGTCAGACACTCACTTGTCTTGTTGCCATAGGCAGTAAGAGGAAAGTGAGGGAGTCACAGCCACTCCCCATCCTTTATGCTCTTGCACAAGAGCATGAGGACGCCAAAGGCATATGCACAGCTGCCAACACTGCTATTCCAAAAATCCAATCTGGCATGCATGAGTACCTACTCTGGGATTCTCACTGACAACATAACTGAGGAACTGCTGAATATGTAATGCATTATGCGTAGAGACTTCTATTCCCATGAGCAGCGATGCTCTGATTTGATGATCTAAAGTTGTTTGGCCAAAACTATTGTACGTAAAGCACCCAAATCCTTTCAAAAAATTGTGTTCTTTACCAGCATAGTTTAACAATATACAGGTTGTATACTTTACAGTGATGAACTGTTGCCCTTTTAACAAGGAGGCTCCACAAAACTGTCCCTCTTTATGTTGTTGTAAGTCTTGAGCACAGCTCAAAAACGTCTGAGAGAGACTTAGGATGGGGTCAGGGATTGGAATTTCTTCTCCTTTACAAAAGTGATGTTAAAAATAACTGCTCCCTCATTTTAAATTAAAAAGAGGTGTGGGGCTGAAAGGAAGGAGTTTATAATGTGAAAGAAAAGTGACCATATCAGCTCACTTAAAACCAGTGTTTGGCAGCGAAGTCAAGTTGTGCTTGCGTCTGTATATTTCTACATGAATGCCAGTTTTCTGATTTAGCAGCCTTGCTATCCCAAATAGCACAGATGTGAAGACTGGTGTACAAATCACCAACCCAATAACATTTCAAATTATATTAAAATCACTTGAAGTTTGGGGTTTCATTTTACTGTTCTTATATTCATTTTTAACTGCATAAGTAATTAAAAAGGCATCTTTTCACACTTTTTAAAGAAGTTACTCAGTTTACAAATCACAGAGTCATGCAATAGCAGCAAGTTACACAAAGCCATAGCAGTATCATGAACTCAGTTACAGAGGTGTTTAAGTAGGTGCGGAATATGGTCCCTGTCACAGAGAGTTTACAATCTAACAAGGGCAATATAGACAGAAGGGGGAGGGTTCGGGATGGAATGCAACAAAAAGCTAGTGAGAGGAAAACTTCAGCATGTGTCTTATTAGTACTACTTTTCTATGCACACTGTGAACCATAAAGAGATTAGGATATAAATCTCCACAAAGTGCTTCCATGAGAGGTCTCAGAGAGGGTGAAGACCTAGCACTCTGGCTCAGGAAAAAGTGATCAAGGTGCAAGGGGTTGCAGGAGATTCAAGTGGAGGGAGGATGCAGTGCAAACAATAAGTAGTGCGGCGTGGGTGGAACAAATGGGGGTGGTAAGGGTCAAAAGGAAATACAACCAGAGAGTTTGTCTGGAAAAAAACTATACATCACCAGTGTCAAGGAACCTACATTTTACTTGAATTAGGTAGAATTGGGGTCCAGACATTTTCATTACTTTTGTTGGTTTGGGTCTGAATCCTGCCTGGCATTAGAGCCATTATTTTGGGGCCTAAAAAAAATTGGGGGCTGTCAAGGTTTTTAAAGATGCACCTTTCCACAATGACAACAGCTGTTGACAAGCACAACCTGCAGGAAACAGAAGTGATGTCTCTCCCACAACTACACCTATTAAGTCTTGCTAGTGTAAGTACTATAACTTGGCTATTATGCCTCACTTTACTTCTGAGCTGGAAAGACAGAATGTATTTTGAGCAATAAACCAATGCCCACTGGATCACAACAACTACTTTGGAATATTTAAAAACCCCTCAAAAAATACAAAAACTAGTTTAATTTAAGCTATTTATTTTTTGTACTTGTCAGCTTACACAAACTGAAATTAAACTGATCAGTTTCACTCAATTTATATAATCAGTTTCTCTTTCCGCTTCATATGTGCTAGTGTTGTTTCCAAAGAATTAAAAGACACTGGGAATAATTTTGTTCATATTAAGTTTCATAAAATCCTTTTGAAAGAAACCTACAAGATGTCCATTTGACAATAATCCTTTTTTGGAAATATTAAAACACTTTTCCTTTATTTCACTCAGCATATTCATGGTGAGTAGATGTGCCAGCAAGTCAGAAAGAACCAGAGTATATTTACTGTGATCTATAACTTAACCCCAATGAAACAACATGACCTAGTTTTACTGCTTGTGTAAACCTTTGAGTATAAGCAGGAAATAAAATCTAGACAGTAAATAAAATATAATGATGTACTTCAGCCAATCTTTTTAAACTACTTTCTACGGAGGGTTGTGAAGAAGTTTATTCATGATAAACTCCATGGCGAGCGATGAATTATAATTTGTTTAGTACTAGACTCTACTGGTCCAAAATACTAAACCGAGATATTATCTATCTGAAGGCTTCATAAAAATATCAGATACTCAAACCTGATGCATTAGAGATTTGGATAGCTTAAAGTGTCAAGAGAAACATACTGGCCTTAAGGACTGGTGTACGATACAGAAATACTTTTAAATATAATCTATACGCTCTTATATTATTCTGTGTGACTCAATCAAAAAGCTTACTGGAAATTGGAATGGCTAAAAGCAACTTTCTATGGAGTTATCTGTGCTTACATTTATAAATCATACCCCATACGTTAACTTCTGAAATATATTATGAAAGTTTCAGCCTAATAAACAAGTCATTTTTGTCCATCTCCCATCCTGTTCCTAAAAAGGACACAACTGGCATAAATATCACTTGCATCAACCTAAATACACACACTGATTTGATTTAATACATACTCTGATTTGATTTTTCAGTTGCTCAGCCTCCTGGCGTAACTGGTCAAGTTCACTCATCTTCCTGTGCTAAAGGTGGGCTTCACTGCCACCTCTGAGACAATCAGAAATCTGAAATACAGACACACGAGGATTTATTAAAAAATAAAATAAATTAAATTAAATTTAAGTTTGATAAATTAATGGAGCAGAATGTCCTTTCAACATAGCTAGAATTCAACCCAGAATTTAACAACGACTGGTAAAGTCAGCTTCAGTGGGTCAACATTTCTCAAATCTATTCAGAACAAGGTACAGTCACAACCCTTCATATCTACTGTTTCGTTCTTTATGCCCATGATTAATAAAATATGTGTAGGACTGTTTCCTCTCCTTTCCCTCAGGTCCTATTGCATTTTTCCTACCATAAAAATATCTTCTTGATTGCACTTTGTACAAGCTGTCATACTCCATGAGCGAAATGCTGATTTTTTACAACACTAATTGTGATAAACCCTTTTCCCTTGGGGTGAAATTCTGTGTAAAAGTATCAGTGAAAGATTAAAAACAAATCAAAGAAAAGATAAAGATGTCTCTAATATTTATAGACTGGAGTAACAAACTGAGAAACCAGGAATAGGATAATACAATAAAGTTTCCTGAAATTTGGTGATTGTGAGGAATACTGTCTGGATAGCTGAGTAAACAGGGATTGCTCAGGTCCCTATGAAGCAGAAGAAACCAAAGGGACAGTAGATTTGGGTGAGAAGCCCTGGAGAGATTATTCTGAAGTATCTGTTGGGGAACCTCATTTAGAGTTTTCTTTTGCTAGGTATTCAAGTCATACTGGAACAGATACACTTCTACCTGGATATAATGCTGTCCTCGGGAGCCAAAAAAAAAAAAATCTTACTGCGTTATTGGTGAAACCACATTATATCGAACTTGCTTTGATCCACCAGAGTGCTGCTTTACCACGTTTTTCTGAATTCGTGTTATATTGGGTCACGTTATATTGAAGTAGAGGTGTATTTGTAATGTTATGTGCAATTTCTACTGTGAATATACTTTGTTTATCCTGACACGTAACTGAAAAGCAAATATGAAAGAAATGACATGAAATTACAGAAATTAGATGAAATATATTTAAATGTTTCATTTTATACAATTACATTTGTTCTCACGCTTGTCACAGAGCCCCACTCACTGTAATGCTTTTAATGTAGTACATAATTGGAGTGGGGCTAGCCACTACAGAGGACTAAACAAAACAAGTTCAACTTAATACAAATAGCTAGGTAACACCATTTCTCTGTTTTGAGATGTATTCTAGATACTGTTTCATATAAAAATTCACCCAAAAAATATCTGTGGCTACGATGACTTATACCTGCTTTAGGAGTTCAACTAAATTACTTCAGGATTGATTAGAACTGCCCAAAAGAAAATAAACTTGTGGAAAGCAAATGAGATATTTTAGAAGCTGCCTTGATCTTCCATATTTAGTATTGTCCACACTGCTGCTGTTCATTGTTTGCCAGTCATATACATTTGATTACAAATTTGATTCCTCTGTTCCTCTACTGTATGGCCATAACAGATTATGCATATTTTATGCATGTATCATCAATGGACACTGTCTTGCTTTTAATTGCTACCTTTGTGGCCATCATTACCTCTTTCTCCTCCCTTGGTTTTCACACTTCAACTGCTAGAACAGGGCCTCATTCTCCCTGATTGATCTGACCTCGTTATCTCTAGCTTGCTTCTTGCTTGCTTATATATACCTGCCCCAGGAAATTTCCACCACTTGCATCCGAAGAAGTGGGTATTCACCCACGAAAGCTCATGCTGCAAAACGTCTGTTAGTCTATAAGGTGCCACAGGATTCTTTGCTGCTTTTACAGATCCAGACTAACACGGCTATCCCTCTGATTCTTATATACTGTTAAAATCAGTATATAGACATTGTAGTGATGTTCAGAAAACACAAAGCCCTTGATTCCAAAAGAAAATCTGGCAATTGTTTTAGAACAGCAATGAACGGTTGTCTACTAGGATAATGACCTAAGAGCTCATTCACACTTTCTATAACAGTGTTAAAACAGTTTCATTCTGTCTACAGTATCAATTACACAGTTTAATGAGTTGGAGAACCTGCTGCTGACAGCCATTTTCTGCAATAGCTGGTTTTCCTAGTATAGATCCTGAGTTATTGGCTATCATATATGCCTCTGGCTGCTGCATCCTAGGAGGAGATTCTCTGTAAACAATCTAGAACAGACAGAGCTAAAACACCATCCCTGAACCACCATGAACTTCCCACAAAAGGCAATTTCGTTCCAAGATGTTACTCAAACCATTTAAATATCTTCTAAGTTTATAATACTTTGCCTTTAATAGAAATATTTTTCTAAACAAAACTATCATTTTCCTTTAGCGTTCTGGCCTAAAAATTCATAGTTACCCCCAAGCTGAGTTTCTTTTAACGTGTTAGTAACTAGGCACTAATGTAAAATTGCAGAGGCACAGTAGCAATTCTAATGAAATTTACATTTAGCTGGGGGGAACAAGGTATATGGCTGTGTCAGAATTTTAGAGACAACATAAAAGAGTGGAACATAAGCTCAATTTTATAAGCAGATTAAATCAATAAATTAACCTTTTAAAAATACTTCAATAGCATAAACATCCAAACCAATTCATAAACATGACATTATTGCTGGGCTAAATTCTTAAATTAGAGCACTTGTTAAAAGACTTATTTTAAGAACAGTGTTTAGTTATATTTTATTATATTATATAAATGAAAGATATATATTATAGCAAATCTTTCATTTAGCAAGGCTGTTAAATTTGAGCTAATAAACTGCTGTCATATTTGCTTCTCCCTTTAAGGGCTATCTATAGCATGTATGAAAATCTAAAGAAGAGAACCGGTATTTATTTTTGAAAAAGGAATTGGTAACTAGAACTGATCCTGCACCACAAAAGAACACAAATGCTGTAATAGCAGCTTCAGATATTATTCTATTGGGATTTAATTTGCCTTTTTTTAAACAAACAAAAAAACCCTCATAGGTAGCCCTTCCCAGGAGGAAAGATAAAGATAATTGCAAAGTCCCCTGCCAATCAGCGATGAGAAGGTATAGTGAAGGCAACTCAAAAAGCAAAGAGATTCAAATCCACCAGTAAAGAAGTGGAAAATAGATGACGTGAAAGTAAAGTGCTAATACTCTCTAAATAGGGTCATCCTGTTGTTTTCTTACAGTTTTCTATCATAGTAAAAAGTACTCTAAAGTACCTCAGAACTTTAAACAGCTCACAGAATCTATCAAGACAAATATCAGATGTTCAAAACATCTCACACCATTACTTACAAATATACTGTTCTCCTCAGCAGTCCAAAATATACCTACAATAGAAACTTGGGTCAGCTCCTACCAAAAAAATCTCCAGTCATACTGTTCCAGAGCCCAGACGCTGTGTTAATGTGGAACTAGGTCTCTTTCTCCCTTCAGATTCCAGGGTCATAGTTAAGCCCTTGTAAGACTGTTGGTTCAGCTTAGTAGCCCATTCAAATCCAGTTAAGACAAAACCTGCTGAGAACCTTATGCTGTCCACTTATCCTTCTGACCCATATTCACCATTCTGTTTTCTTTGGAATATTCTTTCACTTCAGAATATTCTCCACTCTGAGTTCAGTACTAGGGACTCATCTGCTGAACTACACACCAGTCTTGAGAATAGAGCAGTCAATGCTCATCTTGTCTCTGCAGCTCAGCTCTCTCTGCTTGGAGTTGTTTGTATTGCAATTTTCACAATGAAAATCACTTCAGAGCAATACAGGCACTTGACTAAACAGTGTTCTTTAGCATACAGGGTGTCAAATTGGTCACGTTTCAGCTTTGCCACAGATCAGTTAGACTTTAATTACAACAATTTTAAGTTATTGTTTAGTCCCATTTTAGCTGGGTCAAGAATATAGAAATATCTACCATCCAGCAGAAATAGTCTCTGGTATTGCACCTTTCAGACAACTCCTCACCTATATGAAGTGGTGGTGTCCTAATTTTACAGGTGGGGGAACTAAGGTCCACAGGTTAAACGATCTGCTGAAGGTCACAGTAGCTTAATGACAGAATCAAGAATAGAACCCAGGTCTTCTGGCTTCCAGTCTCCTACTCCAATCACTAGGCCCTGCTGATGCCATCTGCAGCTTTATCTTTAAAAAGTCTGGTATGGACTAATATAGCAGCAGGCAAAGGACTAGCTACATATCGGTCCTACTACAGCACATGGTGTAACATGGTTCCAATCTTCTACTCATGCCAGAAATTATACGATTATAAACAATGGAATTATATTTATTTATTTACTGAAATAATGGGTGTTTTTTTTCTCTTTTAAAAGTCTTGGGGGAAAAAAAAGAAACTGATCCTAAGATCAGAATAATGTTGAGGAAGTTCACCTTACAGTGACTGAGCCTGGTAGTATCATTTGAATACATTCAGCACTTTTTAAAGATATACCAGATGTGTTTCCTTCATGCTTGTGCCTTATTGCTTAACGAGGTGTGCAATGAAGCATACTACTGCAGATGTGTAAACCAGCTGAAGTGGGACATTACTATGAAGTGCCATATAGCCATTAAATATATAAATGTAATAGTATGAAGAGAGTATAGCCCAATATGTTAAATAGTTAGTTTAGTGGACAAGTCTACAGATGTTAAGACACTCCAAAATATGTACATGCATTTCTTTCCACAAAGAAAAGTCTTCATTAAAAAAGTTAAGATAAGAAGGGTCCATTGATGGAATTTCTTTTAACAAAACTTAATTCCCACATGCACCACTTTCACTGACAGATGCTGCCTATTCTCCTATAGGTCTCACAAACCTGCGACACATAAGTATACTACACAACGCCACACTCCTAATGGATTCACTCTATGCTGTGAAACCTTGATTGCAACCTTATATTTTCTAACAAGAAACCATCACATCATACGTTAACTTACCAGCATATAAATGTTTAAAGATGTGTTAATGTTGTTGAATATGAGTTAACGTTTTTTGTGACCATGAGGAATGTGGTGTGTACATTTTTTTACTGTTAATGATTAGAGATGTGACTTCTTTACAGGAGGGGTAATCTGACAGTAAAAGTGGTGAATGATGGGAGATGGGGAGTTAAGAGTTGTAAGGATACCTAAACTTGACATTTCCTGACTTTTAAGGGTTGGGGTGAGTGGCTGGTCGCCATCTGTAATCTTAACTATTTTTAAGATATTCTCTTTGTAGGAATCTTGATTGGAGCGGTTATGTAGGTGATGTGGAAAAAAGGAAACAGACCCTTTCACCATTCAATATAATATATACATGTAGATAGTAATGATAAAAATACAAAATGTATAGAAGGTGAAATCTTTGATACAGAATGTGCTTAGCAGATAAGACTTGGTTCTACTATAGTAAAGAGCTGGGTTCCATTTCTAGCTTTTCTCTATGTCAAACAATCTTCTCTTTATATTGAAGACACTCCTAACTTCACTCCTCCTTACCTTCTTTCTCTGCCTGCCTCTCTTCCTGCATGTCAAAATGTGCATTTAAACAGGGGTACCCCTCCTATGTATCCTATGAAAGAGCACAGCAGCTTTCCAAATCTCTTCATACTTTTTTGAGGTTCACAGGCATTGAGTCAAGGTCTCTACAGGAGCCTTTGCCTCAGGGTCACATCTCTCTTTAGTATACTTTTCACTGTGCAGTTCAGACAGGTACTCCTGCAGAATTCAACCTTCCTTATCTACAGTACATCTAAGCTCAAAAGTGCCTTACTTAAGCACTTTGTGAGCTTAGTGAAAACCTCAGCATGTTGTTTCCTCAATATAGGATCTAGAGTACTAATGAACACTTCACCTTCCATCCAAAGGTCTCAAAGTGCTTTACAAACAATAAGCTACCTTGTATGAGTGTATAGAGGTTATTGCCCCCATTTTAGACAGACAGACAAACATAGGCAAGGCATTTAAGCAACTTGCTAATGATATTTAGCAATTGAGGCATAGTCGAGATAGTACCAAAAAAAAAAAAAAAAAAAAAAAAGAGTCCGGATTTTTACTCACATACCTCTAGACATACTGCTTCAATTAAGCAAATACTATAGGATTTCATGGCACTCCACAGCTAAACGTATAAAAAAAAATGTGGATGCTTGTCTGTTTTACAACACAATTGCATCACAACAGTGAATTAAACACATCCCTTCATTCAGAGTTAAAAATCAGCCAGTATACATTACAAACAACTCCAAATCCCAAACTTGATTTCTAGCACAATGCCACCAGAAACTGTTTAACCCACATTTCCCATTTCCTCTGCAGGCCCTTTTTTGGTTTAAATATTAACAGGAAGTTTAACTCCTGCCAACATGACTGAGAACTCCCTGGCTAACACTCAGGAAATGAAAAGCCTAACCCAGTCACAGGCATCCGAATACAGAGGTTCTTCAAAACAGATGGTTTAAGATTTATGGGTGAGTCAGCCAGCCTGCCAACCATCTTTGTGACTTTTCCATTCCCTTCTTACTAAGTCTCACAAAGTAAATTTGATGCTACTATCAAACCTCAGGGGAGGGGGGAATATATACCTTTTGTGCTAATTTGAATAAAACACCACAAAGTATTTTTGTGGCTCTATACAGAAACAAGTCAGCAGAGCTTTTTGAGGCTCCAAAAATAAATTAGACTTTTCTTTAAAGGCAATTAACCCCAAAATTTAAGATTATTAAACTGGAAGGGGCATTGTGTGGAAATTAGTTATCCTTGCTCTCCATACATTGACCAATACAATACAAACTGCCATGCAAAAAAGCATTGAACTGGCTACACTGCTATGTAGAAGCTGTCAGCTTGACTGGGAAGACATTATTGTTCTTCAATTTCTGTGGTTTAGAAAAATTTTGCTCCTTAATCAATAATTCTGTAGTCATACAAAAAGCCATATACATACATTGTGTTTTCAAAATCACCACCTTGGGGGAGTAAACAAACAGATATCCATCAATCTCACACTTACCTCCCTTTCCCTTGAATGTCCTACTGTGTCCTCCAGAACAACACACTTCATCACACCTTCACTGAACTCATTCAAAATCTCCTTCCATAAGCTGAACTGCTTAATTGAGCCTTTCTGCTGCAAGACTAAATCCCCCTAATCTTGTTCACAAAAATGTATCTTGGAGTTAATTTTTTTTTTAAATAAGAGACATTAAAATACACACTTGACAAGGTAGTTTATTATTACTTGCAATTTCAAAATGACCCAAGTCCCTCATTTAATTTATTCAGTTACTTGCACCACATACATTGTTACTTCATCGCCCCTTTTCCCACATTCAGAAGCTAGATAAGACACCATATTGGTAACTTATTAATGTAACATATGGAGGCTTTTACCTCTTATCACAAGAAACTATTTCAATACTCTTGCTGCACCTCAAAGTTGCATTTTTTAAACACTAAGAGGGAAAAAATGTGCAAGCAATATATTTAGGTATTGGAGACTTCTGAAGAACCACCACCTATGGTGTAATGGATTCTTGCCATTTCTCCTACAGAGGAAAGGGACGTTACCTTTGTGTATTTTTTTGCAAAATAAGCAACAGGCAAGTTATCTTTACAGCTGCAGTAGTGGCATTTGAGCATTAAAATATCCAGCTACGTACTGTAATTTGTAGCCATTTAAAACTTTACAAACACCAACACGAACACAAAATAATTATTGTGAATGGGGAAATAAGCTCAATAAAGAGTGCCCCAGTACAATGTTTCTGCCCTGAAGATAAAGCTCACTCGTCGTAATAAACAGTGACACACTAATGAAAGGAGTGATGTATTGTTTAAGTCCAATCATACTAGCACAACAATTTTAATTTACGAAGTCTAAATAATTTAAAGTGCACTATACTTCGCTCAATCTAATACACAGATTGACATTTACCTTAAATTCTGAGTTGTGAAAAAGTCTAACAGCATTATTTTAAAATACATCATTCTTTAATCTACTTGGCATAGGCTGCAATAGCCTCTTCAGAGGCTTAGTGTGTGGTTATAGTCCGGGGGGGGCCGGGCAGTGTGGCAAAGTTTACGGCACCTCACTTATTCAATTTCAATTTTTCCTCATTTTACAAAAAAATTAAGGTACCAGCCAGTAAAAACAAAAAACAAAACAACAATTGTGCAAGGTGAATAATTCCCAATTTCAAAACTTCAGTAGAAATACAGAAAGTACTGACGGTATCATTTTGCTTGCAGTTATCTTTATTACTAGTGATGATGCATGAGAAGTAAAATAATCCAGCTAGACTGTATTATTGATGGTGCTAATCATATCAACGTATAAAGGTTAATAATTAATGCCTGCCATATGATTGCCAAACACGAACTGGATAGTTAACCTCTTAAAATTGTTATAAGACATGGTACTCACAAAACTAATCTCATCTCCTGAGAAGAGCAGTTTTTAGGGGCTATTGAACATTGGTGAAGTCTTAGGTGGCTGTTGTACTTTTTGAAACGTATAAAAAGTCACACTACATTATACCCACCAGACAGATTAGCAGATGCAATGCTAATCTATCATATGCTATAAATCCTATTAGTAACACCTGTTCCTAAAGGGACACCAACATTCGAGGTCACAACTCCATCTGAAAATTGTGCCCCTACTGTTCTAAGTTACCCCTAAGATTACTATCAGAGAAAATGAAAAAAATATTTTTCTTTAATTTTGTGCATGTGATAGCACTTTTTGGGTGATCAGTTGAGTTCCACTTTTGTTGATGTTGCATGCCTTTTCACACTCCCCGCAAGAGGGCATTTACCAATATCAACAATAGAGCTAATATGGAACAGGAAGCAAGCTGTAGCTATATACAGAAAGAAAGGGCAGAAGAGCAGGAGTTCAGACTGAGTAAATTAGTTGGTGAAGCCTTGAGATCCACACAAGAGATGTTCTAACCAAAAAGGGAAGAGCCATAATATTTTAGGTTTTCAATAGTTTCAGAACATATTAAGGTGTATTCTTCTAAATATTCAATTTTCTCACAATCAATCATTACAAAAAACAACTTGAGAGCATTCCTTTAAGGAGTTGTGATCCAAAATGAAAGACGTCTCACTTATTTCTCAGGGCCTCCTGAGACTGGACTACAACTACAAGCTACTCCTGGGAGAATTCTGCGTCATTGTGCATGCGCAGAATTCATGTCCTCTGCAGATTTCTTTGCTTCCCTGCAGAAAAATGACCATCAGGGAAGCAAAGGGATGCTGCAACAGCAGTCACGCACCACTCCTTAGCTGTGCAGGTACATCACTTCAGGCACCTGGAGCAGCCGGTGGAGAGGTAAGTCACCGCAGGGCTGGGGACACCCCAGCCAGTGGGTCCTACCCTGAGCCGGGATCAGCTGCTAGTCCGGGCTGGGCTGGAGGCAGGAGAGGATAGGACTTCCTCTTCCCCTGCAAGGAGTGGCTGGGGCTGTGTCAGGCCCTCCCTCAGAAACCTCCCCCAGCTGCAGGAAGCTCAGTATCCTCCTCTGCTTCCTGCCCCCATTGCTCCTCAGCTGCAAGGGGAGGGGTCACTGTAGGGGGAGCTGCTCCCCCATCCACCTGGGCCTCCCATACCCAGTCACCCAAGCCAAGCCTCACCCCATACAACCCGTACACTCCCAGCCTTCCATACCCAAACCCCACCAAACCTCAATTCATGCATCTGGAGCCCCCTGCACAGCCAGACCCCCACCCCTGCACCCAGACCACCCCCCACTGAGTTCCCTGCACTCAAACTCCCACCCTGATGAGCCCCACCCTCCTGCACCACTCTGAGCCCCCATGCCACTGACCCCCAACTAGTTGCACCCAGACCCCCACCCCACCAAGCCCCACTCCCCAAGCACCCAGACCCCTCTGCTGAGCCGCAACCATTTTCACCTGGAAGCCCCTGCAGAGTCCCATTGTCCCTACACCTGGAACCTCTCCCTCTCTCCCTTGCCTCCAGCCTCAGTGCATCTAGATCCCCCCACAACTCCCCCACCACCCAGATTGTCCCACAGAATCTTCTCAACCCACACTAAGCCCCTCCACAATTGGATCCTGCCTGGTTATTGCTGCCTGCCCCACACCTGGTGCAGAGGGGCAGGGCCCCAGGGTGTTTCTGAGGCAGGCCCAGGCCTTGTGCTGTGTCAGGGTCAGGTGCAGCCTCACCATTGAGTCTGTGTTCCAAGGGTGGGGAGTACAGGATGATCTCCCACCTTTGTACAGCCAGTGCCCTGTGCTCCCCACTGCCATGCTGGAGCCTCCGCATTTATTTATTGACAAATAAAACTTGCAGATTTTTGCAAAAATTTCAAATATTGTGTGCAGAATTTTGGGGGGGGGGGGCGGCGCAGAATGCCCTCAGGAGTAACAATAATACACTGATGATGCTTTAGAGAAGATTCATCCACACCTGAGATGAACACAATTTCAAAAACCATATAAGTCACTACTTGTCTCTTCATCTATAGTAAGATGTATGTGTGAAAGATTAGTGTCATGGAGGCACAGGCAGTTCTCTCAACTGTTCTCCAGCCTTGCTTTTTTAAAAGAAAGAAAGTGAAGTCAAGCTATTAGGGTTGCAGAGAAAACCTTCAAAACATGGAGTGAAACCAATGCAGCAATCTCTTCCTGAGTTTGTAGAAAGCATCAAGTAACAGTTTGAGGTGTCAACCAGCCCATTATTTCAGTGGGTGCTAACTTAAATGCCCACAACAGTTAAAAGTATTTCACTGCTTATAAAAATGTGTAAGAAAAGAAAGGAAGAATCATATTATGGAGATCTACACCAGTGTTTCACAAAATTGGGAAGGAGATACTAGGTACTAGCCATGGTGGGGAAGGAGGAGGAAGGCAGGAAGATGTATGCATTAAGATGGGTAATGGGCCTTTAATACCACATGATGGAATTATGGGGAGGGCTTGGTAAAAATCTGACAGCTTTCAAAGTCTGCAAAACACTGATGTAGACTGATGTGTCTTCCACGTGTCTATGGAAAGGACGTACGAGTTCCTGCTTGAAGAGAGCTTCCCCGTCAAAGCTCTGATATGACACCATCCTTTAGTCAAAGATTAGGTAGAACTTGCCTCCACAAGCAGCCAGTGGAGCATGTTAAAGTGAAGGATAAGCCAATGCTAAAAATGTAAGTTCTTCTCCACCATGCAGAAGAATTAAGAGTTTACCCGCTCTGAAGCCATCTCCCTGTCAGCAAGGGAAGAAACTGGGATCAAATCTGGTCTCTCGTGGCCATGCTGAGTACTACAGTAGAACCTCAGCGTTATGAACACCTCAAGAACGGAGGCTGTTTGTAACTCCGAGATGTTTGTAACTCCAAACAAAACATTATGGTTGTTCTTTCAAAAGTTTACAACTGAACACTGACTTAATACAGCTTTGCAACTTTACTATGTAGAACAAAAATGCTACTTTCCCTTTATTTTTGTTAGTAGTTGAACTGTTTTTTTTTTGTTTGTTTTTTTGTCGTTATCTCTGGTGCTGCCTGATTGTGTACTTATGGTTCCAAATGAGGTGTGTGGTTAACTGGTCAGTTTGTAACTCTGAGGTTCTACTATATCTACAGATCAATAAGGCTGGCCATAAAACTTGAATTTCTGTCATTTACAGCACTTCTGAAGCAATTTTTAGGAATATTAAAAATTACATTTTATCAAATGTAATCTTAACTTCACACAGAGGAGACACTGTCTGATGTGTTCCCTTCTGTGCTCCAATAGCATCAGCCTTTGTCAGCTTCTCACACGAACATCCCTATGGTTTTCATGTGCACGGAATGCCCTCCCTGAACTGATCTGTAAGTCCATTACTCTCTTCTGCGAATCTTTCAAGATTCACCTTTGCCACAATGCTTAAAAATTCCTAATTAATGAATGATGGTTTAAGGGACAGATGGGGTAGTTGGCAATTACAAGTGTATGTATAAGCACTGTATTTGATTGCATCCCTCTACCTCCATGCTTCCAATGTCACTTGTTCTTGATTGGGTGCTTCTATTTTATCAATTTACTACATGACAAAGCAGCTTCTCATGTTAAATAGAAGTCATTACAAGAATTAAGCACTACCTATAAAAAGATACTGAACATTCATTACATCTTCAAGACACTGCATAAAATAAATACTCACAACACCCCTGTGAGGTAAGTGGTGGTTAACCCTATTTTACAGATAGAATAGCTGGAGCAAACAGCTTAAGCCACTTGCCCAGGCCACAAGAAAAGACATTGTCAGAGGCAGGATAACAAGGCAAGAGGTGATTCTGGCTTTCAGTCAAAATTCCCAACCCATACTGCATTGCCTCAAGTTACTTCAAAGGTAAAAGGAAAACCAGGGCTTGATTTTTCAGAGGGGCTGATTCCCTCACAATTCCCAATGAAATCTAAAAATCAAGGCCTTAATTTTTAGAATCCTGATATAATAAATTTAAGACTAACACAATGGGTCAAAAGAACTCGAGAGAAATTCATCTTTAAGAACAAATTTCAGGCAACCCTAAGAACACATGAACTTTTTCATTGGCAGAGAACAGCCAATTCTGATTATATAATTTAGATTTAAAAGAAAGCCTTGTCACACTTACACAAGAATAAAAATGATGTTCACAAATATGCAAGCACCCACTAAAATCTGCAATGTGAAAAGTGAAAACATCGTTTTCAACATTAGCATTATGTGCATCATGCCTTAAGTTCCAAAGCACTGCTAACAGTAACAATTAAAGTAGTAAGAAAAGCTTGTTATCAGCACTCAAACAAGGCTGTTACTATTGGTCTTAATTGACAACAAAATATTGGGAATTACAAGAAGAGGAAGAGGTAAGACCTCAAAAATCACCAGAAGTAGTACTGAGGAAAAGAAAAGGATTTACAGTTACAAAGTATTTCAATTTTCCTCCAGTACTCCCAGTTTAGAGGGTATTAACTGTTTGTACAAAGAAGTTTTGAGGGGTTTTAAGACTGCATACCTCCAGCACCATATGAGACTAACTAGTGGCCTTCCTCCAGGTGGATGATATTGACATCCACCTTCCCTTAGAGCTTTTTGTGTGTTTAAAACATCACTTGTCTTCACTATGCAGGGAGACATCGGACAAGGGTGTCAATGCAGATAAAGTATATCTTTAAGCCTGCTGTGTCAGGATAATAGTGGATTATACTAAGTATAAAAGCAGGAAGGCAAACTGAAGTGCAGTAACCTGAGATTAAAGAGCTAGTTTTGTAACAATGTTGACTTATTTTAAGATGTTTACTATACAAGCAGAAAAACACATTTAAAAATTGTGGATAGACTATAAGCTAGAGAATTCACTTCTGGTGATCAACACTAAGGTTAAGCGTCATCCTCATCCAAACTCTAATTTAAAGATGAAGAATTTAGGAGGGACTATCAAAAGCAGAGCATAAATATATTTCCATGAAGATTTCTCTGTCTCACATTCAATCATTTCACATTTTAAAAAGAAATCAGCTGGTTTATGATCACATCTTCCTAAAAGCTGAACAGATGAAATCTCACTGATTTTATCTGCAGTTAGTTTTTGGCATTAAATTAGGTGAGAACATTTAAAAGTAACTAACTGAAGAGCAACTATAACAATGATGCACATCAGAATACGTAATATTAATTTTCAAATTAAAAAAAACACTTACTCCAGCAGTTCCCTGAGCCAACCTTCCCTAATACAGGACAGAAGCCACAGATCATTCATACATTCTGGAAAAATACTAAGTTATTTGCTAGGTCCACATTAACTATAAGAGTTATACAAATCTATTTTACAGAAAGTTTAGTTTAATTTTTGGAGCTGATACTCCATGAGTATCCTGTGATGGCTGCAGGAAGCAACCCTGGTATTGGAAAATTTATTTTAAATGTAACACTGCAGTTAGTACTTAAGAACAAACCAGACAAACCATGAAGAAAAAGAGATTTGCAGTGCCACAAGATTCCATTTTTAGATAAAATACAGTCTTGTAAAAGCAACATTAAGAATTACAGGCAAACTCATTTTCATCACCCCACAGCACTGATTCAGTGAGGGTGTTCTTGTAATTCAACTGTCAGAGGCCCCTCTCTGAAAAAGCATTTCTACTTCTGGTAAGCGGAGAGCTTACAGATCTCATTATCACAGTCAAAGGAATGGGTTTTTAAAAAACAGAAGAGAAAGGAAATAAAACCATAGAAGGAGAATGTGTTAAACAAGGTTTAGGCAGTTAGATCATTGCACCGAGATGGCTGGATGACAGCCAACAGTGCAGAGCATGGCGGAAGTAATGTCCCAAAATACCCAAGTATTTCACCTCCAGGAAAAGAGATGGAAAAGCTGGGATTAAGAACAAATACACTGCTTCTGAGAGGGTGCAAAAATGGCAGTTTCAGAGATAAAACCTCTCTACTGAAAACTGAGAGAATTGCTTTCTCTCATATCAAACCAGTTTTGTTTCCCAGTTTTTCAAAAATTTAGAGAATCGTTACACTGGTAACAGCTTGACCAGATTGTCTACTAGAAAGACATCAATATTGAGGTATCCATTAAATATAAGTCTTGGTCTTTTCCTTAGAGATTCTCCTCCCCCCGCCCATCACTTTCCTTGGGGAAAGATATTTTGAAGAACGCTTTTAGATTTCCGTCATTTTCCACATTACCCCAAATCTTTACATACTCAAATGAAAAAAGTTAATAGAAAGAACTTGCTTTAAAAATTGTATTAGAAAGAGTTTTTAAAAACTGACTCCAATGATATACTGAACACTCTTATAAGCCATCAGATGTATGAACAGGTGCTTCTCTAATTCTGCTTACACCCTCCTCCCTCCTGACACAGCAGTATAAACACAATCAAACACAGGATTTAGGAGCCAAACATGCTGTGTGTTTGTCTGACTACAAACCACCCCTTCCAAAGGTTGTTTTATATGTACACTGGCTACCTCCCAAAGACTGATATTTGAGTTTTATCAGGATTAAAATTACCCCTGATGGAGGCCTTTAAAAGCAGTCCACACCTGAACGCTGAACATCTAGCACAGTGGTTCTGAAACTTGTTCCAACGCTTGTGCAGTGAAAGCCCCTGGCGGGCCGGGTCGGTTTGTTTAGCTGCCATGTCCGCAGGTTCGGCCAATCGCAGCTCCCAGTGTCCGCAGTTTGCTGCTCCCAGTGTCCGCATTTCGCTGCTCCAGGACAATGGGAGCTGCTGGAAGCGGCAGCCAGTATGTCCCTCAGCCTGTGCTGTTTCCAGCAGCTCCCACTGGCCTGGAACAGCAAGCCGCGGCCACTGGGAGCGCGATCGGCCAAACCTGCAAACGCGGCAGGTAAACGAACTGGCCTGGCCCACCAGGGGCTTTCCCTGCACAAGCGGAGGAACAAGTTTGGGAACCACTGATCTAGCATAATCATATGAAATATTTTCAACTCAGCGGAGTACTATACTGATAGGGACTGCACCAATTAACTTCGAAGGCCCGCACAAAGATTGAGTTGTACCCTTTAAGATGAAGTTTTTTGGAAAGCACGAGCAGAGAACCTCCACCTGTGCCCAAATACAACATACCTGGGCTGCAAAGGAACCCAATGCTTTTGGCAATTCTTTAGTTTAATATTTCATTTTTAGTGACTATTAAAGCATAAAAGCAAATCAAAATATAATGGCTGATCAAGAATTTAAGCCTAGAATTTTTTATTTCTTGAAATACCTGACAAGCTTTAAGGATTTTTATTCATTCAAGCTAACAAAATATTTATCTGAAGTTTGTAATATTGCAACTGAGCACAGAATAATTTCAAAAATTGTCTTCCATTTAAATTGAAGTTATTTCACTGCTGCCTCAACCAGCTAACGCTTGTTCTCTAGTGATTTAAAATAGAAAGCACATTTCCTAAGCAGCTACTGAATAGTCATCAGTGCCTGAATATTGTCAGCAAGACACAAACAAGTCCACTCCTCTTCATTTTCTTTAATAAGTATTACATCTAGACAAAATATTTGAGAGTAGAACAAAAAGTGGCTGTATTACAGAATTCTCCAGTAGCAGTGAGAAATTCGCAACAGCTTGCCCATCAAATTATGGTGATATTTATCTAAACAAGTGTTCTATTATGAGGAAGTGAAGATATTGCTGCAGGAAAATAAAGTTTTTTTTTTAACAACATGAACTTATAGAACTGATCCACTCGGAGCCTTCAACAAATTTGTATCTACCCAAGTTCTGTCTAAGTTCTCTCATCTCAGGAGCATACTGCTGCAATGCTAACTTGTAACAGGTCACTTAACTGCAAATGGTAGAGAGTTTTATAATTATGCACGTATTTATGTCTGTACTACCAACTCAGATGTATAATATTCATTTCCCCTTTTACCCAGCCTCCAGATAAACCCATGAAGCTGTAGTTTAATTGGAAACGTTGCTGTGTAACTATTTTATCTTTGGCTCGCCACCCACCCACCTTTCTGTATCTGTCATTTATGACCTTATACAGACACTGTCTTGAGGAAATGTATTAAAGCCCATAATTTAAATAAAATCATTCTAATATGAACATATTTTACTAATTTAAGAGTGTCTAAAAAGTAAATTTATCTCATTGTGCAATACACTACTGCAGTTGATGCATTCAGCCACAATACCACATGGCTCTACAAACAGGAACTACAGTAGTAGATAAGTCATGGGTGTGGTCTCATCAAGTGACTTAACTGTTTCAATCCCCAACAAAAACTACACTAGGATGCAGTTGTGAATACAACTCAGTAAATTCGGGGTAACATATCATGTGACACCATTCAACAGCAATTCCATTATGATAATGACACTTTAGTGTTTGTGGTCCCCAAGGCTGTTGCTACAGAGCAGAGTTAAGGTGCCAAACAAATCATTTAAAAATTTTTAACTTGTATATCCATATTCACCAGTGCCCTCTCACAGCTTTACCACACACTGTAGCAGCACAAAACAACTAGAATGCACTGGCTAATTAAATTAGGTTTACAGAGTAGTACAAACTAGTTGGGAGTATGAACCCCAATTTTGCCCTCCTTCATTCCCAATATTCCCTAGCACACAGAAAGCTTAATTAACTCTTTATCTTGTCCTCTGATTAGACTGGTGCAAAAGGGCAGTTTTGGAAAATTAGGATTAGCGAGCATTCCCCCCCCCCAATAATGGAATGTCTGTCACGGGATAATGTATAAAATCTCCTCCTGCAGAGGCACTCGTGAGGAGCTGCCCTCTTCCAAAACACCCATCACATTCCATTGTTACTAGCAACAGCGACACCAAGCTGCCCCCAAAGACCTGGGTGGCCCCCTGTACTGCCAAAACACTTGAGATTAACACCTTTTGCATTTCCTCACTAATTTTAATTATCACCTAACTGTTGCATCAATACTGTTTTTAAAGTATATAACTATACTGTATACTTATATAAGTAATATTAATATGGTTGCTTCCTTAACTGCTTCCCAATATTTGTAATTGTATCTCGTAACTGTGCACATTGCCAATCTTAGAAATCCAGTTTGTCAGCACAAACCTGGATGTAAATATTAAAAAGCCAATGACTAAATTTAGTCCACTTATAAAATTAAATTCATATGGCTCCTGTAGTGTTAAAATTCTTACTCAAAAAGCATTACTACTGCTATCTCAAAGAGACTTGATCACCAATATCATACATCTCTCCATTGGGCAAAATTACAATAGGAGAATTGTCTAGTCTTTTACTAATATTTCTTTTTATTACATATCTTTTTTTAAAAAAATCTCTAGAAAGTTAAAGTTCCTTACTCACAATATAATTCTGTCCCTACCTTTTTCATAAACTTGGGGAAGCCTGCATGAAACAGAGAAAGAAAATGTTCATGATTACTAATGGAAACTGGAAAGGAATCAGAATGAAGAAAAGCCACACCCTAAAACTGCACACAATTACATACGGCATTGAAGTTAACTTTTTAGGTCTTTTTTACTTTATATATATTATATAATTTTCATCTTAGCAAAACCAGAGAGTAGCGTGTCTTGGTTTTTCTTTAGATTTCCAAGATTACTTGAGATCAATATAAAAATTTTTCTCTTTTGAAAAGTAAATCATTTGAGAAAAGTCTTAAGAGCGGATGGAACACAGCTGTAAAATAGCATATTTTGGATCTATTCTACTTAAGCTCTAACATATAGCAACGCTAGCTGTACATATGGAATGCAAAGGCTGTTATTTTGTTAAGCAAGTTATATTACACTATCATTTTAGACAAATAAAAGGGTTTAAAGTATTTCAGAGCTGGAATTTCTTTATGCAGTTACCAAAACAAGAAATCCCCAACTGTTAAAAGCAAAACCACACTAGAAATTAAAGGTTTTATATGGAAGTTATATGTAAAATACTCAGCATTCTACACTAATGTATCTAGCTGACACTGCAATTTCAAACACACATGAATGAATGAATAAGGTTTCTGAAGGTATCAATTCCTCTTTAGGAGAAACCTAACTTCATAGCAGATACATGGAGAAATAGATTCTGGAAAAGTAGTAAGTAGATTACCACTGTTGAGAAGAGACCTCTGTGAGGATGGTTTTTAGGTGACTAGATACAATACATATTTAGCAATTGGTGAAGGAATGAGCCTTCTGCCTGAAAGTTCCTTTAGGAATACTTCCCTCAACCCAGTCACCCAACCACCTCCAAAACTGGTACCTTTAAGGAGACAGTAAGTTAATACCTTACACAAGACTAAGGAAAGTCTAGTACCCTTACATGGATGAATATCATTTATTCAGAGATGTAGACACTAGAAGTAACTGGGCACCAGGACTGAAGGTGTGAGTTAAACCATCATCATCAGATAAAGGAGCTCAAAGGCCACAATAGGTCTTCTAAAAGATACCCAAAAGTGTTGACAAGTGGTATTTTGGCACAGAAAACCTGTTCAGCATTTCAATCATGAAGCTGGAATCAGAGATTTGACTACCTTCACTATGATGTTGATATTCTGTGGTTGTCATTGTAGGTTGCAGTGACACTTGAGAAGACTGGACGGTCCAGCACACAGAAAATCGGGTCTTTTACCTCAAGGTTGTTGGTTCAAAACACTGCCGGTGAGTTGCGATTCAGACCATCTCAGTAGACAATTGTCTACACTACAAAAATATCACAAACTGCACTAACTGCAACTCTTTTTGCAGTCTTAGAAGAGAGGCCAGGGGCACAAATGTGACATGGAAAGTGAACCTCCTTCTCATTCCTGGAGCTGGCATCTCCAGGTCAGGGTAGAAGCACATCAGTGTCAAGGGGAAGATGGGTGAAGTGGCAGTTTGTACTGCTGCTCATGATTAACCTGTTTTGTTAAACTGCAATTGCATCTCCCAGCTCCAAAAAAATGTAGGTCTACACTTTTCACAATTAACAATCACACCAAAAATACTTTAAAAAAAAATCCTTTTCCTTAGGATCACAAGGAAAGCTATACTAAAACTCCAACACAACAGAACATAGCTGAAGTGATAAGTAACGTGAGCAAAGAAATCTAACCATACTTGATTAAGAGGAAATCTAACCTCCTTACATGAAATCTAGAATCCACATTTCCAGGTAAAAAACGCATTAGTTGCGCCCTCAGATTCAACCGGTCTGAACCAACTGAACTTGTAGCAGTCTGTCCAGACACCACCACACAACAGTTCACTTAGTAATTCCTTGTCAAGACTGGAAGAACCAATTTTGGCCATAACAACTCTGGTCCAATTTTCAATGGATGCAAAGAAAATTGCTCCATGTCACAGTTTTTTTCCCCCCCTATAATCATAATAAAAGATCCTTGGCTTCAAGACTGCTTGAAGCACATTTAAAAGAGAACAAAAAATGCTGAGCCACTAGGAAACCTGGGATAATGAGAAAAAATACACACTGTGGACTGAGAACTGTAAGACTGCAATGGGGGGGCGGGGGGAAGGGAGGGAAGTAAACTTGTAAAGGACACACCATTACCATATAATGAAACAAGGTTTAATTGGGGTGTATTATAAAATATCTGCATGAACATGCAGATGTACATGGTTGTTTGACAACTATGCAAAGTGAAGATTAGAAACAATTTAATTTTTAGAAAACAAAGTATGGAGACAACATATGTTTAGAATTTGTGTTATCTCTTATTACTAGACCAGCTGAATCAATGAGTTAATGGTTTTGGAGAGCTTAAAGAAAGGAAATTCCAACAGCAGCATATTTTCTTCTAAAAACAAAAAAAATATGCATTAAAATCAAAGAAGTGGAAGAAGTCTGTTGTTGATCCAAGCAATTTACAACTAATTCCAGCTGTGACAGAGCAACCAATGACATAATCATAACCTAGCAAATACCTACAGTAAAAATTTAATATTTCCCTCCTAACCAGTTTTCAAAGATAAACGTATTTCTAGCAAAAAGTTGCTTCAACACATTTAAAACACCTACTTCAACCATTTTGAAATGGATTGTACATTTAGCATTAACACACATCTTTGCTAGGCTAGTGAAATACAGAGCACTTCTTAAACTATGTGCCCTCCATTAGACAATTCAATGAATTAGAATTTACAGAGTCATGCTGCTACCATAGTCTTCATATCCTTCCTTACGTGACTGCCTCTAATACTGAACACATTAAACCAGTGAAAAGAAGAATACAGGCTATGACTGTTTTGTGAAAGTGCTATTGTTTTTTTACTGAGGAGGCTGTAAAAGTGATCTTCAAGAGAATGTTGTATTTGATGCACTTTGTTCCTTTAGTGACATAAAACTGGTTTGACCAATACTAGAACCCTATGTACCAAGCCAAATTATACTACAAAAAAAAGAATGTTTTACATTACTGAAAAGCAACAAAATAAGATCTCATCCAAACTATATTCTACATTGAAAAGCGTACAACTTCCAATGGTAGCAGAAGCTAGATGTGTTGCAATCAACTTACACAGTTCTTGAGAGGAAGAACAGATTCAGATACTCCTGCTCCTCTTGCCTAATATTGACCCCACGATACAATTAACAAGTTGACTAACACCAAAGGGAATATATCATCCAGTCTTTGCTGACTACTTCAGCAGTGATTTGAATAACATTCATCCAGACAGAATGGTCCTATTGATGCATTTTCTGAAGCCACAATAAGGAGTACCCTCCTAAAAGCTGCATCAGCTGATAGCTGCAAGTGTAGCTAACTGTGTGAACACAGTCAAAAATACACAAGATGAAGTTCCAGCCCAGGAGATCACTTCCGTTGGACAGCATGCTCTCTTTGCCCACAAAGCTATTGCTAGCATAGAGTACAACTTTAATGCCTTCAGGCAGTTACATTTTGAGGATGATTCTGGTGGAAAATAAAGCATTTCTTCTCAATAGCTCAGGGCCCTTATGCCAATACTCTCTAAGGATGTTCCTGTAATCATAATGCTGCTTATTGAGAAGTACAGGAAGACTAAACTCACGGAGGATCAGTGTCAGAAAAGGGGGGGAGGGGGAAGACAACCTACTTGGGATGGAAAGTTGGTGGTGCCTTTAACATACGTGCTGTTTTTAAATTTGAGAATGTGGGTAATGTGTGAGCTGATTTAACACATTTACATAGACAACCATTCTAAAACTATTCTGATTAAACTAAACTCATATACCAGGACATTCACTTATTTAGAAATCTCATTTCAAAGATGGCTTTTCAATTCCATGTTCAGAGACAGTCTGGTCAAGGTCTGAGATCCTGACTCTTCTGTAGGGCCCTCCTAGTCTATCAATATAGCCCAGTTATAACATCTATTTCAATTTTTTTGACTGATTGCTGCTATTTTAATCCTCTCTCTGTAATAATGGAGCTGTTGCTGAAGGAGAGAAAAATCTATCCCTTGAAGAGCTGAAAGCTCCAAAAACTGCCCACTGAAGGAGGTAAAAGCCAATTAATAGGGGAGCAAAAAAAAAATTGCACAAGTATATGAAGTTTTCCCCTTTATATGCTCTATAGAACAGACAGGAATCGAGAAGCTACCCAGAGACAGAAATCACACCGTTCTGTTTAAAGACATTAAATCCTGTCACTCAAGAATGACTGACAAAACTAATCTGTTCTTTGTTTCTGGAAAGTAAAAGGGAAGCCCAGAATCATGAATGATCTGAGAACTGGTGTGAAACATGACATTTGTGGAAGTACTTGCAGAGATATTTCCGTCCAATCAGATTCTCACTGAAGAAGAAAACAAAAGTTAAGATTAGCTGCTCATATATGGCAGCTTCCCAGATGTAGAGCGAGAACTTTTTGGTGGGTATGTGGATCCTGAGCACTAGAGACTGGCCAGTTTTTAACTGCCTCTGAAACATCACACATAAGAGCACCAATTCCATAAAAGAACTAGTTTCAGGGAAACTATTTCACTCTTTGATGTATTGATAATTTATGGAATGGGTATAAACATTTTTTTACCCCTCTTAAATTTGAATTGATTTTGCTGTAGTGAAAGTGAGAAAGTGGGTGGAGCCAAGCTTACAGTGGACAAAGCATTGTTTCCTCACACACAGTTCAGCCAGCACAGTTTATTCCTAGGGTGACCAGATGTCCTGGTTTTATAGGGACAGTCCCGATGTTTGGATCTTTTTCTTATATAGGATCTTATTACCCTCCATCCCCTGTCCTGATTTTTCACATTTGCTGTCTAGTCACCCTATTTATTCCTGACTTGCAATATTCATACTGTTCTAGTGAAGAGCTTCTACTAAGCCTCAGTTGACTATCATGCTGGCTTGCATGAATAAGGCTTATTCAAATTGAAGTATGGACATTTTGTTTTTGCAAAGATTCCTAGAAATCTTTAAATGACTCAGATGCAACAATCCCACTTGATTTTTAAATATTAAACACCTTCAAGGTTCTCTGTTCAGATATTACGATAGTTTCACCAACTAGGCTAATAGTGTTCAATGAATCCAACCTAATGAACCTCATTCAGTGTTGCAAATACAATTTTTATAAAAGTAATGATTGTTTACACAATGCCAATTTAACTATAAGAAAAATTGGAGTGATCAAGTTTATTTTTCTCTTTGCTACAGGTTTTTAAGTGGCCTTTTAGAATAAGTGTTCATCATCGGACCTGTGAATATCAGATAATGAAGTAGGGTATGCTCAAGTCATCTAGTACATCACTCTTGAAAGACAGGTAATTTGCAATTTTCTTGAAGTTTCATTAAGAAAAAAGGATTTTCATGCCCTTGCTTACCAAATTCTGGAAATGTTATCACCTCTAATGCTTCTAATCTTCTCTGAACTCATAAGCAATTCTCTGTCTAAGTGTGGTCAAGTAGCAAAGAAATTACTTATTTTAACCCTTCACAATAATATACTCCAAATAAAGCAAACCTGTATAGATATTTTACAACAGTATCATAGAACAAACTAGCAAGAAGCAGAAAATTAAAGATGTGCCATACCATAATTTCATCCAGTAAATATAGTATGTATAGCAACCATTGTGATCTAATAAGAGATGCCTTCAATACTGAGGTACAACACAAATGAATACAGCAGCTCTATCAGAATATTTAAATTGATTCAGCAAAGTTCAAATTTGTATGGTAAGTTTATTGCTTCCTCCCCTTGCACAAATCAGTGTAAAGGTAATTTATTAAAGACAAACTTTGGTATTCTTTTTTTTTGAGATACTATAATTAAAATTCAACCCCCTCTTATTGTCACACTCATTGCAAAGATGACCTTACATTTCAGTAGCAAAAGACAATGGCACTTTAAAGAAGCAAGCTACTACCCCTTTTTCTGCTCTGATGATCCATCAAGTCAATTTTCACTTCTGGTCCATTAGTACTAATAGCCTACTGAAGCCAGCATTTCCTATAGTACTTATAATTGACGTTACAGGAACATAAAGCAGAATACCAGGTGGGGTGAAAGGAACTGCAGAAGAGAAGGAATACAATAATTTAGGAAGATTTAGAATAAAAATGTATTATTGTTAAGCATTATCAGTGTTTGCTGTTGTAAAGCACAGAAGATAAGAGTTCCTTCCTCAATGAGTTCATAATCAAGGATCATACAAAATGCAGAAAGTTTCTACAGCATGTGTATCTGAGGATGACAGAATTTTTTATATGGGTGGATCAAAGCGACTATTCATCCACAAAGAGATTAGAAGAGGACAATACAGAATGGGCTACCTCCGTTACAAACTTCCAGCAATGGAGATGCCACCTAAGGGTATGTCTTCACTACCCGCCGGATTGAAGGGCAGTGATTGATCCAGCAGGGATCACTAGACGCGATAAATCAACCCCCGAGTGCTCTCCTGTTGACTCCTGTACTCCAGCGCCGCAAGAGGTGCAGGCAGAGTCGACAGGGGAGCAACAGCAGTTGACTTGCCACGGTGAAGATACCACAGTAAGTCAATCTAAGTACGTCGACTTCAGCTAAGTTATTCATGTAGCTGAAGTTGCGTAACTTAGATCGATCCCCCCCTAGTTTAGACCAGGGCTAAGATGAAAAATTTTTTTACTTGGAATAACAAAATGAGAGAGAAAAGATTGCTCATGCAGCTATATCAAATATATGCACAAAAAGCATAGCATTATCCCTGGCTGTGCTGAATTGAACTCATTTCCCTACAGATGTTAACGCTAGTGCAACTCTGCAGGTGGCAGCAGGAGAGGGAAATACTAGACAGGGTCCTATTTGTTTTTGTTTTAAAAAATCACCATATTGTCTAAGTGTGCTCCGAGGCCTGGTCTACTCTTAAAAATTAGATCAACCTAGTTACGTAGCTCAAGGCTGTGAAAAATGTAGTGCCATAGGTAGGACAACTAACTCTCAGCGTAGACCCGGCTAGGTCCACAGAACAATTTTTCTGTGGCCATAGCTACCACCTCTTGGAGAGATGGATTAACTGAGGCCATGGCTACACTTGCAAATTTGCAGCGCTGCAGCAGGGTGTGAAAACACACCCTCTCCAGCGCTGCGGCGCTGCAAAGCACCAGTGTGGTCAAAGCCCCAGCGCTGGGAGCGCGGCTCCCAGCACTGTACGTTATTCCCCACAGGGAGGTGGAGTACGGACAGCGCTGGGAGAGCTCTCTCCCAGCGCTGGTGCTTTGACTACACTTAGCGCTTCAAAGCGCTGCTGCGGCAGCACTTTGAAGTGCAAGTGTAGCCATAGCCTGACATTGACCAAAAAAACCCTTGCAGCAAGGTAGGAAGTGTCTGCACTACAGCAGTGCAATGGCACAGCTACAGTGCCATAGCTGTGCCACTGTAGTGTAGATATGACCCGAGTAGGTAAGGATCACACGGCAATAAGTCATTCATCACCTGAGACATGCTTTCCTTAGTGTTCCTGCCATGAAGCTGCTCTAACATTTATCTCCTAAAAATGTCTGGCGTAGCTGAGGCCTCAGGCTACACACACAGATAGCACTGCTGTTTCAGCCTAGAGGCCTGCAAGAACAACCTGTGCAGGTAAAAAGTATGATTAACCACAACAGAAAGAACTTGACTATTATTCCTCATGACCAAAACTTTACTTTCCAAAGTAAGCATTACTTAATCTTAATAGCACTATCAGAAAGTATCAAAACTAACATCCCTCAAGAGTTCAAAATACTGCAGCTACAAAATAGCAATTTCATATCTGACATTTTAAACTCAAGTCATGGTTCATATCATCCTCTGCTGTGGAAAAATCTTTAGAAGGGTAAAAAAGTTCTGTGCATTTCACCGTATGGAATGCCCAGTGTTGCTGCCTCATGGGGTGGAGGAATGCTAGTTGACACAAAAGTGATGCAAGGCGTGGGCTTGCAATCATATCAAGGCATCATGAAGAGGCTGCCTTTCCACGGAACAAGCTCTGAATGTGGCCACTCTACCACTGGTTCCTGTCTGCTACTAGTCCCACTGAGGAGGGAGGAAGCTGTGATACTTCAGGGTTTTGTGCCATATAATCCACAGGATTTCAAGGGAACAAGTGCCATCCAGAGAAGCCTTTGCTCCCTCCAGAACGCCAGACTTGCAATGCTCATGAAGGGGGGCTCCTAGCAACTTGGTCATATCAGCTGTGCCCCCCTCCTGCAATAGTCAGCCCCAAATCTCACTTTTGGTCCCTTATAATACCTTCTAATGTGCAATGTATGGGGCCTTAATTATCTGAATACACAAATCCATCTTCTTAGTATTTAAAGTTCAGAATTATTCTGTGGACACAAGTAAAACATTTTTACATCTGTTACTACTATTGATTCCAATTTTTTAGAGCAGAATGAGAAAGCCAAACAATAAGAACTGAATGCCCCATTTCCTTCTTTGGGCACATGCTATTTTTAGTTGTATCTGCTTTTTCCATGCACATATATCCAATGCTACTATCACTCCATGTGGGCTGAGACACGCTCCCTGAAGCTCAATTAATTTCAAGCTTCATTCCTTAAAAACCAGATGAAGTATTGGACCACATGCTTTGAGAAACAAAGAACTCTCACTCTGAAGATTTCTTGCAGGAAAAAAACAAACCAATGAGCTATTTGGTTAGTTTTTTACTCTGTGTCCCTTTCCCAAATTGTGGTTCATGTCTTTCAGGCTATGTGACTCCAATTCTCCAGCCCAAATACAGGCTAAAGAAGACTTGAAAAAAGTGCAGTTCCACCACAAAGGGATAGGAAGATTCTGAGGGATTATGCCACTGAAGTTCTACCTATGGGCACATGGAGGGCGTAGAATAGGCTGAAGGAGGTGCAGGGAGGGACTTGGCCAATCGATTCACAACTATGTAGATCCATTGACTACATCCTCAACCAAGGGGTGACGGTGGGTTAAAAACACTTAAGTCTGGTCTACTCTAGAGTTAAGTTGATGCAAGACAGCTTACATCGACATAACTATGGAATTGTCTACACTTAATTTCACTCCTGCCAACATAACTGCCCTGCTATGCCAACTTAATAATTTCACCTCCATGAGCAGCACAGAGCTAAGGTTGATGTGGTCATGTAGGCACTTTGTCGCTTACATCGACTGTTACTGGCTTTCAGGAGCCATCACATGATACCTCACACTGACTGTACAATCAATACAAATGCTCCTGGTGAGGACGTGCCCTGCTGACACAAGGAGCAAAGCGTAGACATACACAGGTGGTGCAAATACTGCAGCAGCTGTAGGCAAATGTAAGTTAGGTTGGCTTAATTTTGCAGTGTAGACATGGCCTTAGAAATGTTACCGGAATCTCAAGTCTGCAGCAGAAAATGTGGATTGACTCTGCTGCTATTTTATGGTGGGGAGGAACTGTGCTCCCAACGGCCTGTGAAAAATCAATTTGAGCTTTGAGCACAATAATGCACTTGTCCCTTAACAAAAAAGCTTTTCCCTGCTGCTTGACCTTGATAAAATCATAAATCATGCTGTTGATGACATTACCACTGCACTGGAAGTGACACCAATATGAGTATTAGGACCTTCATGACGGGATGAAGAGTGGAACAATACCTTGTTTAAACACAGGTATCGGTAGTCAAAAAGAAGAACATTAACGACATGAAAAATTAATTTATATTTAAATCTAGAGTATAAAGACTCACCCAGCATGCAATCCATCAATGTTCAAAAACAAATAAAAAAGCGATAGCAAAATTTAGTTTCTTTCTTTTAAATGATCACTGTCTATTCTGTACACTATGCTAATTACTGTATATACTCGTACATAAGCCGAATATTTTGGTAAAAAAGCGACGCATCAAAGAGTGGGAGATGGCTTATAAATGGGTCTACACCAAAATTTGATAACTTTAAACTCTATGGAATCACTGAATTGAATATCTAATACATTGTCGTTTTGTTTACCTGGAGTGTCTGCAGGGATGGAGCCCCTCAGCTCCCTGTGGTGGCGGTTCACACGCCACTTCCCACAGCCACAGGGAGCTGAGGGGCTCCATGCCTGCAGACGCTCCAAGTAAACAAAATGTCCCAAACCGGCAGCAGTTTCCAACTCTGAAATATAGGGTCGGCTTATAAAAGGGTCATGCAGTTTTTGCTATTTTTACCTATCCATGGGGGGGGGGTGTCGGCTTATAAATGGATGGACTAATGAACAAGTATATACGGTAAATACTTAGCAGTCTCAAAATATAAAATTAAAAATTAAGATTTTACAATTTACTTTAGATATTTTTAATTTGCTGTGTATTTTATATCTAAACTAGCATAGTAATCCTTTCCCCTTTACAAATACATGCCTGTTAATCAGGAAATTGAGTGAAGTTGACACGGATCATTTATTGCTCCTGTTCTCACCACATCACTTAGGCTATGTCTACACAAGCACTTTTATCAGTCAGGGATGTGAAAAAACAAACAAACAAAAAAAACACACCCCTGACCAAACAAATTTCACAGACATAAGTGAAAAGGTGGACAGCGCTATGTCAGTGGGAGACTCACTCCTGTTGACATACCACTTCTAATAAGCGGCAGTAGGTTTAATTATGCCAATGGGAGAGCTCTCTCCTGATGGCATAGAGCAGCTACATGAGAGACAGTACAGTGTCGCAGCTGCATCAGTACAGCTGTGCCATTGTAAGGTCTGTCATGTAGAAACAGCCTTAAGGTAGAAGAGCTTAAGAAGAGCTCTGTGTAAGCTCAAAAGCTTGTCTCTCTCACCAACAGAAACTAGTCCAATAAAAGATACTACCTCACCCACCTTGTCTCTCTAAGGTATACCAAGGCAGCCAATTAAACTTTATTAACTTCTACAATGGTACTTTTAGCAGTGATAATTAATCCACACATTAAGATTCCAACAATCCAAAAATAGGAGAGATGGTCAACCTAAGCAAAGAGTTCTTAAACTCTTTTCTCAAGTAGTGTGAATCTTAACAGCTGTGCCTAAAAAACATCTAGGCATATTTTCCATGTGCAGAATTAGTGGAAAAAGCGTTCTGGCCACCAGCCCTTATCCAGCAAGGCATTTAAACACATGTTTAAAGTTAAGCATGTGATTAGTGTCACTGACTTCAGCAGAACTATTCACACTTAAATGTCTTGCTGGACTAGGGCCTTAGTGCTGTAAAGGAATACAAGCTGTATTGAAAATTAGTTTGGTTAATTATATTCCACCATAGATAAACATTATGCTTTCCTATACCGATAAAGGCAAATTCCCTGCTTCAAAAACCTTGTAATATTAGGGCCTGATCCTCCAAATCACTTTGGCCAGGTAGATTCTTACCACTGACTGACTTTAATAGACTATGCAAGACAATCTCCTTGCAGTATTACAGCCATAAGACATACTGAGAAGGACTCCAACATAGGGAAGGATTGAACAAAGACCTGAACTGCCTTCCATCCAGCATACTTACTGCTCAGTCCTGGCTATACACTAATATGGTAGCTGTAGCTTGTTCAACTGACTTGAACATCTCCTACCCTTGCTCTCCCACCCATCCTTACTGAATATAGGGACTAGGAAGAGAGATTCTAACCCCTCCAAATATCTTTTGTGCAAAGACTTGAATAGACAAACATTCTTATTTTTTAAAAATTACTAGCATATTTGAAGATGTCAGTGATTGAAATGTAAAAATTCAGAAGCCCAAACAATTAAGCTAGTATGCCAGTCTTAACAGAAAGAGAAGGACACTAAGATTTAAACCATTCCTATTGATATACTGATTTACTACTTATTAGTTCTCTGAAGACAAATATTCTCGCTGGACACCAAAGCTAACATTTTTAGATGCACCCACTAAATAACGATCCTCAACAGGGATTTAAATCTGACATGATTTTTCCAATTTTATAAAAAACCTTGCACATTCTAAGCAGCACAACTGTTCTGTAACTCTTCCAATGTCAGTCCTCAGTAAGCATACATGCACAAAAAGTTCTCATTTCCATCAGCTTTTATGATGCCAGTTCATACACCCTGATTGCTTGTAGTCTCCTAGTTATCATTACATTTTGTCCTGCAAAGTCAATAAAAAGCTACATCAGAGCTCAGGCAAGTGGCAATGGAAACAGAGCTTTTTTACCTATAGGCCACTCTTTCACATCCAGTTCAAGTTGATAGTCACCAAAAGTTATAGCCATCTTAAAGGCAGTTCAGTAACCCCTATGTGAAATGTACAGGTCTCAGTACAAATCTTGGTGGACAGGTGTCCACGTCCCAAAATTATAACTGCCATCCTTGTCAGCAGTGGTACCAAAGACTGAACAGGAGGCTAAGGAAAGGCAGAGTAGTAGAGACTTCCAAGGCACTTAATTATGGGAGGCGGGGGGTGTTTGGGAACACAGAATGCTTCTTCTCTCAGCAGCCAGTGGGTTTGGGGGGGTGGGGCTGAAGGGTGGTATTCAAAGTTTATCTGATGCCTTCCAGTCATAGGCTGCTACAAAAGATAGAACCTCTGAGTAGAATCTAGGGACAACACCATAATAGAAGTTGCAACAGCTGGAAGGTGGGGAGCCTCTGCTTCTCACCTGGGTATTGTCCCTCTTGGACAGTGCCCTCTATCCTAGCCTCATTTTTGGTATCAACCTTTGGGTAACAGGTTTATTCCTCTAGGTAATACGTGTCTAGGGAAGAGTGGGAAAAGAGAACATAGAAGACACAGAAGCATTGAATGCAATGTAGAGAGAAAAATATAAGGGGAGGAGGAAGAGAGAAATAAGAGAAGAAACCAACAAGGAGAACATCACAGGGGAAAAAAAAAGTCAGATTTATTTTAGGGAAAAGAGAAAGTGTACAGTAAAGCCAGGAAAGGAAAGATGGTCTAACTGTTAAAGGACTAGGAAACAAGAGATCGGTGTTCATCTGCCAACTCTTCCATAGACTCTTGCTCTGCATTTGTACAATGGAATTCCAAATTCTGTTGCAGCCTCTAAGTGCTATTGTAATACAAATAGGTTTTAAAAAAATACAGTAAATAAGAATATATTTTCAAATAACTTTCAATTACTTACAGTACAAGACAGCCTGCACATATTCCTTTAAACTGCAAGGGGGCATGGTTTCAAGGCCCAGCCTGGAGACATGCCATTTTTCACTCTAGATTGTAGACTTAGTCCTCAGGCTAACAGGCATCAAGGAAATTCAAGACCTGGCTTAGTATATGAGTTCATATTTATCTTTGTGAAAAAGAGGTTGCAAGTGAATAGAAACATTAAAAGGTCACACTATATTATATGCAGGCCATCCTCTTCTATCTGGAGATTTGCCATGATGCTTTGCCACAAAATTTTGAATGTGGCTTGACACATCTTCCCCATTGTCAAGGAATTTACACAGCTTAAAATAACAAAATAACACATTTTCTCAGGATATTCTATTCAATGACAGAAAGTGGAGGATTTGAGGAAAATGCTACAAAATTGCATCAAAAAAACCTTATGATTAAATCTTATGTATACAACACTAAGAAGCAATAGCAGGTTAGAGAACACTCAAGTAGCCACATCTACAAACTACTACACCTGGGTCTAAAAGCCCTATATATTTCGGTTCTATTAATTAAAAAAAAAAGAAAAGTGTTTTTGGATTTCCTCCTGCTACCAACAAATGTGTTTGTATTAACAAATGTGTTTATATTAAGGAATAAAGCATTTCCCTAGGTGCTGGAAATCCAAGTACAATCGCTTTGCTGAGAATTAGAAAGTAAATTGACTATGAAAGGAAAGTGAAATTGACTAGTCTAGCTTCATTGTCCAAACTGAGTGTAAGATAAATTTGATTTTTAAATATTTGAGTACACTTTATTTTTCTCCATTTATTCTATGACGATGACACAGGTAATAAATTTTTTTAACTAAACTAATGGACTTTTTAACCCAACAATGTCTCAGCAAAAAGACTTGACTTTCTAACAATTTTATGCAGCTTCTAACTAATTCAAACTTTTTCTACAAAGAGCTAATAACTTGTCTAACAAAACCTGCTGTAGCTGCAGTGATTGTAGTCTGATTATTATGGGAGAATCGGGACTTCATGGACAGTTGTCAGAAGCATTCGAAATATTAAAGAGCTATTGCAGAACACAACTGGAAGCTTATTTACAGACATTAACTGGATATTTTTGATCAAAAAAGCTGATCAACACGTTTGAAGTAATTTAATTGTTTTGCTCAGTTGCTAATCTGAAAACGTCCTAACTGTGCTATTAACATTTTATATTATTTGTTAAGCAGCAACAGTGGGATTGGTACTGTACAAGACATGGAATTTACAAGCTAAGCACACTTGTGTTCTCCACACTGGACTGGACCTTTCTGCATTAAAACCCTGCTCAGTGCCTATTCTGCAAAACCAGCAAGCTTCAAGGTCCAAAACTTGTGAACCCAAGAGAGCTGAGTATAAATTCATCTCATTCTAAAGATATACACAATTTGTTTCTAGCCCTGACAAGTAAACTTCAAACTTCAAAACACAGCAATCCTTAAATACAATCTTATTTTCCCATATCGCCATACACAATTACAACTACTTCAAATTAGTATAAAGCAGTATTCTAATTAGAGGTTCATGATATATTGGCTGCTAAAATCATACATGCAATGAAGAGGTGGCAGAAAAATGTCATATTTTGAAATACTTACTGGGCCACTGGAGCTCCTCTTGAAAGTGAAAAGAGGAACTGCTTATGATGTCAGCAGCAGCACTAGACTAAAAGGGCTTCTGAGAGTGTGCTAGGCAAGGGAACTCCCACAGAAAAAATAAATATGAACTGCTAAGGATTTTTTTAAACCATTGAGAAAGTTTAAAGTGCAAGTGAGGACCAACCTACAAGAATTCTCTAGTCATCCAAGTTACACTTTTGAGCCTAATGAATTCAGCTTAAGGTCCAGGGAACAACAAGACACCCAGTCTTTCAATGTCTGCATCCAAATAGTATGAAAGCATAGATAAAAGCTGAAATGACTGCAGTTTCTGCCTTCTGTCATACTACTTTCATTGACTATCAACACATGTTCCGGGGTCAGCAATACTTTGACTCTAGTGTATGGCTCCAGCTTATGAAATATATGAAAATAACTACATCCATTTAAAAATCAGAACACTGAATTTATGGGGCATTCAGCTACAAGTCCAAGAAATATTTCTTATCTGGTTTTAAATAGCAAAGGGAACCTTTTTCCAGAGGGTATGGCTGGAGAGTCTTGCCCGCATGCTCGGGGTTCAGCTGACCGCCATATTTGGGGTTGGGAAGGAATTTTCCTCCAGGGAAGATTGGCAGTGGCCCTGGAGGTTTTTCGCCTTCCTCCGAAGCATGGGGCAGGGGTCGCTTGCTAAAGGAGTGGGTGGATCGGCTTATGTGGCCTGCATCTAGCAGGAGGTCAGACTAGATGATCATAATGGTCCCTTCTGATCTTGAATTCTATGATTCTATGAAGTTATCAGACACAGAAGAGGTGCCTACTGATTGCCAGGCAGCGTGTCAGTCAATGCTTATGAAAATTCAGGACTTCGTAACCTGCAGCATAAATTAAATTGCTAAAAACATCAAACAAGATGTTGGTGATCTTTGTACAGACAACACATTCGCGTAACAGACAGTGGTCTCTATCCACTAAGATCTTCAGCACCCTTAATATTCATTACCTTATGAAGTGTGTTTTACAGGACTATCACCAATGCAACATATGCTTATCCTTTCTAATAGTTTAATAAAGTACAGGAACTTTTACTTCCTTGCCTGACATATTATAATCTGATCTGGAGTCTTGGTGATTTCAGCAGGATACAGTCACAACAGGAACCCTTGCCCCCATTTGTCTGCCTTATTTTGTCAGACCTATGGAAAGCAACAAGCCCCATTTTTTGTTAGATCACTTTGATAAGAGAATCTTCTAGGACATACATCTAATGGGAATTTCTACAATTTAAAATTAGCTATGAGAATTAGATTTCTTTTTAAATTCTTACAGCGTACAAATGCCTACTTTGATACATTTTACTATTTTACTTATTGAGTATGTCCAGAGCTGGAAGATTAATTTATATGATACCATCATAAACCTCAGTTTGACAAACTTGATGCTTATGTTGATACAGTTGACTTTTGCTGTATTTAAAATGCAAATACAGCACAATATCTTGCACCAAACATTCCATATATCGAACCTCATTAGCTCAGACCATGAATGGTCAGCCCAACAATTCTAAAAAAGGTATACAGGGGACAAGGAAGAGGAAAAGAATTCAAGAGGCATGATATAGCCATAGTTTCTATGAGTTAAAATCTTCAAACTGATCAATGTTCTTGTCTGCCATTAGATTTTTTTAAAGCCTTAACGACAATATATTTAAACATTAATTCTTGCAGAATACCATGTAGTTCAAAAGCATAAGATAACCTATATTAAAACAGCTACATATTTTCCCCTGGTAAAAAAATGACTGGGATAATCAGTGTTGCCACAGGCATTCAAATGACAAATTCAAGTTGTCCCAAGAATGTGCCGACCATTACTATTGGTCATTTAAATTCAGTCTCTAAAGTATCTACCCTGTAATTTTAAAGTGAACAACTGTATATTCTTCTGTCAGAAAAATCTGTTAGTAATCTGCCTGAGCTTCCCACAAAGCACAAAAAAAACCCACCCACAGTAAATACCTGTGTAAAGATCCATACACTTTTAGATAAAATTCTAGAGCACCTCTATTTATAGACAACATCATTTCAATAAGGCTCTCAGTTGTTGCAACTTATTTCCTCAAAACAACATGCAGCTACTACCCCAGAAATGAAATTTACATGAATTTGCTTATAAACAAACAAGCAAACCGAACAATAGAGATGTTTGGAACATAAAATGCAGAAAGTTTAGAACCAGCTAACAAGCAAAAGGTCTTACATAGTTTACATAATAGATGAGAAATATAGAAGTATTTGACTTTAGGGAAAAAATGAATTCTTCTTGATGCAGAGCAGAATATAATTACAAAAGCAGGTAGCAGTTAAGATTATTTAGAATATGAATGGAGTGGTTTACAACAGTAAAAATGAAAGGGCACATCACAACCATGACTGTTAAGAAGAAATAGGCAAAACTTTCATTTTAGTGATGCCTACCCATCCTTGGTTTGTTGGGATTCTTTACCTTATGGCACCCTTGCAAAATTCAACTCTCAACCTGATCTGCTATAATGCTCACAACAAGTTTGTAAGGCCGCATTAAGGAGTTTGTAGAACTGAGTATTTTGCTATTACTATTTTTTCCCTTTCTTTAAAGAACTGTAGATAATGACAATATATTTTAATTATGATCCTTCATACTTGTATTCAGCCTTATGGCATCTGCCATTGTAATAAAAGCAAACAACTAAACATTCTAATTATGGACAATCCAGATTTTATAATTAGGAATGCTGGTGGATGGCACAGTAGATTTCAGAAGGAAAGCAAAGTAAATTTTTCTCAGAGGAGTGTGGTAGCATTAGATATTCAACCATAAATACAACTGACAACAGCTGGAGCACAAATCAGAATTACTCACAGCAACAATAGGACACATGTAAAATGCTGTTCAGCTATCCAAAATTCAAGTAATCCTTATGTGTCAAAGATGCTTTCTTTTCACACAGTCACCAGAAATTAGAGAAATTTTGCAGGCTAAAAATTTAAATACACCATGCACTTTTCACAAGGCAAAATTTTAATACTAAAAAAATTTACCTAGAGCAGTGCACAGTGTTTCTCCAAGACTAAGATTTACACAGTCAGACATGGTTTCTTCTTTTCTCCTTCTTTTCTCCTGCTGCTTATCCTCAGCAACTGGCTTTCCCTTTAAGTTATAAGTATTCTCTATGAAAATGTCAAACTGAAGATAATCTTGTCCTTGTCACTTTTGCTCCGTTACAGAGCTAGCTGCACCTCTGTCTCCTTTCTGGTCTCTGAGTACACCCCCTCAGGTCTTAGGCCTTGCATCTTTACATATCCTGGGGTTGAATTCTACAATTCTCCCACTCTTGGGCTTCTCCACACAAACATATAATTCATGGCAAGCTGGGGTGTGAATCTACCCTGCACTGAGCACTGTCAATGTGTCAGCAAGCTCCACATGAACTGTTCGGTAATGCGCTTTGATCTAGTCCTGTGTCAGAGAGAACTAGATTAAAGTGCATTAACAAACTATTAACATGCATCAGCAGGGTCCACATGGACAGTTAGTCCACAGCAAGCTAGCCTGGAGTAGATTCATGCTCCTACTTGCCACAGATGAATTGTTCACATAAATATGACCTTAGACCAGGCCCTGAGCTGCAGTAACCTGTGTAACAGTGCTTACCTCAGAAGGTCTGAGTCCAGGAGCCCGTGATTCTTCCCTTCAGGAATATACAACCGTTGGCAAACAACAAAACACCTTCTTAAAACAAACTATTATTTATTTTGCAGTAGGAACAGAGCATGTAGACAAGAAAGAATTAGAAAACAACATACATCCATCTCTACCTTATCATGCTCTGATGGTAACCTAAGCAGGGCTAGCTTCTTTAGACTCCCATGATAGATGGCTGTCTCTCAGCCTGGCTGCCCTGCACAACTATTTATCCCCTTCTATTGAGGGGGCATTAGCTTTTAAACATGCCCTAGTTCTTTTGATCTCCTGTGTTTGCAGGCCTATTTCTCTCCTAGCATTTGTCGCTTAAGTTTGAAGCATTTGCTGAGAAGTGACTTATTGGCCATTCTTTTACCTTCCTGCCTGTTTTTCTTCCTGACGCCCTCATATTAAACTAACCCAATATATTAATACAGTAAACACCAGAACATATAATATTCATAAGTTACAGAGCAGCTCCAAAACAGTCTCAGATTTGGAGAACCAAACAGAAGTCTATGTTCAAACTAGCATTTGAAATTACTGTGACTGACGGGTGAATGATTATTTTGGAGTCTCACCACCAATCACGTTTATGCTTCTATGAAGTTCCGGAAATTTTACTATGATTTACATAGAAGAATGATTATGGCTGGGAAACAATGAGTATATACACAATGCATAGCAAATAGGCAGTGTGTCTTAAGATGGTCCCAGGTTATAAAATGTAGGCTATGTGGTTATCCTTTAGCTAAACATCTAAGACTTTAATGCACAGGAACTTAAGGCACAGAAAAAAAAAAAAATCAACCGGTGCCCTTTAAGTTTAACATACTAGACTTCCAGCTGAGTCTTCAACCTAAATACAAGCAATTCTTCCTTAAAATTTAAATATTTTCACATTAGCATAATCCAATTTCAATACTGCAGTTCAAAAATTGTCATAAGGACTAGGGTCAAATTACATATACAAATATTAAAAAAAAATTGGATACACCATGTGTTACCTCAGGTTCACAATGCCAATTTCATTTTTTTAAATGGGTAACAGAAATTTGTCCTTCATAAACCAATAAATTTTCAAATGGTCCTATCCAAATGCCTGTCTTTCTTCAAGACTAACCTTTCCTCTATGTCCACTTTAAGACCACAATAAACAAGGCCTTGATTTTTACAACACTGTAATACAAATATAATACTCTACTTTTAAACATTTATGCATATTTTTGAATATCTACATTTTTGCTTGCATTGGGAAGCCTTCTAAGGTAATTCACATTACCATTAGATGCAAAAGTAATGAAAAAGACACAGTTAACAGTCAGCTTTTAATGTTCTGCTAAACTACCACCAATTGGCTCAAGTATGTTCAGATTGTGTATATATTTTTGGTCACTGCAAAAAGAAAAAAAATTTCAGCTGAGAAGGCTGAAAAATGAACATAGATACACCACAGGCCCTTTGGAAATATTAAATTGTGATCCAACATTAAACTGATCCATACATAATTTTTTTTTAAAGTTAATTTGCAACTTTGGTTCCAAGAAATAAAACCAGATTTTCAATCTGATAAACTATTTTTTAGCCTGCACTTAAGGCTATGGTTAGAAAACACCCTTGGCTCTCCGCCCTATCCTGACCATCAAAGTAACAGAATCTAAACACCACAAGCAAGTCACTTTCAGGGTTATCAACGGTCTCCCTACCAGAACCACTAATATGTTATGGCAAGAACTGTTGGCATTAGTCAATGTAAGCAGGGAGGGGGGAGAGAAGAGTCCTAAGAAGATTTGTCTTATAGTAATTCAACCATATGACTATATGATTTCACATTTCCATTTGTTAGTATCAAACCAGTTGCTAAATGGGAGTCTCAAAACAATACGCTATGCCATATGGCTAAAACTGGATATTAAAATTGAGAATATCAATTACCAATCCACTAATGCTGAGAGCCAAAATCCATGGACAGTAAGAATTTAATCCAATTCAAAGACTGCAACATGAGCCAAGCCCTATCTACGGTCATTTTAGCAGAAAGCAACAAAATACAAATTTCAATTACAAGGATAAACTCAATTAATAAATGCATCACCTCCTTAATACTTCTATACCCTTAACCTCGAAGTTGCAGGCAATCAACCTAACAAAGCAAGATAATTTATCTTGCTTTGTTAAGAATATATTTCTGGATCTCAGCTTTCTGAAGGGACTTCCTTTAAGAAGGATTTTAAGTTAACTACATAAAAAGCACAAATTTTAGCAAAGTTACATATACAGTTTATATCCCTACTTTCTGATTTCATATAGTTACTGGTATCTAATTTCACACTGTGGTTGAGAAATCATAACTCAAAACGTAACTGCTAAGGAAGATCAGTTAGTTGCTTCCTACATGACCTAATTTAAACCTTTAGAACACCAGGAAGTTGTTACACACAACAGCCAGCAACATCTTGTTTGGTTTGGGGGAAGGGTGTCACACACACACAACACAGATTATATATATTTGTTGTTAATGAATATATTCCAAAGCAATCAAATTTACATGTTAGGTATACAACAACCAAAAGTCAAACTATTCTTCATATTCCACAGTAATTGCTATTTCCAGGGATATTAATGCACAAATAAGGAAAATGAATTTGAAAACTGGAACAAATGATTGCTTTACTAAATGTTCACAATTGGATAAGGTTATGCATTCAAATGGTGGGAAACACTGCTAGCTTTTTTTAACCTTGAGAAATTGTGAATTCTCATTAGGTTTAACATTCCATCTTCAAGTATGTTCCTCAAAGTGAGGGTATGGCCTCAAAACTGTTCCAGCTGGATTTACAATGGATTCTGAACATGAGGCACCAACAAAGATTTCATAAAAGGATGCTTGCTACACAATGACCTGGCAGCTACAAGGACTAAGCAGGGATCAATGCAAGTGATCTTAGTCTCCCAATACAGTAACCTACTTTATTTTTAAAGTTCTTGTTCTTAACATGAAAAACCTGAAATATTAAATACTAGTGAAGCTAGTTTCAAATTCAATGGCATCAAAAAAAAAATATTCAAAACTGAAACTTAACACTGACAGGTTCTTAAATAAATGTCCTTTAAATGATTTATTGAACTAATTATTATAGACGTAGTTCATTTCTTCAATATTTATCTTCATTTTGAAAAATGTTAACTGTGCATTTCCAAAACAAAACACAAAAATGAAATACAAAAGCCCAATACAAAAGTAAGCTATAAAACAGATTGGTTATTTAGAGTATAACCAATGGCAAATGATGGATTATAGAAAAATAAATCCATAGAGCAGTACTAAAACTCCTGATCCATTATCAAGAGTTTAGAGGTCATCTGAATACAAAAGACATATTATAGAGCTGCAAACTATTTGTAGAATAGTGTAATATGTATTTTAAACTTGTTAACAGTCATTTGAAAATGCTTAGGAGTAAATCTATTTTAAGTATTAACTAGAGAGTTTATTTTATTGAGGGTTTTTAAGTTAGAATTCGGTTAACACTAGTATAAATAATAAACATCATCATAAACTACCAATAGAAAAATTATACATTTCAGGAATATACAAGATGACTTTTTTAAAAAGTATAATGTAATTTTAAAATATGACATGTACCATGTAAAACACAGAAAGAGGTTTTAATAGCCAAATAACCTTTTTCTTCCACCTCTCTATAATGGAAAGAATAATGACCTAAGTATGACAACTATTTCAGGTCAAATGCAGTTTTAAAAGCCTCCACAAATCATCCGAACATTTTCAAGCAGAAGGGAGCTTCTCCTTTGTATGACAAAAAATGACTACTTGGGGTCTGATTATTATTAGACTGGTAAAACAAAATTTTACAAAGCCATTCATACAGGATTTTATATACACATTCTGGATTATGGAAAAATATTTTTTTAAAGTCTATTTGTGGCTAAAATAGAAAACAAAGAAAAATGTTCCTAAATGCCATTATAACGGGCATTAGATGGTAGAACAAAATCACGTTACTGTTTTATCCAGTCACAGCCTATGCGAAAATTTCAATAAAACTATTTACTCCTCCCACTTAGTCTATCCTCCCATGTATTTGGGGGAAAACCTACAAAAATTAAAACAGGAAGAAAAACGTTTGTTTTACCATTCCCCCAGTCCCCTACCCACCACAAAAAAACCCAGGAGAAAGCAAGCAAAAAAACAAAAAAGACATCCAAAATACAAGGAATAAGATCTAGTTTGGCAGAGCTATGATGAGGAGGAGTTGAAAATGAGAGAGAGCTGCCTTGCTGCAAACGCCATCTTGTTGCAGTTATTGGGCCCAGGCACAGAAGGATCCATTCATTCACAGCAAAAAGAAAATCAAACACACACCCTCGGTAAGCTGCAGCCACCGAAAACAAATGCACTATTATCACCTCCCTCCCCAAAAATACACTTATCTAAAAAGACCGATGCATAGCACTTAAGAAGAGTTTAGATCTCAGTGCAATCTCCCCCCCCCCATACATTTTACATATAAATCGACAGCACTTTGTCTTGATTCACATCCTTGTGCTCAAACAAGCTTCAAAATGTGGAATAAGCCTCCAACGACTATGTACAGTAATGATCAAACTGCAAAATGTTTTGTGTCTCATTTCATTTTCAGTTTTAAATCCCTTCCCCTTGAGTTCAGTCAGTTGTCTGTAAGAACAATTTTGCTGGATTTTTTTTTTAAAGCTTCCTTTTATTGTAAGATGTTCTTTCCTTTTGTTTCTAGTGTGTAGACAATATCTACGAATGTGGCAGTTAACATCACGGAAAGGATGCCTTATTTGAAATGAGTCCCAAGTAGCGACTTGGTCAGAGAATACTGAAAAATCACATTTGTTAAAATTTCAGCTAATCTTCACAAGTGATGAATTGACATCTTGGAATAACTTCTATGTCATCCTGACTCTTTTCTAGACAAGATTTTTTTTAAGTCTTGTCTAGTCCCTAATTTCATATTCATTACTTAAAATATACACATGACTGTACATCCTTTTTCATTTTTATATGCAGTTTTAGAATTGAACTTTAAAAAACTACTCTGAAAACACCTTTAATGGGTAAAAAATGTACTGAAAACCTTTTCATAACCAAGCTGTGCATTTGGGGTGCGGGAGTTGTTTTTAATATTTTTAACATTTCTTCCATGGAGAAACTCCCTTATTCTGCTGTAGCAAACATCCTCCATGATCTTTAATATTACACTTACAGGCACACAAAAATATGCAGCACCATAACAGATGGAGGAACAACAAATATGCAAGCTAGATAAATCCCTTAGCTATGTTTTTTAACAAGACTACAGACCGTACCCACCCTTCCTCCCACAGCAAAAAACAGGGTGAACCCATCCTCCAAGCCTCATATGTTCCATTTTCTGGGCTAGGGGCTGCTAAGAGCAGTCTTACCCTATTTTCTCACCCTTGTCTCCTCTTAATCAATTTGCCACCATTACAACACAGATACACACCACAGCATTTTCTCGAGATTCCCCCCGCAACACTCCCTCTGTAGGGCTCGGTTTCTTTGCCAACTCACCTTTATACCTTAACACGCGCGCGCACACACACACACACACACACACAAAGAACAGCAGAGTGCCTGGTGTAAATCACTCTAGCCTAATTGCAATTAAAAATGGAACCCTGCAAAACCCCGGGTTCTCTTCCCTTCTTGTCTTAAAAAACCCTTCAAAAGAAAAAGAAAGACTCTCTCCCACTCCTACCCCCACCTCTTCCTCCTCCAGCAGCTAGAGAGAGACTTGCTAGGGAAGCTGAAGGGGGGTATTTCCAATCTCTCTATGCTAGCAGGCGCTGGACAAGGTGGGGCAGGGGAGATCGGGGTCATGGGGGGGGCTGCTAGTGAAAGGGGCGGAGGGAGAGGGCTTGATGAGGGGGCAGAGGGCAGGAGAGGAAGAAAAGGGGTGAAAAGGGCGGGGAGACCCAGGAAGAAGGGTCATGGGGAATCTGGGGAGTGGGGCAGCGGCAGCCAGCGAGGAGGGAGTCTCCGCGGGAAGGGGTCCCCAGGCCCTTACCTGCCCCTCCGGCCGCTGCTCATTAACGGGGCCGCTGTGTCCGCCGCCCGCGGCCCCTGCCCACTCCAGCTGTGTCCCCACCGGGCTGGGGGAGCCACCCGCGCTGCGTCTGGTCGATCCCGAGGAGGCGGCGGCGGCGGCTCGTGGGGGGGCCTGGCTCTCGGCTCCTCCTCGCGCGCTTGGTCCCCGCTCAGCTCCCCGCAGCCATCGGGAAGCGGAGCCAGCCTGGGCGCGGTAACCGCCCCGCCCGTGCGGCCCGGCCGGGAAACCCCGGCTGCCGGTCCCGCCCCCCCACCAGGGCCCGCCCCCGCCCCCGCCCCCGCCCCCGCCCCGCGCCCAGAGCGGCTGAGGAGGGTGAGAAGGGCACTGAGGAGAGGGGAGGGAAGCGGGGTGAAGCAGCACTAGCGGTAAGGGGCGAGTGGGGGAGCTGGGGAGGGGCACTGGGGCCAGGGAAGCAGGGGCCACAAAGGGACTGAGTATGAGGGGGGCTCTCAGAGTTGGGGAAGAAGCGTTATTTGTGGTGTGAAGCTCCTGGTAGTTTTAGGCGCTGGAGCTTTAGCACTACACTAGCCCGTCTCACACAAAAGCTCTTTAATTAGCCTCTCGTAAAACAATGCGGGGGGGGAGATAAGGAGGGGATGAGGAGAACGGGGATCAGGCCAAGTGAAGTTTTTCTAGTTATGCAACTTATCTCTGTCTTCAGAACCATGAAACGCAGAGTGGTCAGTTTCACTTTCTGGTTCCCAGGCTCCATACTGCAGTGTTTCATTTGTTTTCTTGGTCCTGCCTCAGCACAGGGGCTGAACTTAACTTCTGGAGGTCTCTCCAGCCCTGCATTTCTATGGGGAAATGTTTAAATCCAGGGGTAACAGTCTCCGTGTCAGGACAACCTTTCCAGCAGTTTAGGTTTTGTAAAGGGTCACCAACTTTTTTTAAAAAATTAAATTTTGAGCCTAGTCTAAGCAAAGGTGCCCTTGCAAAGAAAACAATTCTTTTTATTATAAAGTTAACATACTTACCCTGAGAATAAATTCTCTCTGCAAAAGAAAGTTGGGTCTGAAGAAAGAAAAGGACATGACAATAGTCAGAGACCTCAGTGAGTTTTTTTATTTTTAAAGATATAAGAAACCTATTCACTTTCAGGATCTTGGAGAAAAAGCTACCAAGCAAGAAGTTGGAAGTAGTTCCCTGTTACTTTACCACCAGGACTCAGAAACCAAGCAGTGACATAATCTAATATAATCAAACACAGATATCCCTGTAGGGTTTTATTTGTATTGCACCAGTGCCCATAGCCCCAACAGATTGGAAGTCAATTGTACAAATCTATAGTAAGAAATAGTCCCTTCTCCAGTGAGTTTAATCTAAATATGTAAATGCAAGGATGGGGAACAAAAGTATTATTCTTATTTTACAGCTGGGGATTAAGGTACAGAGAGATTAAGTGATCTCCTGCATCCCAGTTTAGTGACATAGCAACAAGACCTGCTTTCCTAATGGCACAAAAGTAAGTATACAGATACACCAGTCTTTTTCCAGTAACAGTCCCACATGCATTTTCCTGTACTTTATTACATTGTCACATGTGAGGATTTCTCTTCTTACCTAACTAGTTATAATGAAGCCCATAAGGGCCAAACAAACTCTTTAAAATATACCCAGTAAAACCCACAGAAAAAAAGGTGGCTTAAAATCCTGTCTGTACCTGTATTGATAAAGCTAGAATAGAAAAATAAGACCAATTGCTTAATAAACCGAAGAAAATAAGTTGCTCCTTGTAGCTTCAAAACTTCCTCTGTAGGTCAGTAATTGTCTCCTTCTCCAGGATCTAAATTGCCAGGTATATGAGGAAGTGCATGCTCGGAAATGTTTGTTTAAAAAAAAAAATTACCCCTCCACCCCCTCAGAATTGGGTGGTTATGACTAGTTACTAAGAGTAAGGATAGTTTTGGTGATTATGATTTAAGAGAATTAGTTACTTGAGGTGTGTTAGTATCATGTGAAATAACTTAGGTAACTATGTCTTTGTTTATTTTTGTTTGTGTAATAACTATTCAAATGTGTTTTGAAAAATCCTACATCCTGTGTTTGAAGTTCAGGACTCAACCCTCAAATTTACCAGTAACAAAACAGGAAACTTTACTTAGGTATCTAGAGCAGAATACCGAGCATCACAACTCTTGGGTTACATTCCCAGTTCTACTATTGTTCTGTTGTGTAACCTCAGGCAATTTACTTATGCCCCATTCTTACAAGCATTTATGGGTGTTTATGGATAGGTACAGTCCCACTGAAGTCAATGGAACTACTCATGTGTAAAGTTGGCCATGTACCTAGAGGTCCACAAGATTGCGGCCTTGATCTCTCTTGTGCTTAATTTCTCCAATCTGTAAACTAGTGATGAGATTTAACTACTTATTGTCTGCTTTACTGGGTGTTGGTAAAGTGTTTGAAGTGTACTTATAAACACAACTACTGCAATGTTCCAGTCAAAACAGCCTCTCCTCTGAGTAGTAGGGTTTCTTAAAAGGTATGTTTCATAACAGTTTAAAAAAATCCCCACGTATATATCTATAAACACTGAGATTAAAATGTAATTTTGATACCCTAAAATTTGTGTTGAATGAAGGGGAGACCACCCTGTATTAAATATACAAAAAAGAGATGGCATATAGAAGCTAAAAACATGTACCGTTAAGCTGAGTTCAGGCCCAAGTGGTCTTGTGGAATTTCATCAGCTTTAATTGCCAAAACAGATTGGCCCATTTCCAGTCTGACTATGTCCAGAAGTGCCTTGGCAGATTTAAAGTCCAAAAAGGTATTTTGTCTTTAAACAAGGCTCTGCGCTTGTTGAGGAATAGAAAACCACCTTTTAGTCTTCTCAGTAGTATCTTTCTCTGGGGTTAAGTCCCATCTCCTTCCCTGTATTACTAGACTTAAATATATATGGCATGAATTGTTTGTTATAACCATACAATAACAAACCAGTGAACATTTCTTCCCCATAATTTCAAGCACCTGTGACACTAGATGACACACATTCCTACTGCTTTGCCCTGCTTTATATGTCTGCTCCATTCTTACATGCTACTCATAAAGGGAAATTTACATAAATCCTGAGCTTTTAGAAAAGATGCCTTCAGAATTATAGACTACTCCTCAACAAAGAATCCATTTCATTGTTACCTTTTTCAGTATTGTATGAGAACTATCAGCTAAATTCTGTGCTATGTTAGATGTGGCCTATGCAACCTACTTCAGTATATGAGGGGTTTGGAAAGGCGGTTGAACAGCTAGAACCTAGTCCTAGTGTCTATTACAAGTTCTTCCTCCCTAAGTGCATACCCACAATGCAGCTTTGGAGCAGTTCCTGTCAGAAATGTTCCTAATCCAGTTGCTTAATTATGACTCACCTCCCAACAAAAATTATGAATAATATGAAGTTATACTATTAGCCTGAAAAGAAAAAAGGGGGGACATTGTCTTGTTTGTTTGTTTATTTATTTATTTAAAGACTTACTAACTGGACAAGTTAGTTCTATTTCATTTTAAAAACTGTCAAAATGGTTTCTCTTTGCTGTCTGTACATAGACAATTTGAAAGTTAAGGTGTACACATAACATCCATTTTGCAACACAGCAAATGCCTAATTTTTACATAGTATATTATATAAAATGAAATGTGCTTAATACTATAACCCAGGACAAAAGTATGCTGTAGTCCCCAAAGAAAAGTGGACATATTATAGGAATCTAGTAAAGTTTAGCTGTCAGATGCCAGCTGAAACAATGGTTGGAATCTTGAAACATAATTGCTAGTGTAGCTATGGGCTGGCTAACTAGGCTTCAGAAGAAACTTCTTCTGTGAGCAGGTTATTCTATAATTCTCCATTATGGAATTTCTTGCACTTTCCTCTGAACCATCTGGTATTAACTGCTGTTAGAGACAGATACTGAACTAGCTGGACCTTCGGGCTGATCTGGTATGGCAATTTCTGTTCCTTTGAAAACTGCTTCAAACATGGCTACAAGGCTTCACATGGTTCTAGACTGAGGCTGTTTTTTACTATTACATTCCCAGAAACCCTATGATCTTGGGAAGCAGGAGTCTTGCAGGTTGCACTCTAACATAAGATCAGTGTGTTATGGAGAATTGCACATTGCTAGTAAAGCTATGAAAAATCATTGTTCAATTGCACAGGAACTATAAGCCTTTTGTGTGGAACACAAAGAAGATGTTGATAAAATGAGAATATTCAACTTAGTGTAGTATCACTATGAAACATTTGCAAGTAGGGAACAATTGTGCCACACACAATTTTTGTTAGCTGCCAGTTCCAGACTTCGAAGACTTCCCCTTTAGACCAAGATAGTATTTGATTTCATACACAGTGAAGAGCTATATTCTAGCATTTAACCCCCAGGCTTCACTTACACTCTTGCAGTCATGTGATTGCTGCTAACACACAAAAAATTGAGGTCCAAGGGTTAAAAATATCTGTGCAGACATTAATGTGTAAACATTAACTTTGGAACCATTGTGTACCAGAAATGCTGTCTCTGCCCTGCCCCCCAGAAGGTCTTGCACTGAAAGGTGGAGTTGTCAAGAGGTTAGAGCAGGGAAGTGGGGAAACAATTACTGGGTTGTTTCTTGCTCTGCCACACTTATATGTGATTTTGGGCAAACCTTTTCACCTGTCTATGTCTCAATCACCCCATCTGTAAAAGAGTTACGATAATACTTGCCCACAGGGGTGTTGTGAGACTTAGTGTTCATAAAATTCCTTGAGATCCTTGCATGAAAGGTGCTAGAGAAGTGCAAATATTTTCTTTCTAGTGCTTATGCTTGGTTAGGATTGGGTTAAAAAATAAATGGACTCAGATATGACAGTTTCTTCTTTTGTTTGTTAGATCTTGTTTGGCTTAGCAATATCTGTGATTCAGCAGGTCTCTCATTTTCACTAAAGTTACATAATATTTTAAAAGTTGCAGGGAATTGAAAGTGTTATTTACTTGAAGGTTATTTTATATTTCAGATTTCCAGGTGCCTAGAATGAATACACTGGGTCTCAATATTAAGCAAATAATTTGCAACTTTTTAGAACACATAATGTTAGTCTACCTATAACTAAATTCCATATCTTCTGTTCCCAGCATGCACTGGGGCTCCTTGTACAAAATTTGAGAAAACCTCTCTACTTTGATTGTCCTAAAATATGGTCAGGAACATATCTGGGATCATTCTTATTCAGTAGGTTATTACATCTAAGCTTAACCTGCTTCATTTTTACAGAACTAATATACACTGATTATCTATATCCACAGAAAGTGAGTTTTGGGTCAAAAGCTATATATTGAATGAAGTAGCCGAGATAGAGAGGTGTGTGTGTGCGCATATGTTTGTACATGCACATGTGTGCCTGGGCACAAAATCTCTACTTTCTTGCCCTTTAACATGTTGCAAATTAAAAAAAGATAAGTAACATTTTTGATAGATAGGTGAAATATTATCTTAAGTCAGTAAGTAGAATTTATAATACTTGCATGAATGATAAAAGCCCTGATCCTGCAATAAGCTTTGTGCTAGACTCATTGCAGAACTTGGGCCTAATTTATTATGTCAAATATCTTGCATATTATAATTAACTTAATTCCATTATCATTGCAAACAATGAATAAAGTAACATTTAAAAACCCATTACAAACTTTAATCTGGATACTCATTGTTTAATGTTGCGGATGTTATGGATAGCAATTGCTATACAATTTAATGGTAAAATGGAATTATTCTATTTATACATATGCTTAGAATTTCAGAATTTTATTCCTAGGGCTTGACTGTCATAAGGGCTGAGCGCCTGCAGCTCTCACTGACCTTTAAAGGAGCCATCAGGAGCATGCAGGGGGCTCCAAAACTGGGCATGTGATTCAGTGACAACTGAAGTCAGTTGACTTCCATTGGATCGATTGATTTCAGTGAGCATTGACTAAGGTCTTTTGAGAGAAATAGTCTTATCTCAGATGACAGGTGTCTTAAAAATATAATTATATAGACAGAAAGATTAGGTGTAAAAGGAATTTGAAAGTCATCAAATAGGGCTGTGAAAAAAGAGTATTGTTTAGATAGCAAATTACCAGCTAAAATTCAACCAACTTAGTTTGGGGGATACACTTATTTCCCTATACCAATTATCTTCTCTTTTCTATTGCCAGACATTCAATAAAAAAGAGACATTGTAAAAATTAAATATTTCTAACTTCAGATACTGTTTCAGGGAATAATCTGAAAGTGTGATGTAAGAGTGATTTAAGAGTGTTGTGTGATTCTGGAATATGAGATGGTCTCTTGGTTTATTATTTTGGTTGTTTTTAGAAATTGTAGTCCCCTAAAATTACTCAGTTGGAAGTCAAAAAATAGAAGCTTTAGCAATATGTACTTTTCTGCTACTCGTGCATTATTGCTGTACATTAAATGGAGCCATAGAACTTTTTCTTTTGTCTGTGTTGTCTTAGGGAATGATATTTATATCTGTCTGGTGATAATCACCTGCTTTTTCCAGAGTCTAGGAGCAACTGAAACTCATCAGAAGATCCATACAGCATTTTACTTGGATATAATTTGTAAAATTGAAATCATTCAGATAAAACAACAATACTATTTGTATGCAAAAATTAATCACTTTCTAAGAAACAGGGAAAACTGCTGACAAAATTTTCTACAACAAAACATATTATATTTCTAAACAATATGTAATAATGTCACTTGCAAATAATCTCTTTTGTGAACTGAGTTATACTTTGGGGACTAAATTAGGTCTTTGCTCTTCTTGTTTGACAAAGATCCCTCATTCCTTCTCTAACTTTAAATGAGTTTCTCTGACTCCTGCATACTTGGAAAAGGATAACATTCTCACTTTAATTGTTACACAGAAAAGACCTCATACAGATGTCTCTGAAAATGCTAGATAAGTAGGTACTGCTAAGGATTGTTCGTTGAACAATGTTGGTGTACTTGAACCTGTATAGTATTTAGAGAAAAACAGAGTCCCTGCCTGCCAAGTGTTCAGCAGGGCTATTATATTTTGGTTTAGTGAAAAAGTAACCTTTTATTAATCTTTTAAATTAATAACATTTGTTATACAACACACTTAGGGCAATCTAAAATGATTTGACTGAGTTCTTTATCTTTCTGTCTAAAAATGTATATAAGTTAAACATGAGTTGGAGAGTATTTTATATGTAATTTAAGGAATGGCAGAAAAAGTGGAAATTTGGCAAAGGGACTAGAAAGAGAACTTGAATGGACTATTAATAGCCAATCGAGTATCACTGGCTGATTAGTAATAGAAGTAGTAAATATTTCTGTTAGTGCTCAAAAGCCCCAATTAGGGGCCTCATGGTGCTGGGGATGTACAAATACAGATAAGAGGCAATCGTTGTTTCATTTGCAGTCAGGGAATGTAAAGAACCCAGATTTTTGTGATGAGAGAGGATTCTGGAACTGGAAGATTTTAGAAATAGACTGAGATCGATCTTTAAAAGGGAAATATCAGAAAAATGGCTAGGTAAAAATTACACATTATTCAACAGTCCTGCTTCTTGTGGTATTCAGAATCTTATCTGCTTACCTTACTGTTAAAATAAGATTTTATTACTTTTTGACCAATTTACATTACAAAGCCACCACAGCAGTGAGAGAACAAGTTGGATTCTATTCTAGCTCATGCAACACCTTGAGAATTGTTAACCAATTTCCTGTTGCAAATCTTTATTAATAGTGATCGTGCATAAGCCAGAAAGAACCCAGCTTTACTTTCAGATCCCAGGTTGAGTTTGCAGGGCTGCAGCATTAACTTCTATGGCAAATCATGCTGGGACTTCCACTGGTTTGGAGGGGATCCCTGCCCAACCCCAGCTCCCTCGGAACCTGCTAATGACCCAGTCAGGTGGATGATAGCATATGAACTTCTCTCTCACCTTCGAGTACACCTGTCCCTTCAACTTTTCTCCATCAGAAATTTAGGAGTGGATGAACCCTCCTTAGCTTATAGCCTTTAAGGGCAGAAGCTGCATATGAACTCTCTAATAAAGGTCCCAGCTGAAAGTGCACTCCAAGGAGGAGCTCAGTCCTATTATTGGATGTGTAGATTATTTAATGTGTGTGACCTCCTCCCTACCGCTGTTTATATTTTCAATAATTTAATTTAATCCATGTATTTATGTATTCATGCGTATTTATATTTGCACCTAATACCTTGTCTAAAACATGTTTAAAAAACCCATAAAGCAAAAACGTTAATCTTACACTTCAGTCAAAACACAGTCAGGTTTGGACTTAGTCTTAGTCTGATCTCTTCCAACCAGCAGTTTCATAGCCAGTGTCTTTTGTCTGAGATACTGTACACAAACAATTCTGGGAAGAGCTCAGTGCCAAGGAAATTATTGGCAAAGGTTTACAGACCTATTCAGATTTTGTTAGTAGCCCTAGTAGGGGTAGAGTGGTTATTTCTAATGATTTTTAATGTCTAATACACTAAGGCCAAATTTTAATATAATACAGTATCTAACAAAATGTTAGTTCCCTATCCTGGCATGTAATTTTCTGCAGTTCCTGTACATAGCATCTGAATTGGCAGAACATAGTGTGGCATTGTTTTATTTCCAGGGAGTATACTTGGTATCTATATGTACTGATTAAATGTTTATACATATCTGTGTTTATATATAACAGGGAGAATAGGTCCATCAATGGCTATTAGCCAGAATGGGAGGGATGGTGTCCGTAGCTTGTGTTTGCCATAAGCTGAGAATGGGAAACAAAGGATGGATCACTTGATGGTTACCTGTTCTGTTCGTTCCCTCTGAAGTACCTGGCATTGGCTACTGTCGGAAGACAGGATACAGGGCTAAATGGACCGTTGGTTTGACCCAGTATGGCCATTCTTATGTTCTTATACAAGTTAGGTGGAAGTGCAGATAATTTATAATAAACTAAGGGCAGAATTTGCCTGTAAAGATGTTTCAGCAAAAGCTTTGTAAAAGGTTAATTCAAAATCAGATGTTTTAAGTAAACTCCTATATACCTAGATTTACTACATACCTGTATATCTATACTCTTACAAAAATATTTATTTTCATCTCATATAGGGATAACATTTATTAATATACTATGGGGGAAAGTTTAACTTGGGGTAGCATATATTGTCATAGAGTCCATGAGCTCCTTTCATGATAATACGTTTTAAAAAAATATATTATAAATGAGAAATTCGGAACCATATTCCCCACCATCAATACAGGTGGTAAATATCCCAGGTCAGATCCTAAGCTGGTATAAATTGATGTAGTTCCATTTAAGTCATACAACTATCCCAGTTTACAGCAGCTAAAGAACTAGGATCGTCCCCAGAGTGATTTCTATGGGCGTTTCCAATTCCAGCAGTCTCCTCCCTAATCTTGCTATCTGCAGGCATTGCAGTGAGCCACCATCAGACTCTTCTGATGGTGTATATTGAAACAGAGCAAGGACTGTAACATTTCCTGTCTGTTGTGTTTATGTCTGTGTGAAGGCAGGTGTGCAATTCAGTGGTCTTGTAAGGGGATTGATGGAAAAGTTAGCCTTGATTTTGATCTGCTTTGAAATCTCATGCCATTTGGTCCAACAACAAAAAAAGAAAAGAAAAAAAAAGAAATAAAAAAAAACCACACCCCAAAACCTGACTCTGCCAGAATCATTAACTTGCCTTTCCTCAAAACTACATGAAACTTTGAGTTTTTCAGCATTTTAACTCAGAACCATACATTAGCCCCAGCTCCATTCAAAGGGATCATGAACCTTTTGCCTAGGCTGGAGCTTGGTAGGCTTGCTGTTCTTTGCCAACTCTTATTAACAATGCAATGAAAATCATGGCTGTTGGTTTCCAAGGAGGAGCTCAGGTAGCAAATTGTCCAGATCACATTCATTTTTTAGATTTTTTTAAAATTCATAGTCAATACTCAGTGAGCAAAGGAGGAGGAAAAGATGGGAGTAACTAGCTCCATCTCCTTAATTACATTCTTAAGTTCCACGGTTTCTTTCAGCTTGCCTGTTGCTACAGAACAAAAAAATTAATTTAAATACTTCCTGAGATGGGAAAACAGAAAATTAGCAACAGTATTCTGGCCAGGAGGGAGTCCTCAGGGAGGATCTTTAAGGAGGAGAGTGAGGTGCGGGGAGAGGAGAAGCTAGTTAGGAGGGTTATAGCATGATCTAATAGTAGGAGCAGGAAGGTCAGGGAATCAGGATTCCTGAGTTCTATTCATAGCTTTTCCCTGACATGTAACAGGGCTTTGAACGAGTCACTTACCTGCTCTGTACTTGAAATTACTCATCTGTTAAATGGGTACATCTGGGAAATGGATCCTAGCACCAAATGTGTAGCTGCAGCATGAGTGTGGATGTGGGTGTATGGAGTCTGGGTCATGCACAGCTCAGCAATGTGGACTCTCAGCGGCAGGTTTGGGTAGCACATGCCTATATGCATGCTAGCTAGGACCTGGATACATGTTACAGCGTAGATGTATTCTAAGAATATTTACTTAATTCACAGAGGTGTTGAGAGGCTCATCATAAGCCACTCTGCGATCCTTTGAAGAAAGACACTATATAAATATGCAAAGTAGTATAAACAAATGGGAAAAGGTGCCTTTTTCCCAAATAGGTGTGAAAGTAGTGTAAAAAGATGCACGATTTAGGTTGACAGTAGCCTAAACTCTGCTGCATGAAGGCGGCAGTGGGTATGGCTTGGAGATCCATTCCCTAACCACAAGATAACATGGAGAATAAAGTCAAGTGAAGGACAGTAGTATGCCTGTAGGCCTCATCCTAGTACCTTAACGGGCAAATGAATTACCAGTAAGTACATGTAAAATACTCCTGTAGATATGCATCTCCCCTTATACATCTTATTCCTGGTTTGAGATGAAATAAGGTACATGGGGACAGTGCATATTGCTCTACCTCCTTATTTATACCTCCACGTGCTCTAGTGGTCCTCATACATACAGTTGCAATTCCTGGCAGACCTAGACCAAGCAGCTTTTATTTCAAGAGGCAACCCTCATTCATCATCTAATAACCTTCCCCCCCACATTCAATCAATGTAGTCAGCATCCCATACTTCAGCTATATAATGCCACCCAAAAGTTCACATATAGTGCCTTTCATGAGTAAATCTCAAAGCACTTTACAAAGAAGGTTAGGGTTGTTACCTCCATTTTACAGATGGGGAAATGGAGGCAGAGACCTGAAGGGACTTGGGCAAGGTTACCCAGTGGGCTAGTGACAGACCAGGACCCAGGTCTTATGAGTCTCAATCTAGTGCCTTGTCCACTAGGTCACATAGATTTGCAAAGAGCCCATACTGTGATACAAATGTATGATTCTGCAGTGTGTATTATTTTGTACCACAAAATAACAGAGGGTGCCTGTTAAACCAAGCTTTGTTCTGTATTTTTCATACATTTGTCCATTTTCCCCTTTGAAACATAGGGGATTGCCCAAGCTGGTCCTGCTCACTTGTGCTTTGCCCTTCCTCTTTTTTACCCCTTTCCATTTTCCATTTGTTCAAACTGTGCTGGAAAGTCCCTGTGGAACAGTCTTTTTGTGTGTTTCTCTGCAATCAGAATTGTGGCCAGGCACTTCTTCCGTGTACTGATGATTATGCATCAGGGTCTTGCTCTGTTTTTCCTTTATATTCATGTGTGTATCCTTAGCCAGCATTTTGCCCTATACTTTTAAACTCAGTTGGCCAAACCTTTGCCTCTAGAAGAGCTCCTTTGTCCTACCCCAGCTGTGCAAAGGGTCTGTAACCTGCCCTAGCTGGATAAATGGATATTTTCTCATCATAGGGGAATCTCCATGTGGCATAAAGCCAATATAGCTGGCTCTATGCTACCTCTTCTGCCCCTTCCTATGCCCACTATAGGGAGCATGACCAGAGTGCTGCTGTGCTTTGGTGATCCTCAACCAGAGTACTGATTCCTTGGGGACTGTTAGCTGGTACAAATTAAAGCAGCCCGGTGGTTGATCAAACTTCTATTGAGAGCTGAACCAACCCCTGGCAGCCCCAGGTATTTTGAGAGTGCAAAATTGATGTATAGACACCTTTTTCTATCACCTCAGGTTATGCATTGAGCTTAGGTCAGCTAAATCTGAGGATTGGACCCTTTAACTATGCCCTGTCCTCAGCATATGTAGGGAAACTAAAGGAGAAGGTGTGAGGGTAGCCACAGTCGGGTGTATAGAAGCCTGTCTCTCATCTTCCCTCCCACACACAATTACTGTAAATGTAATAATGATACTGGATACAGCAAAGTGAATCCCAAGTGATGTGGCATTATCATCATCGTGAGCAGACCCTGTGCTATATATTTCTGTGTTTTCTGCTAACTAAATGACCTTTGTATTACCATTTCAGTGGCATGAATTCAAACTCACGAAGCAGCTGATGAATAGATGTTAATACTAACTATTTTTTCCCTTTTAAGGGGCTTTTCCTCAGGGGGATCATTGCCTCATTGAACAACTAACAGATAAACAACGGGTACCTTGGAGATGCAGAGAGTTTAGGATCCACTTTGAGGATTCAGCCTAGCTACTGAAATTTCCATGATGTCAAATGCATCCATCCTGCAGTAAAGTGTGCCCGTGGGAAATACCTCCAAATACAAAGGAGAATCCGCTTATCAAGTTGCATGTCAGTTTCCTACAGAGCAGTCTTTACTCCTTGACAGAATGCGGTTCTTCTTCGAGTGATTGCTCCTATGCATTCCAGTTAGGTGTGCGCACCGCGCGTGCACGGCTCTACGGAAGATTTTTACCCTAGCAACTCCGGCGGGCCGGCTGGGCGCCCCCTGGTGTGGCGCCGCTATAGCGCAGGATATATACCCCAGCCGGCCTGTCCGCTCCTCAGTTCCTTTTTTCCGCCCGTGACGGCCGTTGGAACAGTGAAGCACAGCTTAGCTGACCTCCACTTCCCTAGCTACTCGTAGTTTTCTCTCGTTCTGTTTATAGTTGTAGTTAACTCTGTTTGTTTGTAGAATAGTATAGTGTATTTATTTTACAGGGGTTCGGGGTTTATCCCCTTCCCCTCACCCGGTGCCGGGTCCGATGCCCGGTCCACAGGGTCTCCTAAGTGCCTCGAGGGATCTTACCTCACAGATAAGTGCTGCATTTGTGAGGCCTTTAATCCGTGAACAAAGGGGAGCGGGGCTTTCGTTTTAAACAGCTCCTGAGGGAGGCAGCTCTTGCTCCTCCGCTCTCGGCGCCGAGCGCTAGTTAGTTTTCAAGGCGCGCTCCCTCGGCACCGGATCGCCGGTACCGCCAAGGCCTCCTGGCACGACCGTCGCTGGCTCCGACGTACCCTCGGCATAGATCCCTCTCCTGGAGGATGAAGAGGCACAGTATCCTTGCTGCGTCCGAGCCGCCGCCTCTGCAGCCGAGCGCTATGCTCGGTCGGATCGTCCGGCACCGGTGTCTGCCGTGGCACCAACAATGCCCGCACCATTAACTCCGGCCAGGCAAAAGCCGTCGAGTCCGGTGCTGGAAAGCTCCCACGTACGGTCCGTGGTCGAGCTCGCTCTGAAGCTGCGTCCAAGATGCTTGCTCCGCAGCCGAGCGCTATGTTCAGTGGGATCGCCCGGCACCAATGTCTGCCGCGGCACCGTCAATATCCGCACCATTAACTCTGGCCAGGCAAGAGCCGTCGAGTCCGGTGCCGGAAAGCTCCCCGGTTCGGACCATGGTCGAGCTCGCTCTGAAGCTGCGTCCGAGCTGCCTGCTCCGCAGCCGAGCGCTAGGCTCCGTCGGATCGCCCGGCACCGATGTCTGCCGCGGCACCGACAATGCCTGCACCATTAACTCCGGCCAGGCAAAAGCCGTTGAGTCCGGTGCTGGAACACTCCCCGGTACGGACCGTGGTCGAGCTCGCTATGAAGCTGCATCCGTCGTGCGAGCTATGGTCGAGCTCACTATTCCCTCCACGCCGGAGACAGTGTCCACGGCGAGGGAGCTGATTGCACCGACAGCATCTGCGCTGCCTCAACCCCCCGCACCGCCGGTGTGGGTTACATAGTCGATGGGCAAGCCTGCCTTGATCAGACCACCCTACGTCGGCACCGCAGAGCGGCACCGTTCAGGGTCGCGATCCCGCAGATGTTCTCGGTCCCGTCACCGATCTAGGTCTCGACGCCGCTCACAGTCTCGGCACCGTTCTCCATGTTGGTACCAGTAGTACTTGCGGCACCGGTCAGCATCCCATTCGCTGGTCCGGGACACTCTGCACCGACCCAGCTCCCGGCACCGTCCCAGACACCGGGACGCCCGTAGCCACTCCTGATCATCGAGCCTTGCACCCTCGGTCGACCACCCAGCGCAGCTTCGGTGGCAGGTCCTGTTCTCGGTACCGGTCTGCCTACCGGTACCAATCCCCGGTGCCGCATCGAGTGACGTCAGTTACAGACGGAGACTCTACCAAGAGCTTTCAGCTCCTCCAGGGCCACCCAGCCACGCATCAGTGTCATCCCGTGTGGACACTTCATATGCGTAGCACTCTGTTTTCCGATGTGCCCTCCAGAGTCTTCCAGGAGACCTATCAGTGGTCATTCTGGACGCCTTGGGTGTACTACCACGCCAGAGGCGTACCGGTGATCCCATCTCGCTCTGTTCCCTCCGAGCTCTGGGGGCCAGAGGTGACAATTAGTCGTCCCCGTCCGACCAGTACAGAGCAACCCCCGGTTCGGCACCGGGCTCCCAGATCCCACCGGATCAGGAGGTCGTCCAGGAGCTCGAGCCCACATGGGACCCGCTTGTCCCTGGCCTTTCTTCTTCCTCCTCCCCAGATGAGACGGGGGCAGGAACATACCCCTCCGGCCCTCCTCTAATCGAAATGCGACCAGCCCCTAATTCCAAAGAGGCTGGGCGTGTGGTCTTACGGGGCCGTAAGATGTACCCGGAGGGGGCCCTGCAACTTCGTGTAGCGAACCAGCAAGCCCCGCTTATCCGCTACTGTGGGTGGCGGTGGGCAAATTTACAGAGTCAGTTCTTCGGAACTCCCGTCAAGAGTTCGTTGCCCTCCTGCAGCAAAGGACGGAGTTGGAGAGAGCTTCCCTCCAGGCCTCGTTGGACGCAGCTGACTCCGCTGCCATGACTCTGGCCTCGGGTGTTGCCACGTGGCGCGTTTCATGGCTCCAGTTGTCGAACCTTCCCTCGCAGCTGCGGCACGCTATACAGGACTTGTCCTTCAATGGCACAGGCCTGTTCTCTGAAAACACTGGCCCTAGGCTGCAGAACCTAAAGGGCAGCAGGGTCACTTTGCTCTCTCTCTCTCGGCGTGCACACGCCGGTGATTCAGCGCCGACGTTTCCGTCCCCAACCTCCGCTCTTACCCTGCGTCTTGACAAAGTCAGGACTTGGCCAGCGGGCGTGGCTTACACGGTCGTGGCCATCAATCCGCACCCCAAAGGAGCCGAAATTAGGGTCCTTCTGACCACCAGTGGGGCAAAAGCCTACCCATCCTCGCCCCTCCTAAGGACCCCTCTCTCGAGCGATTCCTCTGGCAAGACGCGCACGCTCCTCTTCATCGGAGCTATACAGGAGGTACCTAAGGGCGAAACCTATCCCCTAGGCGAAGGGAGGTCTCAGACCTATCCTAGGCCTGCGAGAACTCAACAAGTCGCGATGCAGATGAGTTCCGCATGGTACCCAGGGCGACCGTCATCCCATCCTGGGATCCCGGAGACTGGTGCGCCGCCATCGTTATGAAGGGCGTGTGTTTTCACATCACCATTTCTCTTCCACACAGAAGGTACCCTCGGTTTGGGGCCTACCATCATTATTCACAGTATACGGCCCTCCCGGTTGGCCTCTATACAGCCCAGGGGTATTCAAAGTGCATGGCTGTAGTCGCCGCCTTTCTTCGCCACCGTCGGATACACGTTCTCCGTATCTAGACGAGTGGCTCATTCGAAGAACCACCGGGCCCAAAGTACCAGTCATGTGGGCATCGACACGAACCTATTCCTGTGTCTAGGCCTGATGATCAATATTAAAATCCACTTTGATTCCCATACAGGGATGGGAATTCATTGGGGCCGTCCTGGTCTCCAGACTCGCCAGAGCCTGCTTACCTCAGCCTTGGTTTCAGGCAAGGGTAACAATTGTACAAGGTCTATGGACCTTTAAAGTCAGGGTAGGAGGAGGGGGGGGCGTGGCAGGGGTACCCTAAAAAAAAAAAAAGCTTGCCACAGAAACCAACAATAACAAGTTAACAGAGACTTTAGCCTAAGAAAGAAAAGTCTTCTTCAACAGAGAGATGCATGGCTGGGTGGTGAAAGAGGAAGAGACTTGCTTCGATCACCCCTTCCTCAGCCAGGGGAGGAGGACCATCACATGGAACGTGGAGGGACCATGTACGAGTCAGGATACATAAAAAGAAAAAAGGGCGCCCAAGAAATACCTGCGACCTTTCAGGTGATAGCAAAAAAAAAATGCTATACCTGGAACCAGCTAGAGCGAATGGCCCAGGATAGAAGACTATGGAGATCTGTGGTTGGCGGCCCATACCCCGGTTGGGGTGACGGGCATGAATGAATGATATGGACCTTTCCGCCAACTTGGGCTCGCACTTGTCTAGGTTTCCTGAGTCACATGGCTGTCTGCACGTTTGCAACCAAACATGCCAGGCTTCGCCTCTGTTCACTTCAATCGTGGCTCACCTGGGTGTGCCACCCGGGCAGAGATGGCATGCTCGTGGTCGTCTCGTTCCCCCCGAGCAGCCTAGGCTCCCTCGACCGGGAGTCAGCGTCCTCCCTGGTGTATCCAGGGATGCTGTTTCATTCACCCCTCGGGGTCCCTCATGACAGACAGCCCATCTCTCGGCTGGGTGCGCACCTGGCGTAGTTTCGCACTCACGGCCTTCAGTCAGCCTAAGAGCTGGCCTTACACATCAATGTCCGAGAGCTGAGAGCAGTCTGCCTTGTGTACCAGGCGATTCAGCTGATGGATCGTCTCAGCAGATCCTTCCTGTCTCACAAGTGGTAGTTTCCTCCCATCTTTATCTATTCTGTTTTCCAGAAGTGGGTCTTTCCCCGCATAGCCCTCCTCGCTCTCGCGAGAATGGAAAGAGAGAGAAATTCTCCTCGTTCCAAGGCCTCTCCCCAGGCTCGGTCTTGGAGGATTTTCCTGAGGCCGTGGACCAGCCATCTGCCGTACGCTTTCCACTGTCCCCGCTGGTTCACAAGGTCCTGCTAAAACTCCGCAGGGACAGAGCGCCCCTGATCGTGATCGCTCCAGTGTAACCTGGGCAGCACTGGCACACCATGTTGCTACACCTGTCGGTAGCAACCCTCTTGGCACAGACCCCATGACGTGGGATCACGGCAACCTTCACCACCCGGTCTTGTAATCCCTGCACCTCACAGCAGGACTCCTGCGTGGCTAAACCGATCCGAGTTACGTTGTTCTGCCTCGGTTCTACAGGATTCTCCGGGGTGGTAGAAAATCTTCCATTCGGTTAAAGTATCTGGCCAAGCGGAAGCGTTTCTCCTGCTGCTCCGAAACGCGCAATGTTTCCCCCGCCGAGGTCCCGCTCCATTCCATCTGGTTCCTCAGGGCTTGGAGCGTTTATACCTCCCCCCCAGTGGGGCCCCGCCATAAACCTGGCTCTTCAATCTGGTTCTAACCAGCTTTATGACTGCCCTATTCGAGCCAATGTCAACATGCTCATTGGTATACCTGTCCTGCAAGACAGTGTTCCTGTAGCCTTTCCTGCGGCCAGACGAGTCTCCGAGCTTCAGACTCTCTCAATAGGCCCAAGGTATACTGTATTCCTCAGGGACAAGGGCAGTTATTACCACGTCCAACCTGCCTCCCTGAGGACGGGTCGGCCTTTTATATCTACCAGGATATCTTCCTTCCGAAGCCACTCTCTTTGCAAGGAGAGCAACGGTGGCCCTCCTTCGACATCCGTTGGGCGTCCGCAATCTATATCTAGCGGACAGAGCCCTCTCGTAACGCCCCCAAAACCTTCATCTTACCTGTCTCCTCCTAGAGGATTTCATCTTCAATGACGTTGTGCATCCGCACCTCCTCTGTTTTGGCCCATGTTCCATAGAGCCACCTTGCTGCACATTCCACCAGGGCTCACGCTTCTCAGCTACCTTCCTGGCTCGCATACCCTTTCGGGGGATGTGTTGTACACCTACCTGGTCCTCGGTCCACACCTTTGCCTCATTGGTCCAAGAGTCCGGAGCTGATGCAGCCTTTGGCTTAGCGGTTGCGTTCTGCAACATCTAACTCCGACCCCACCGCCTACGTAAGGCTTGGGAATCACCTAACTGGAATGCATAGGAGCAATCACTCGAAGAAGAAAAGACGGTTACTCACCGTAGTAACTGTTGTTCTTCGAGATGTGTTGCTCCAATCCATTCCAGACCCGCCCTCCTTCCCCACTGTCGGATTAGCCGGCAAAAAGGAACTGAGGAGCAGACAGGCCGGCTGGGGTATATATCCTGCGCTATAGCGGCACCACTCCAGGGGGCGCCCAGCCGGCCCGCCGGAGTTGCTAGGGTAAAAATCTTCCGTAGAGCCGTGCACGCGCGGCGCGCACACCTAACTGGAATGGATAGGAGCAACACATCTCGAAGAACAACAGTTACTACAGTGAGTAACTGTCTTTTTCAGGAAATGGCCACAGCCATCATAGGGAAGCTGTTACAAAACATGCTGGAATTATTGACGAGAGTGCTGTTCCTCCAAATAGACCATGTCTTATTTTATTGCTGCAATTGCAATGTAGCTTCCGTGCTGCTGCAGATTCCAGGATCTAGACATCAACACAACCAGGTTTATAAAGCAAAAATATTTCACTCAGTGTTCAGGTAAGAAGGATCCAGTGCACAGATTGAAGGGTTTATGCCAGTGTCCATTCATTAATAATCAGACAATGCCCATAGAGCCTTTGTGATACAAGAAAGGGCTAACTAAGGGAGACTCAGAAAATAAATGCCTTCATTTTATTGTAACAGACAGTAACATTAATGGATTCACTAAGGGCTGATTCCTGTTCCCCAAGAGCCAGTTTTGGTGCAGGGAAACTTCACTAGGGCTGCAGCTAGAACGGTGGTGAAAGGGATTTTGCAGAACATCTGGCTTCTTGCATCCTATTCTGTGGGTGGCCATGGGTAATGGATCATCTGGTTCTGGCAATGGAAAGCAACTCAAAGCTAAGAAGGAAAAACTCCTGCCTAGCTAGCCATGTGGACATTTAAAAGGCAGTTCCAAAAGAAGTTGCCGGGAATGCTACATAATGTGTATAGATTTTTATCAAAGCCTTTGCTAGTGCTCCACCTGGTAGACTATTGTTTAAACTGCCCTGTGGGCCCTAGGGCTGAGGGTACAACAAGGGAATGAATAAAGAACTGTTTAAATGAGGAGTGCAAAGAGCTGTTGCAAGAGGAGCTGTGGGAATCATTAGACACCAGGTCCCATGGTATATGAGCTTAGTTACTTTTGTTCCTATTGTGAACATTTTAGACAGAAGAGCAATGCATACTGGGAAAGGTTGAGAAAATTAGTTCAAAGAGTGCATTAAATCAGGATCAGTTAATCCTTGTGATTTGAGCCCAGCAGATTGGGGAGCTCAAATGCAGCAGTGATTATGAAAGTGATCCGCATACTGCATGGGCCAGAGAAGCTAGGATGGGAAATTCATGGAGATCTTGGGAGGAACAAGAATGAAGAAGTCCATCTCGGGGGCAAGGCAGAGAAAAGAAGATTAAACAAGCTGAGGAGCCCCAGCATTTGGTTCCAGGTTCCATTCTATCTTGCTCGTTGTTCTTGTAGTGAAATTACTGCTCTGTATCTCAGTGAACTCAATCCCTCTGTGAACACAGGGGTGAGTCCTCCAAATGACTAAATGAGAACTTTCCCTTTGGCCTCCAGGATCTGATTACAAAACATGGCCTAACTTTCAAACCACTTGTCAGCAAGGATCCCAGTTCAGCGATGCCCTCTCTGGTAAGCACCTGTTAAAAAAAATGGCTGTTAAAAGCCAGGTTTCCATGCAACAAAACAAAACATACACAAAGTAAAATTTCTCCTAAGCCACAACCCAGGGGAACAGCTAGAAACAGTTGCCTAGCAGAGCTGGGTCTTTAACTAAAGGTCGAACTAGAGAGTACTGGGAGCCTGGGGAAGACTTTAAAGTGATTGTTTACTTGAAAAGGGGCCTTCAATGCAGGTTCCACAGTATTCATAGAAAGTGAAGCCCTTTTTAAAAAGCACATGGTAAACTTGGCCCATGCTTACCTCTCCTTCCCCTCCCTGCACTCCTCTTCCCCCTCTATCTCTCTTTTCATTTAACTTTTCTCCCTCTTCAGACAATGACAGACCATCGAGCACTATAGTACTGAGATTTGGACACCCAACTCTCATTATCAGAGGGGTAGCTGTGTTCGTGTGGATCTGTAAAAAGCGACAAAGAGTCCTGTGGCACCTTATAGACTAACAGCCGTATTAGAGCATAAGCTTTCGTGGGTGGCATGCGTCTGACGAAGTGGGTATTCACCCATGAAAGCTTATGCTCCAATACCTCTGTTAGTCTATAAGGTGCCACAGGACTCTGTCGCTTTTTCCAACTCCCATTGACATTCATGGGAATTGGGGATGAAATATTCTTTCCATTGAAGTCAACAGGAGTGTTGCCGCTGGCTTCAACAGAGACAGGATTTCACCCTGGGTGTTTAAATCCTCTAGGTGGCTATGAAAATCCCATCCTATATGACCTGTGGTGCAAATGGCAAACAGCATTAAGGAAAGGAAGCTGGAGCACATGCTTAGCTTTATGGATAAGACCTACCACAAACTGAGTGATTTCAGTTATTCAGGGTTGGAATGATTTAAATCAAAGGAACCTCTTGGTAGCAATCAGGAGCCCATTTGAAGGGATTTTTAGCTGTATTCTTATACATATTTTTGTGATACTTATTATAGCTTGCTAAAAAATAATAGAGAAAATAAGCCAAAATTTATGAACTTTTGGGAGTGTGAAATCCCAGGATAAAAGCTAGAAAGAGGTTCCTTAAAATGCCAATGAATGGGCATTGACTTATCTTTTCTAGTCCACTCTTGCACCTATTTAGTCAATAGCAAAACTCTCATTGATTACAATGGGAGTAGGGTTGGGTTCATATTTTTCTGAGTTGAAATGCTCCTTCACAGAACGTATCCCTAATATCTCACCATTGTCACACTACCTGGCTGTTATATGTGAATGGTATCACCCTCCTAACTGAAGATCTCTGCTGTCTCTCTATTATCTCTTTGGTTTTCTCCAGGAATCTCAGCACAGGGTTTGCTATCTTAGTGGGTAATCTTATTTGGAGATAATCCCATTTACAGGTTATCCCTCCTGCAAAACAATCTTGTTAATAGTTTCCCCCCCAAAGCAAACAAGGATAAGGGCAGCTGCAGGAAGGTTGGTTGTGGAATTAAGGCACAGGAAAGGGTATGTCAACACTGCAAATAAAACCCCATGTCTGCCTGTGCCAGCTGACTCTGGCTCCAGGATCTCGGGCTGTTTCATTGTAGTATAGGCTTCTGGGGTTGGTCTGTAGCCTGAGCTCTGGGACCTTCCCACCTGGCAGGGTCCTAGAGCCCAGTTCCAGCTTGAGCCCAAAATGTCTACACTGCAAGGAAATAGCTGCTTAGCCTGAGCCCCGTGAGACCAAGTCAGTTGGCACAGGCCAGCTACGGGTGTCTAATTGCAGTATAGACATACCTGGAGTCATAGGAGTCCTCGGTTCTGGTTCTAGACTTTGTGTGGCCTTGAGGAAATTACATCTGAGGCAGAGAGATTAAGTGAACAGGCATAGTAATACTCCGCTGTAGGGTTGCCAACTTTCTACTCACACAAAACCAAACACCCTTGCCCTGCTCCTTGTCCCGCCCCTCCTCTGAGGCCCTGCCCCTGCTCACTCCATCCCTGTGTCGCTCGCTCTCACCACCCTCACTTACTCGCTTATTTTCACCAGGCTGGCTCACAGGGCTGGGGTGCAGGAGGGGGTGCGGGCTCTGGGGTGGGACCAGAAATGAGGAGTTCAGAGTGTGGGAGGGGGCTCCCAGCTGAGGCAGTGGGTTGGGATGCGAGAGGGGGTGAGAGCTCTGGGGTGGGGCCAGGGATGAGAGGTTTGGGGTGCAGGAGGGGGCTCTGGACTGGGGCTGAGGGGCTTGGACTATGGGAGGGGGCTCTGAGGTGGGGCAGGGGGTTGGGTGTGGGGAATGTGAGGGCTCTGGCTAGGGGTGCAGACTTTGGGGTGGGGCTGGTGATGAGGAGTTTGGGATGTAGGAGGGTGCTCCAGGCTGGGATCGAGGGGTTTGGCGGGTGGGAGGGGGATCAGGGCTGAGGCTTGGGGTTCGGGCGTGGGGGGGAGGGGGAGGGCTATGGTGTCCCTAGCCTCTGCTTGTCAGAGGGTGGAGATGGATGGCAAGAGAGAGATCACTTGATTACTGTTAGGTTCACTCCCTCTGGGGTACCTGGCATTGGCCACTGTCGGCAGACAGGATACTGGGCAGGATGGACCTTTGGTCTGGCCCAGTATGGCCATTCTTATGTTAGGGTTCTCGCTGGGGGTGCAGGCTCTGGGGTGGGGCTGGGGATGAAGGGTTTGGGGTACAGAAGGGTTCTCTGGGCTGGGATTGAGGGGTTTGGAGGGTGGGAGGGGGATAAGGGCTGGGGTAGGGGGTTGGGGCCCAGGAGGGGTTCAGGAGTGCAGGCTCTGGGCAGCGCCTACCTCAAGCAGCTCCTGGAAGCAGCCGGCATGTCCCCACTTCAGCTCCCACGCAGATGCACTTCCCCATCCACAGGCACCACCGCCCCCAGCTCCTATTGGCCATGGTTCCCAGCCAATAGCTGTGGGGGTGGCACTTGGGGCAGGGGCAGTGTGCAGCGCCCCCTGGCTGCCCCTAGGCATAGGAACTGGAGGGGGGACATCCCTTTTGCTTCCTGGGAGCTCCATGGCATGGAGGCTAACAGGGAGCTTGCCAGCCTCGCTGCACGGCACCACCAACTGGACAGTCAACAGCCCAGTTAGCGGTGCTTACCAGAGCCGCCAGGATCCCTTTTCGACCAGGTGCTCCCATCGAAAACCGGACACCTGGTCGCGCTACTCCTCTGCCAAACAGAAGTGTTGAGAAGCTTAATCCAATCATGCTTGTGAAGTGCTTTGTCATCACTGGATTGAAGGAGCTATAGATACAGAAACCATTATTGTTGTTACTACTGAACTACTCCTCACAGCCCTAGACATGGGAGCTGAGACCCAGTGCCAGGTGAGTGCGGTGAGAGAAACTTGCACTGCCTCAGATCCTGCTCTACCTGTTTTATGAAGAAATAAAGGACATCACTCTCCAGTCTAATCAATCTAATCTCAAAATCCATTGAGGAATGTAAAAAAAATAATAATGTTTAATAGCAACCAGGCATAAATATCAAGGCAAATGTCTAAGAGCTTCATTTAGCAGAAAAGTCTGGTTAGTTACTTGGGGGAACTTTTTCTGGAAGGCAAATCAAACAATCATGCAGCAAAGAAAGAAGCATGTATCATTCTTTACATAGTGCCATAAATGTGCATTAGACAGACAAGGTGGGTGGGATCTCTCACCTATTGGGCCAGACAAGGTTTCGAGCTTACACAGAGCTTTTCAGACCTGAAGAAAGCTTGTCTCACTCACCAACAGAAGTTGGTCCAGTCCAATAAAAGATATTACCTCATCCGCCTTGTCTCCCTAATATCCTGGGACCAAAACAGCTAACATGTTTAGTGGTAACAATACTGCAAACATAAATGTGCACGGAATTTAACAAACAAATGTGCATGACATTTAGCAGATAAATATAGACAACATGGCCCCTACTCGGAAGGGTGTACAGTAATGGATAGTAGCCTGCTCCTTGTAAAGGGACTACTCCCAGTAGTAAAAGTGTACAGAATCAGTCCCTAGGGCCCTATTCTTAGAATGAGTTCTGCACAGCCACAAGGCTCCTTCCACATGGAGCTTATTGTAGGATTGAGGCCTATGTATGAAAATTCTTGTCACAGCTATGTACAGCTTGTGAACAGTACCATATTCTGGTACAAAGGGCATTGATGAGATGTTGACAGTTAACATTACAGGGTGATTTAAAAAAAAAAAGCCTGTTTTTATGCTATCTGGAAAATGGGAAAATGTAAAAAAACCAAAAACTTCTAAGGATATATAAAGGCTTAAAAGGGCTGTAAAATCCACGTTTAACATTAAGAACAAATTCAGTTTTAGAGTATCCAGGTGTGCCTGAAATTTTTTTATTTTCACAGTTCTAAAGTCTGAAGATTTCTGACAAGGTGTGTGTGTGTGTGTGTGTGTGTGTGTGTGTGTGTGTGTGTGTCCGGCCTTTGGCCAAAACCCACAAATTTTTGGATTTGGAGTTTAATTTTTCAGTGAAAAGTCAAAATTTTCAACAGAAATAAGCTACTTTACACAAACATTTTTATTTAGCCAAAAATGCAATTTTCCATTAAAAACTGTTCTGATGGAAAATTTTGGACCATCCTAAAATCTTAAACTCACCCAACTCTCAACCAGGAATTTCTAAACAGGACAAATGATCCATTAACAAAACAGAGACACTGTACTCAAACTGGCATTAATCACTCCCCATCTCAACAACAATAAATAATTGATCTCCACAGACAAACACAAACTAAAAAGGAAAACCACTGTCAAGCTGTATGATTAGTTATTTGTCCAGAAGCCTTTAACTTCAAAGTAGCTGAACAGATTTGTTTCAGATTTTGTAATAAATTCCCTTTTAAACTTAACTATTGTAATGTGGGTTCCACAATTGGAGTGAGGACATTTTTACCTCAGAATTCTAACGTCTGAAAAACAGGGAGTTTAGATATTTTTTTCACATCTCAGCTCCTGTACTGCAAGGGACATACCAACACATCCCTTAGCTACTAAAGCCCAACAACAGAGCTATAATATTGCCTCTGTGTGTTTAAAATGAGTTATGCTGATATATTACTGATGCATATCATGCTAATCCAGCAGAACATAAAGACCATTGTATTTTCTGTAACTTCTACCACGCTGGTACCAGTAGGGATTTGCATTGGTAATATAACAGCAGCAAAGCAACCCTGAGAAGTGTTAGATATGTCCTTTTTTTTTTTTTAAACTAAGGACCCAATCCTGCAAATAACTAAAATTCCCACTGACTTCAAGGAGAATCTAAGCCTCAGAACCTCCCAGAAATGACACAGCATCATGGAGGTTTGAGATCTAAGGATGTTGTTCATTTCCCCATTTTAAAAAATGCTAGCATATAATACAGTGACTGTCTCAAACACTTGAGTTTACAATAGTGTTACTGCAGTATTTTTTTGTTTGTTTGTTTTGAGGGTTGATTGTGTACATATTTTATTTACTTTGGATTCAACCATTCCAATTCTTTTATTTAATACAATTAACAAGTTACATTTTCCCACCTCTTCCTTTTGATTTCCTTAATCCTGTGGATTTTGGGTTACCATCATAATGTAACGAAAATAAAAGCACTTTCATAAGTTAAAAGAATAGTTAAGAATTATTTTTAAATATGATTTTATTCCTATCTGCTTTACTAATAACATCATAGACAATTAGAATTTTAAAGAGAGAATGTACTTTTCACCCTTTAAAATATTGGCTTACTTTTTTCACTTCACTCAGTTTGCATGATTAAAATAGACTGGTCAGTTTCATTTTCTTGGTCTCATATGCTAGTACAGTGGTTCTCAACCAGGGGTATGCAGAGGTCTTCCAGGGGTACATCAGCTCATCTAGATACTTGCCTAATTTTACAACAGGCTACATAAAAACTACTAGTGAAGTCAGTACAAACTTAAATTTCATACAGACCATGACTTGTTTATACTGCTCTATATACTGAAATGTAAGTAACATATTTTTATTCCAATTTATTTATTTTATAATTATATGGTAAAAATGAAAAAGTAAACAAATTTTCAGTAATAGTGTGGCTGTGACACTTTTTTATTTTTATATCTGATTTTGTAAGCAAGTAGTTTTTAAGTGAGGTGTAATGTGTGGATACACAAGACAAATCAAACTCCTGAAAGGGTACAGTAGTCTGGAAAGGTTGAGAGGCGCTGTATTAGTGCAAGGGAGTTTAATTCTCTGCAAGAAACAGTTTTCATATAAATAAATAAATAAATAAATGAAACAAATCTTTCCAGTCATTTTTGTAAAACTACCCCCCTCCAAAAATTAACATGGGTGCCTCAGCTAAGAGCACTGTGTTGCTTTTACTAATATGCATCAGTCAGCATATATGCATGTGAGTACATCATAGCTCTGTGACATTTGGTTGCCGTGTTGCTATTTATTATTTATTAAGCTCTGTCAGCATGAACACTTGCAGTGCTGTTGTGGCTCATTTATTTTTTTTTCTCATTGGCATGCATGCATGAGTGGGTGGTGTGGTATGGGTTTTAAACACACGCTGCCTCTGAAAGGCACTTGAACCCTGATGAAAGCAGTGGCATGTCGGGCTGATGGGGGTGGGGGAACTCCCTTTTTTCTAAATGTGAAAATTCATAATATAGCTTTCAGGTTTTGAAGTCCTGCCCATCTTATGTTTGTACCATGCTAGCGAAAATTGTCTTCCGAAATGGTAGTCAAGAATTATTCTGGCACAGTGCCTCTGTGCATTTGTCGACTGAATTGTCTTTCTGAGAACCACACTTGCTCAAACTCAGCTAGAGACTTAGGACTGGTTTACATTACCACTCAAGTCAATGTAACTTATGTCACTCAGGGGTGTGGAAAAGTGACATAAATTACATCGACCTAAGCGCTGTCCACACCAGCACTACGTCGACGGGAGACACCAATGTAGCGCTCTAGTGTAGACTTGCCCTCAGTCCATGCAAACACTACAGACTGCTCTGTCGGTCAGGGAGGTGAAGAGGTGTGATCCCTGAACAGCAGAGCTGTGCTTGACAGAAGTCCCTAGTGTAGATGCAGCTATACCAACAAAACTAATGGTGGTTTCTACTATGCTGGCACAGACCGCAGCTTTGCCAGTATAATTGTGTTCCCATTATGGGCATTTTGCTGATATAATATACAAAAAATTTTATACTGGGTAAGTGTTCATAGTGAAGACATGACCTGAATATTAGAACTGAGTGCAGCATAAAAGCCTAGAGAGAGAGATTTTAAACGGCTCCAAAACCTGGCTAAAAATCAGCGGGTGAAATCCCGTCCCTATTGAAGTCAGTGGGAATTTCACCACTGACTTTGGTGGGCCCAGAATGTCACTCAGTTACCCCAGTTCTGCCGTTGCAGTCCTTACTCAAGCAAAACTCCCACTGCATTCAGTTAGAGTTTTGCCCAAGTTCATAGTGTGGACAGGATCTAAACTACACTTCTGGATTGTCTATACCACCTGTTCTGATCAAGTTTGATGTAGAGATTTTACAAATATCCAGACCCAAATTGTGTCTGTGGCTACTATAAAGCAGCACCACAACCTGGGATATTTCCAGAGGGGAAGAAATATCTTGTCTTCAGCACTCCTGAGCTTCCCCCTAGGGCTGTTGAGTTGAAGCATTTGTGTGAGGCTACAAATCATGTTAAAGCCATATTAGGATGTAACCTGGACAGACAGGGCCTAAATGTATTCTGTGCTGTTCTGCATTTAGAGAGGTGGTGAGGGAAATCTGCTGGAGAGGAAGTTGAACTTCCTGTATGGGAGTTGTACTGGAGCCTCCCCTGAATTCAAGACAATGCAGCAAAGGCCTCAGATATGAATCACTGGAGTACAAGGCACACAGGACTTGATTGCCTGCCAGAAATGCCCTTCTGAGTCCCTAACTGTGGTTGGGGAGTTATGTGTTTGTAAATTCATGTCCAACTTGTATCATATTTGGACTCTTATCAGCTGACTCTTTCTCCACCCCTGCAAATGAGAAGAAACTCCCCCTGCCTAGTTTCATTTCTGTGAATGTTGCTTCTGATTTGTGAAGAGGCTAATTTGGGCATCTGGGTTATAATGGGCACATGTATAAATGACTGCCCAGGCTGAGCTATGAGAAACAGGAACTAAATGGCCTACTTGCAGGATCAGGGCCTAAGTAGGCAAGTAACATACAGTACAAGGCTGTGGTCAGAGAGATGTGTCAAATGTACATGATTGTTATATACCTGGATTATTTTGCAAATTTATTTTTCATAATTATGCATAGGTGAAGTAAGTGCTGAACTATGCCCTCATGAAGTGGCTGATTTCTTGTCATGGTGCCTTAAAAATGCAGTACTTCATAGTACAGTGATTCCTTACAGATCAGTACAAGGAAGATCATCCACGCGTAAGAGATCACAGAGATATTTATATGTGAGATGCTCAAAGGAGGGAATGAGTATGGTTTTTATCCTTACGGTATGGTAACACACACGGCTGCTTGGTTATACTATCATTGAGTCACACCTACAATTCACACTAAAAAGTAAGGGCTAAGATCTGGTTTATGATTGACTCTTGTGGGAGCAAAATCAAGCCCTGAAGAAATATAGTTTTCTCCAGTGTGTAGAGTCACAGAAATTCAAGATGGGAAAACCTGTCCAATTTCCAGGCCGGAACAGCATTGATCCCTAATCGTTTTTGTTACTCCAAGCAATTTCTTGGACCCATCAAAAATCCGATCGCTTTCATAAGGGATATTTATATAGCACCTTCCACTCAGAAGCATTGCAAAGTGCTTTGTAGCTCATATGCATTTGCTTTTTCTATTTTCAAATGTTTCATTCATTTCTGAATGATGAAACAGCAGAAGTGGAAGTCTCTCTCTCTCTCTCTCTCTCATCTCTCCACCCATTGTCTGTTTCCTCTTGCAAGTCCTCTCACCAGAGGGACATGAATTAGCAACACACTGAACCAGACCCTGAAATCACAAGGCTGTGTTGAACTCTCACTGTATGAGCTGATGCAATGTCAGCCTTAGTGGTGCAATAAAAAATATTGCATAGCTAGCACTGGCAAAGCACAGAATTGAGCAGCTCTGTTTGTGAAGTTAAACAGTGTGATTAATTATCTGTCTCATGTCACATTTCCCATGAACCACTTTCCACAGCTGTTTATTACACCACCATGTTCAAGAGAAATACCACAGAATACCACAGTTACACCAGACCTGTGAGGTATAGTAAATACTCTATAAGAGCATTATATCACTCTAGTTGATAAATAGGTGGCAATGAAACTTTAATTGAAAAGTTCCTCAACAAAGCATTTTAGCTGGGGGAATGGAAAGGGAATAAAGCACAAAAGACTCATTCAGTCAAACCAAAGGTATTCTAACTTATTAATTTTTGCATTACAGTAACACCTAGAGGCCCCAGCAGAGATCAGGACCCATCGTTCTAGGCTCTGTACAGACACACAGTGAGAGACAGCCTTTGCCCCAAATCACCTACTGTCTAAATAGACAAGACAGTCAAAGGGCAAGAGAAATGAGATATTATTATCCCCACTTTACAGTTGGAGTACAGAGGCCTGGAGAGGGGAAGTGATTTGTCATGAGGTTATACAAATAGCTTGTGGAAGAGCTCAGAATTGAACGCAGGTCTGCTGAGTGCCAAGATAGGGTCTTAACTGCAAGACCATCCTTCCTGTTAATAGTAATGTCTTCTCCTGGGATGTTTTGTCTTCTGGCTCTATTTTTTAGAGTGTAAGCTCATCAGGGCAGTCTTAATTGCTACCTGTACAGTGCCAAGGACAACACATAATAAATAACAGCGTGTGATGCTGTCCACGGTTATGTAATGAAAGACTCTCTTGTAGGGAAGGAAGTGTAGTATGGTGGTTAGAGCATGGGACTGGGAGCCAGGAGTTTGGAGCCATTTTCCCAGCTTTGTCATGGATTTACTTGTGACACTGGGTAAATTACTTAAGTCCTTTGTGACTCTGTCTCCCATTTGTACAGTTAGGATAAACAACTGATTCATGCGGTATAGGGGGTTTGTTATGAATTAGGGTTCATAAAGTATTTAGAAATACTCGGATGACGTTGTGGAAATTAAAAGTATTGAAATATCTAACAGGCAGGTGGCGGTAGAGAAGAAGCTAGGCTTGGAATCTGATGTGAAAATTTCCCTGATTTCTTATAGGGTCCAAAATCCATTTGTGTGGCAAGAGCCAGCAAAAAGGCTGTGAATCACTGAAGCACAAAATTTTGAGGGCTTAAGTGAGACTTGAGTGATGCACAGGTCTTGGCCCCCTGCACAGCGTGAATTTCACCCAAATGATGTATTTGAGGTTTTTTTGCATCAAGAAAAATGAAAATAAAGAGTCTTTGGCCCTTGGAGTTTCATGTTATATCCTGGTACAAAGAACTTTACCTGATATCACTAGCAGGGCCGGCGGTAGGGCACCAGGATTTGGGGGGGGCGGCAATTCGGCGGCAGGGGGTCCTTCCGCGCTCTGGGTCTTCGGTGACAATTCTGCAGTGGGTCCTTCACTCGGTCCGGGACCCGCTGCCGAAGTGCCCCAAAGACCGGGAGCGCGGAAGGACCCCCGCCTAGGGCGCCAAAAACCCTGGCGCCGCTCCTGATTGCTAGTAGCAAATATGAGGTTAAAACAGAGTGAAGGGTCAGGCTTGCCTTTTTACAAATCGACAAAATTGTAAAAATGATCAAACTGAATGAATTTAGCCACTCTCTCTCCCTCTATCTGCAATACAATCCTCCATGTACTTTACAATGAAAAATAACAGAACAGATATTTCCTTCTTTCCTTCCCATATTTCACATGACCCATCTCCACTGAATTTCAAAATCTCAGCACCAGAGCCATGTACAGACACAGTTGTGGAGATTACTGTAGATAGTTCTCAAGGCTGTTTGTTGTTTGATGTGTGTATGTGAGTCAGCAGAAAGTTCCTAGTCTGACTGGTAAAGCTTTCCTGGGATTGGGGTCTCTTCCTCCTGCCCATCTCATGAGAGAATGAGCACCAGTGTCTGTTGGCACTTTGTGGCTGAGCTCTATATCCAGGAGCAGGAATGCATGTTTAGTAATGGGTTCTGCTACTAACATCAGCAGTAAACAAAGAATATATGCAAGATGAAAGCATTCTTAACCTTTGAGGCTAGGACAAGAAGCAATGGGCTTAAACTGCAGCAAGGGAGGTTTAGATTGGACATTAGGAAAAACTTCCTAACTGTCAGGGTGGTTAAGCACTGGAATAAATTGCCTAGGGAGGTTGTGGAATCTCCATCATTGGGGATTTTTAAGAGCAGGTTGGTCAAACACCTGTCAGGGATGGTCTGGATAATACTTAGTCCTGCTGTGAGTGCAGGGGACTGGACTAGGTGACCTTTTGAGGTCCCTTCAATTCTATGATTATTACGTTGCAAGGCTGCTGAAATGGGCAGCTTCATTGAGGTGAGTGCCAGCATGGTCTGGCCCTGAAACTAGATTGAACTATTGTATGTTTCATAGGGTTGCCAGGTGTCTGGTTTTCAACCAGAAGGTCTGGTCGAAAAGGGACTCTGGCAGCTACGGTCAGCAATGCCGACTGGGCCATTAAAAGTCCAGCCGCACAGTGGGACCCGGGGCTAAGGCAGGCTCCCTACCTGCCCTGGTTCCATGTGGCTCCCGGAAGCAGCCACCAGGTCTCTGGGGCCCCTAGGTGCATGGGCAGCCAGGGAGGCGCCGCCCGCTGCCCCCGCCCAAGTGTCAGCTCCACTGAACCACGATCAATGGGCGCTGCAGGGGCAGTGCCTGCGGGTGCAAGAGCAGTGTGCGGAGCCTCCCTGGCCACCCATGCACCTAGCAGCTGTTTCCTGGGAGCCGCGGTAAGCACCGCCAGGGTCCCACACCACAATCCCCTGCCCCAGCCCAGAGAGTCCCTTCCTGCACCCAAACTCCCGCCCAGAGCCTGCACCCCATCCACACCCTAACCCCCTCCCCCAGCCCTGATCCCTCTGCTGCACCCCAAACTCCTCATCCCTGGCCCCACCACAGAGCCCGCACCCCCAGCCGGACCCGTCACACCCCTCCTGCACTCCAACCCCCTGCCCCACCTGCACCCAAACTCCCTCCCGGAGCTCGCACCCCCACTAGGGTGACCAGATGTCCTGATTTTATAGGGACAGTCCCGATTTTTGGGTCTTTTTCTTATATAGGCTCCTATTACCCCCCACCCCCTGTCCCGATTTTTCACACTTGCTGTCTGGTCACTCTAACCTCCCCCACACACACCCCAACCCCCGGCCACAGACCTGAGCCCCCTACTGCACCCCAAACCACAGAGCCTGCATCCCCAGCCAGAGCCCTCATCCTCCTTCCACACCCCAACCCTCTGCCCTAGCCCGGTGAAAGTGAGTGAGGGTGGGAGAGAGTGAGCGACAGAGGGAGAAGGGATGGAGCAAGTGGGGCCAGGGCCTCAGGCAGGGGGTGGGGATGGGGGCAGGATGTTCAGTTTTGTGCAATTAGAAAGTTGGCAACCCTAATGTTTCAGGGTGCTTTGGGAACTCTAAAAACAAGCCACTTTTGTGTTATCATAGATGGTTAGTACTTAGAATAGAAGAAAGCCAGGATACCTATAAGGCCAGTCAAGGAGGGCTGAAGAACCCCAGAAAGAGAGCTGTGAGCAACACCAAGAGGGAATAGATGAAGTTGTGTGAAGCAAAGAAAAGACTCTAATGGTGTCCTTCCAAGATCTGGGAAAATGCATTGTTGCAGCTGTACGAAGAGCAGAAAAGAAGTTGAGACTGGGTTCTCAGACTACCACACCAGTGCAGCTGTGCTCCTGTAGCGTTTCTAGTACTGTAGTGTTTCTAAGCTGGTGCGAGTGGCAGTAGCTATGTTGAGAAGCTCTCCTGCCGACATAGTGCTGTCTACACCAGCGCTTTGGTTGGTATAACTTACTTCACTCACGGGGGGAACGGGGGCTTATTCACACTTGTGAGCGACTTAAATTATACTGAAGTAATTTCTAGTGTAGACAAGCTCTAAGGTGTGGAGCTGTGGACAGATCAAGGACACCAATATTCAACAGTCACAGGTAGCTGCTGCTTCAACATGGTAACATTTGATGATACCTCAGACTCTCTGCTGAGAAATGCAACTTGCCATCTCTCCGTTACGGATGTTAGATTTGCACTTGCTCTCAGATGGTGCCAATACATGTGAAAAGAGGAAGTGAGGTAGAGATGCAGGCAAGCAACTGGGTGCAACATTATCAGTCAGAGGATATTTCCCAGGCTGGACCATGTTTATAATAAACACAGAGATGCTCACTGAGTTCTAAGCAACAAATGGGACTCTTGGAAAAGGGAGATGACTAAGTGGAGAGGCAGGTGCTGTATCTGGGATTTGGCTAGCATATATGGTCCAAGAAAGAGACTAAACTGAGTGGTGAGGAACTTGGATTGGTGGCTTCATCACAGCAGGGAAAGTACTTCTTTAATCTGCCCACATTACAGTAAGGGGAGTTTACTTCAGATTTATTTACATAGTGTAAAGGAGATCAGAATGTAGCTTATTGTCTACACCACTCCTACAGTTTCTTTCTTTCTTTCTTTCTTTCTTTCAGAACACTTTACAGTGTGTTGGCCAGCTGTGCTTGTCTGAGGCCTAGTCCACACCTCAGACTTAGGTCAACCGCGCTACATCGCTCACAGGTGTGAAAAATTCATACCCCATAGAGATGTAGTTAAGGTGACCTAATCCCCAGCATAGACATTGTTACGTTGACAGAAGAATTCTTCTATCTACCTAGCTGCTGCCTCTCAAGGGGGTTCATTTACTACACCAATGGAAAAACCCCATTCATCGCGGTAGCGAGCATCTATACTACAGTGGCCTTGTGCATGTTATGTAACAACACCATTTCACTGCGGATAGCTCTGAGGTGGAACATGGCAGTCTTCTTTGCTAGTGGAACAACACAGGCTTGTCTTTCTATTTATTCTGGTAAGTGAAAAAATTACTTCTTTATATGAATCTTGTCAAAGTCTGGCTGGCCCTTAAAAGGGAGTCAGGCTTAGCTTCACTCGTGATGCAACAATTGTCCCCCAATTGGGTAAGGGTCATAAGGCCTACAGAGATAGAACTCAGCTGGGAAGGAGGGGATGTTAGAAAGAAGGTTGGGTGTTCTTGCTCTTGGGAAGGGGCTGATAGGAGTCAGGTGGAAGAAGAACTGGGGAAAGCCACATAGAGAGAGTTAGCTCCTGCCGTGGGCCCTGAAATAGGGACAAGATTGCAGGGGAGGCAGCCTTGAGTGTTGGTGTTCAGTTGAGGAATGGAACATCAGGGAAACTTTGGCCAATGTACATGGCAGAGGGACATTGCTGGCATATATCACGTTGGTAGATGTGCAGGTGAACGCGCTCCTGATGGCGTGGCTGATGTGATTAGGTCCTATGATGGTGTCACTTGAATAGATATGTGGACAATATCATTTAATGCCCTGTTTAGACCTCTAGTGTTTGGAGAAAGCTACATACTTGCCAGACTGCTTCAGTCCATTACAGGACCAAGTGGATATGGCTACAGTGAGGAGCTGGGAGTTGAGGGCCCTGGATTCAAGCCCTGCCCTTGACTGGCTACTCCTGGGGGAATTCTGTATCACTGCTCATTTGCAGAATTCATGTCCCCCATAGATTCCT